>NW_006399928.1:1541644-1567034 GCF_000299155.1 Elephantulus edwardii
AGCAGGGTTGTGTCATCTGCATAACGCAGATTGTTGATAGATCATCCTCCAATCCTAACGCCACGCTTCTCCTCATAGAGCCCAGCCTCTCGGATAATCTGCTCTGCATACAGGTTGAAAAGGTATAGAGATAGGACACATCCCTGACGTACACCCTTTCCAATTTTGAACCATGCAGTGTTGCCCTGTTCTGTTCTGACGACTGCCCCTTGGTCCAAGTATAGGTTTCGCATTAGCACGATTAAATGCTCTGGGATTCCCATTCTTCTCACAGAGAAATAATTTTAACTCCTCTTTGCCAATTTGGATATCTGTTATTTTTTATTCATCTTATTCCTATAGCTAAGACTTCCAATGCAATACTGAATAAGAGAGGTGTTAGTGGACATCTTTGCCGAGTTCCTGTTCTTAAAGGGAATGCCTTTAACCTCTCTTCATTGAGAACAATGTTGGCTCTCTGCACATATACTTTTTACTATGTTGAGGAAATTCCCCTCTAATCCTATGTTGTTAAGTGTTTTAATCAAGAAAGGGTGTTGGATTTTGTCAAAGGACTTTTCTGCATCAGTTGATAGGATCATGTAGTTTTTGTTCTTTGCTTTGTTAATGTGATTAATTACATTGGTTGTTGTTGTTATGTTGAACCATCCTTGCATACCTATTATGCATCCCACTTGGTCATGGTGAATTATTTTTTTATGTATCATTGGATTCTATTGGGTAGAATTTTATTTGGAATTTTTGTATCTATGGTCATGAGAGATATTGGCCTATAATTTTGTATTGTGGGGGATGTAATTACCTAACCACCAAGGATATGTTTACTTCATAGAAAGAGTCTGGGAAAATTCCATCATTTTACTATTTTTTGGAAACAGTTTATGTAGAATTGGTGACAGTTCGTCTCTGAATGTTTGACAAAATTCACTTGTAAAATCATCTGGTCCAGGGCTTTTTTCAGCTGGAAGTTGTTTTATTACCTTTTCAGTTTTTTCTTTTGTAATGCGTCTGTTGAGATGTTCAATTTTGGTTTGTGTCAGCTTAAGCAGGTTATAAATTTCTAAGTATTTTTCCATTTCCTCTTGGTTTTCTTTTTTTTTTTAGTACAGTTTTTCATAATATTCCAATGCCTTTTTATTTTACTTGGTTCTGTTGTGACATTGCCAATTTCATCTCTTAATAAAATGACTTCTTTTGTTAGTTTTGCTAGAGGGTTGTCAGTTTTATTGACTTTTTCAAAGAAACAACTCCTAGTTTTGTTGGTTGTTTCAATTGTTTTTCAGTTTTCTACTTTATTCATTTCTGCTCTGTTTTTTTGTATTTTCATGGTTTTTTAGAGGGTATCAGGTTTTCTTGCTCTTTTTCAATTTGTTGGAGGTGTTGGGTTAGAGACTCAGTGGTCATTGTTTCCCGGCTTTTGATGTGTTTGCTTATTACTATATATTGACCTCTGATTACTGTTTCCCAGAGGTTTTGGTAAGGGGTGTTTTCATTGTCATTTCTTTCAAGAAACTTTTTCATTTACATTTTTTATTTCTAGTACCCATTTATGTTCAATTTTGGTGTTGTTCAGCTTCCAAATGTATGGGGGGTTTTCTCCTTTATCCTCTTGTTATTAATTTCTAATTTTGTAGCATTGTGGTCTGTGAAGATGCTTTGTATTATTTCTATGTTTTTAAATTTATTGATGCTTGCCTTGTGACCTAAAGTGTGATCTATTCTGGAGAACGTTCAATGCACATTGGAGAACAATGTATATTGTGGTTTTGGGGGAGTACATTACCATATACATGTCTATGATACTGAGTTGGTTTATTGTGTGGTTTAATTCTTCAGTATCTTTGTTGAGTTTCATTCTGGTAGTTCTATCTTTTCTTGAGAGTGGTGTATTGAAGTCTCCAAGAGGGACGGGTCCTTGGAGAGGGACATCATGCTTGGGAGGGTGGAGGGACAGCGCAGGAGGGGAAGACCCTCTATGAGATGGATTGATTCGGTGACTGGGGTAATCGGGATGGGTGTGTCAGAGGCGGTGCGGTTGGTGCAGGATAGAGCAGGGTTTAGAGCTGTTGTGCATAGGGTCGCTATGAGTCGGAAACGACTCAATGGCACATAACAACACAACAACAATTCCTTTCTTTCAGTTTTGTTAATTTTTTTAATATATTTTGCAGGTCTTTCACTTGGTGCATAGGTATTTATTATTGTTATTTTCTTTTGTTCTATTTACTCTTTAAGCATTATGTAGTTTCCTTTCTTGTTCTCTGTGATGGTTTTTTAACTGAATTTTATTTTATCAGAGACTAATATAGCTACTCTTGCTTTTTCCTGGTTGCCATTTGCTTGGTATATTTTTTCCCACCCTTTTATGTTTAGTCTTTAGCTTCATTTTTCAAGTGCTCCTCTTGTAGACAGCACATTGATGAATTCTGGGTTTTTATCCAATCTGTTACTCTTTTTTCTTTTCAGTGATGCACTTAAACCTTTCACATTCAGTGTGATTACTAAGAGCCAAGGTTTTATTGTTACCATTTTGTTGAGTTCTTTTTGGTGTTGTTGCTACTTACTTTGTTCCATTATGCATTCTGTGGCACCTCTGTAAGAAGGACATCTCTCAATGTTTTCTGCAATGCTGGTCGTGTTTTTACAAACTCACTTAGGTTTAGTTTTTCTGGGAATACCTTGACCTCTCCTTCATATTTGATGAACAATTTTTCTGGGTATAATATTTTTGTATGCTTGGTTGACAGATGTGTTAAATGTTTGATATATGTCCTTCCACGGTCTTCTTGCTCACATGGTTTCTGCTGAAAAATCGGCACTTAATCTTATATTCTCTCCTTTATAAGTTATTCTTTGTTTCTCCCACGCTGCTTTAAAAATTCTCTCCTTATCTTGGGTTCTGGCAAATTTGACTGATATACCTAGGTGTTTTTCTTTTGGGGTCTATTCTATATGGTGTTCTCTCAGCTTCTTGAATATATATTCTCTCATTTTTTCATGATGCCTCAGAAGTTTTCTTCTAGTAATTCTTCCACAACTTTTTCAGTGCCTTTACTTGTTTCTTCCTGTTCTGGGATTCTGATGATGCACATGTTATTACTCTTGATAGTTTCCCACATTACTAGTCTTAGGTTTTCTTCTTTTTCCTTCTTTTTTGATTCTGCTTTTTGTTCTAGCAGATCAGTAGTGATAATTCTACCTTCTGTTTCACAGGATATGTTTTCCATCTCTTCAACTCTGTTCATGTGTCCCTCCATCATTTTGACAGCATCTGAAACATTAGATCTCATATTTTGGATCGTATTTCTTGTTTTTCCAGTGCCTCTAATGTCTCCTTTGCTTTATCTGCTTTTTTTTTTTTGCATTCTTTTTAAAGTGCCTCCTGGTTTTTGCTTGCAGTGTCCTGTAATTCTTCAAGTTTGTTTTTTACCCATTGAAAAATATTCAGTAATTGTTCTTTTAAATTCTATGTCAGAAAGCTTGATCAGACATTCTGGCTTCAGAAAATCCATTGGTACCGTGTTATTTTGGGGGCTGATATATTACTTTGGGCTTGTGTGGGGAGTAAGGTAGCCTGCTACTTTCAGGACATTGCTAGAAGGTATATTTCAGGACATTGGTAGAGTTTTTCGTGCCTGAGGCAAAAGCTGGTTCTTGATCTGACATCACTGCTCCAGAAGAAGGCTGGCCGTGCACATGCAAAGACACTTGCTGGGGTGGGGTGGAGGGGAGATGCAATGCATAAACAAAGGCACGTGGTGGCTGCACAAGGCTGACCTGAATGGAAAAACCAGGAAGCCTTGGTTGTCCCCTTGAGAACTGGGTCTACCTCCCCAGTTAAGCTTCAGCTGTCTCACTCCCTCCTGTTTAAGATGACAGAGACTCACAATCGTTCCAGTAATCAGCTGTCATGCCCCTTAAGTACCTCACTCAAATTACTGCTGTCCTGCTTGTTCCTGGTGGGTGGGTCTCTCTGCGGGTCACTGCTCTCCACCATGGCTCGCTGCACCCTGCCAACACTCACTACTCCTGTGGCTCTCAAATGTCTGTGTTGGTGGTCAGCAATGTTTTGAGAAGTACTTATGTATTTGTGCTACCTTTTTGGCCATAAGCCTGCAAGGCTGAGGGGTAGACAGCAGATTTTTTCCCAAAGTACCTGAGTGACTAAGGAAGAAGCCTATTATTCCCCTCCAGAAGTGGCTTCTCATCTCCGTCTACGTGGCAGGACCTTCCTTATTGCCTGAGTTAAGGGTTCCCACGTGGTCAAGCCAGACAGCAGGTTCCCCCCACCCTCCAAGTACCTATGTGACCAAGGAGGATGCAGGTGTTATATTCCATGTTATATTCTATACTCTGCTTCAACACCAAAGCTCAGAGGAATCAATTCTCCTTCTATCATCTCTTGTCATTCTCTAGCTCTTTGTGGCATAACAAGTGATTGAAAAGACCATGGCCTGTATCAGGCGCACCTTAGTGTTTAGACTGACATCACTGCTCTTCAGTACTTTGGAGAAGTCTCTGACAACAGGCTTTCGCAACACAATATGTCTTTAAATTTCCTGGCTCTTGGTGCCAAGAGTGTTGACTATGGAGCCAAGCAAACTAAAGATGTTTACAATCTCAATCTCTTCACCATCCATGACAATGCTGCCAACTGTCCCAGTGGTGAGAATCTTTGTTTTCTTGATATTGAACTTCAATCCATATTGAAGGCTACAGTCCTTGACCTTCTGCAGCATGTGCTTCAGGTCCTCCTCAGTTTCAACAAGCAGGGTTGTGTTATCAGCATAATGCAGATTGTTGATGAGTCTTCCTCCAATCCTGATGCCACATTTCTTCTCATCGAGCCCAGCCTCCCGGATAATCTTTTCTGCATATAGATTGGAACTAGGACACATCCCTTGTGTACACCCTTCCCAATTTTTAATCATGCAGTGTTCCCTTGATCTGTTCTGACGACTGCCTTCCTTGTGGTCCAAGTATAGGTTTCACATAAGGACCATCAAGTGTTCTGAGATTCCCATTCTTCTCAGAGTTAGTCACAGTTTGTTACTTCTTTTTTGGTTCTAAACCACGAGTGCCTCTTATGGATAAAGAGAAGGAGTAGCCTCCTGTGCGATTTAAAACCTCAGAAACCTGTTTGGAAGGTTGACTATATCAGAACAAACTCAATGGAAATTAATTCAAAACAGTTTAGTCAATATGGATTGAAGCTCAACATCAAGAAGACAAAGATTCTTACCACTGGGCCAATTGGCAGCACCATGATAGAAGAAGAAGAGATTGAGGTTGTTAGCAATTACAGCTTGGACCCACAATCAACACTCTTTTTTTACTTATTATTATTATTAATTTTAATGAAAATTTACAGAGATTTTGGATTCCCATTCATTCATTGTTGCACTTTTCTCCTTGCCCACCCCTCACCTCCAGTTCATTCTTCTCTTTGAAAAGTAAAAGAAAAACTATTTTCTTGTCATACAATCCCTCCCCTCAAGTCCACTCCACTATGCAGCCTCGTTCCACAGTCATGACAATAATACCTAATCATATATTCCTTTTAAATAGTTCTCTCTCTCTCGTCTATTTCAATGCCGTATACATAATTTACTCTGTCTGTCTCAGTCTCTACCCAACCCCTATGTCAGTCCCTTGTTACAACAGTGGCACTATGCAGTATTTGTCCTTTTGTGACTGAGATATTTCACTCAGCATAAAGTCCTCCAGGGTCATCCATTTTGAACAATACTCCATGAGTTCCTTGTTTTTCAGTGCAGCATAGTATTCCATTGTGTGACTATACCACAGCTTCTCTATCCATTCATTTGTTGATGGGCACTTATGTTGTTTCCAACTCTTTGTTATTGTGAACAAAGCCGCAATAAACATGGGTGTGCATAT
This sequence comes from Elephantulus edwardii, assembly GCF_000299155.1. Taxonomy (NCBI): domain Eukaryota; kingdom Metazoa; phylum Chordata; class Mammalia; order Macroscelidea; family Macroscelididae; genus Elephantulus; species Elephantulus edwardii. The sequence goes on from NW_006399928.1 coordinate 1,547,546, forward strand.
ATCTGCTTGGGTGGCAGTTATGGTTTCTTTGGGCTATAGTCCAAGTAGTGGAATTGATAGGTCAAATGGTATTTCTATTTGCAACTTTTTGAGAAAACGCCATACTGCCTTCCATAGTGGCTGCACCACAATCAACACTCTTAATACTAGCAGTCAGGAAATCAAAAGACAAATTGCACTGGGAAAAATCTGCTGTCATGGACCTCTCCAGAGTGCTGAAGAGCAATGATGTCAATGATGTCAGTCTAGATACAAAGGTGCACATAATCGAGGCCATGATCTTCTCAATTGTTATGCTTCAGAGAGTTGGACAATGACTATGGATGACAGAAGAAGAATAGATGCATTTGAGTTGCAGCACTGGAGAAGATTCTTAAACATACCATGAGCTGCCAAGAAAACAAATAGTTCTCTCTTGGAGAGAGTGAAACCAAGTCTCTTCTTGGAGGCTAGGATTTTGATGCTACACCTCACTTTACTTTGGGCACGTGGTCCTTGGAGGAGGAAATCATGCTCGGAATGGTGGACGGACAGTGTAGAAGAGGGAGACACAGGATGAGATGGATTGATACAGTAACTGGGGCAATGGGGATTGATGTGTCAGAATTAGTGAGACTGGCTCAGGACAGGGAAGGGTTCAGAGCTGCTACACATAGGGTCACTATACATCGCAGGTGATACAATGGCACATAACAACAGCATACTATGACAGGTTTGGAAGCAGGAATGGCATTTACTTCCTAAATAACATGCCTCTGGAAACTATGAACTTTGATAAATGTTAATGGTTGTAGAGGGGCTTTAGAACTTTTGTTCATAGGGTCTCTGTGAGTTGTGCTCAACTTGAAGGCAATAAATAAGAACAACAAATTACTGTTGGATTCTATTGTCCAGGATTTTATTGAGGATTTTTACACCTATGTTCATGAGAGATACCGGCCTATAGTTTTCTGTTTTGTTGATGTCTTTACCTGACCCTTGGTATCAAGGATATGTTTGCTTCATAGAATGAGTTTGAGAAAATGCCAGCCTTTTCTATATTCTGAAATACTTTATGTAGTAGAATTGATGACAGTTTTTCTCTGAATGTTTGTTAAAATTAACTTGTAAAACCATTTGATTCAAGCTTATTTTTAGTTGGAAGTTGTTTTATTACCTTTTCCATTTCTTCTTTTGTAATGGGTCTGATCAGGTGTTCTATTTCAGTCTGTGTCATTTTAGGTAATTTGGAAGTTTCTAAGTATTTGTCCTTTTCCTCTGGGTTTTCATATTTGTTTGAGTATAGTTTTTCATAACACTCCATTGTTAACCTTTTTACTTTAGTTGGTTCTGCTGTGACACTGTCCCTGTCATCTCTTATTTGTATTATTTGTGTCTTGTCTTTTATTTCTTTTCCCTTGTTAGTTTTGCTAGTGCTTTGTCAATTTTATTGATCTCTTAGAATAATCAACTCCTTGCTTTGTTGATGGTTTCAACTGTTTTTCTATTTCATCCCTAATTTTTATAATTTCAGTCTTTTAGAGTGTGTTTGTTGCTTTTTCTTGCTGGTTTTTTTTTTTCTCCATTTGTTGGAGATATTGGGTTAAAGAATCACTTATTATTTTTTTCCTCCCTTTTGATGTGTTTGCTTATTGTTATAACTTGACCTCTAGTTACTGCTTTGGCTATGTCTCAGAGGTTTTGATAAGTTGTGTTTTCAATGTAATTTATTTCAAGAAATTTTTAATTTCATTTTTATTTTTTTCTAGTACCCGCTCATTTTCAAGCAAGGTGTTATTCAGCTTCCAAATGTATGGGTTTTTTCTCCTTTATCCTCTTGTTGTTAATTTCTTATTTTGTACCATTTGTGATTTGAGAAGATGCTTCACATTATTTCTGTTGGTTTTTTTAACTTATTGATGCTTGCTTTGTGACCTAAAATGTGATCTGTTCTAGAGAATGTTCCATGCACATTGGAAAAGTATACTGTGCTTTTTTTTGGGGGGGGGGTATTAGTCTGTACATATCTATGAGATTGAGGTGGTTTATCGTATGGTTTAATTCTTCAGCATCTTTGTTGAGTTTCTGGTAGTTCTATCTTTCCTTGAGAGTGGTGTATTGAAGTCTCCTATTCCTATGTTGGTGTTGTCTGTTTATTTTTTTCTGTTCTGTTAATGTTTGCTTTGTATATTTTTCAGCATATTTATTATTGTTATGTCCTCTTGTTCTATTGACCCTTTAAACATTATGTAGTAACCTTCCTTGTCCTGTGTGATGGTTTTTGCTCTGACGTCTATTTTATCAGAGATTAATATTGCCACTCCTCCTTTTTTCTGGATGCCATTTGCTTGGTATTTTTTCCCCCCGCCCTTTTATTTTTGGTATTTCTTTATCTTCACTTTCCAGATGTGTCTCTTGTAGACAGCATATTGATGGATTTTGGCTTTTATCCAATCTGCTATTATTTTTCACTTCAGTGGTGAATTTAAACCATTCACATTCAGTGTAATTATCAAGAGGAAAGAGTTTATTGGTATCCTTTTGTTGAATTCTTTCCGGTTTTGATGCTGGTTACTTTGGTCCATCCTGCTTTCTGTGGCATCTCTGTAAGAAGGACTTCCCTCAGTAGTTCCTTCAATGCTGGTCTTGTTTCTACAAACTCCCTTATTAGTTTCTGCTTTTCTGAGAATATCTTGACCTCTCCTTCATATTTAATGGACAGTTTTGCTGGGTAGAGTATTCTTGGTTTACAATTGTGTGTGTGTGTGTGTGTGTGTGTGTGTGTGTGTGTGTTCAATGTGTTTTTCCACTGTCTTTTTGCTCACATGGTTTCCGCTCAGAAATTGCCATTTAATCTTATTTGCTCTCCCTTATAAGTAACTCTTCATTTCTACCTAGCTGCTTTCAGAATTCTCTCCTTATGTTCGGTTCTGGCAAATTTGACAGTATGTCTTAGTATTTTTCTTTTGAGATCTATTCTATATGGTGTTTGCGCAGCTTCTTGAATATATATTCTCTCATTCTTCATTATGCCTTGACAGTTTTCTAGTAATTCTTCTACAACTTTCTCAGTGCTTTACTTGCTTCTTCCTGTTCTGGGATTCCAATTACGTACATGTTTTTCCTCTTGATGATGTCCCATATTATTCTTAGGCTTTCTTATTTTTCTTTCCTTTTTAATTCTGCTTTTTGTTCTAACAAAGCAGTAGTGAAAATCTATCTTCTATTTCATTGTTTCTGTGTTCTATCTCTTCAACTCTGTTCATATGTCCCTCCAACATGTTGATAGCATCTGAAGCATTGGTCCTCATATTCTAGATTGTGGTTTCTTGTTTCTTGTTTTTCTAGAGTCTCTAATATGTCATCTGTTTTTATTGCCATTGACTTGGATTTTTTTAAAGTACTTCTTGGTTTTTGCTTGCAGAGTCTTGTAATTCTTCGAGTTTGTCTCTCACCCATTGAAAATATTCATTGTTCTTTTGAATTCTGTGTCGGAAAATCCCATCAGCTTTCTGGCTTCAGGAAATTACTGGTACTATATCACTTTTTGGGACATCTTGTTTTGGGTTTGTGTAGGGTATGACACAGTCTGCTTCTTCCATGTCATTGCTGTGGTAGAGCTTAGCAGGCTCTTGTACTGATAACTTTTGCTCAGGAAGTCAATGCTCCAAAGGAGGACAGGGAAGCTACCATGCCTAAGTTTCTCTCTGATATTTTGACTCAAGGGAAGTCTTGCTTCAGTTTGGGGGAGATGTGACCTGTAAACTAGTAGCTTTCTCTGTTAGGCAACTGCTGCCCCTAGATGGTTCCAAAAGGTCCACAGCTCAAGGGAGATCAAGCTGTGGGAGAGGGAAGGAAATGGCTTCACCTGTGATATTGGTGCTCCTGACACACTTCAGAAGTGTGGCATCAGATCATGTTTCAGGTGGCGGAGTTGAGGCCTCCAGGCAGCAGGACCACAGGAGAAGTCCAGACCACCCTAAGAAATTTTTAAGACAGCTACATAGCTAATTGACTGGAAGAGATCCCTGATGCTGCAGTGGTAGTGACCAAGATGTTTATTTTTATGAACGTAAACTGCCTGCCAAACCTTCCTCCTGTGAAGCTGCTGGTGTGTTTGAACCACTCATCCATCTGCTAGCAGCCAGATGCTAAAATATTCTGCAACCAGGGATTTTTATGCTGATTTTGTTCTTAAGTGTGTGTAGGTCCACTACAACTCATAGCAACTGTATGAAGAACAGATCGGAAATGTGCCTGTGGCATCCTCATAATCTCCAACATACTCACGTTACAGTCAGTCCATCTTATTGAGGGTCTTCTTCTTTTTGTCTGATCTTATAACTTTCCCAGAATGGTGTCTTTTCCCAAGAACTGGCCCCTCCTGACTACATGCCCAAGTATGTGAGACAAAGTTTTACCATCCTTGCCTCTAAGAATTTTGGATGCATTTCCTCCTAGACACATTTGTTGGTTGTTTTTTTTTCTTTTGGCAGTCCATGAAATATTCAATATTCTTCTCTAAAACAACAGATAGTCAAAAGCATTGATTCTTTTTCAGACATCTATATTCATTGTCCAACTTTAATATGCCTACCAAGTAACTGAAAATGCCACAGCTTGGATTAGGAGTACCTTGGTCTTAAAACTGACATCCTTGCTCTTTAGCACTATGGAGACTGTCTAAACAACACATGTTTCCAATGCCACATTTCTTATCATTTCTTGACTACTGTTACCATGGGAGAGCAGCAGTCAATTCAAGAAAGACAAAATAATTGGCAACTTCTACCTTTTCTCCATCATTATGTTGTTTATTGGTCCAGTGGTAAGGATTTTTGTTTTCTTAATGTTGAGATGTAACCTATGTTGAAGGTTGTAGTCCTTGACCTTCTACAGGAAGTGCCTCAAGTTCTCGTCACTTTCAGCAAGCAAGGTTGTGTCATCTGCATAATGCAAGCTGTCAATGACTCTTCCTCCAATACTGATGCCACTTTCTTCTTCTTCATATTTTCCAGCTTTTTAAATTATTTGATCAGCAAACATACTGGATAGATATATAAAATTTATACAGCCTTGGTGTACATCTTTTCTGATATTGAACTATGCATTGTTCTCTTGTTCTCTAAGAATAATTGGCTTCTTGGTCTGTACATAGGTTTCACATTAGCACAATTAAGTGCTCTGTCTGGTATTTCTATTCTTCTCAATGTTAGCCATTACTTGTAATTATCCACACAGTCAAATGATTTTGCATAGTCAATATGACACAAGTAAATATCTTTCTGGTATTCATTTTCAAACAAGATCCACCTAACATCAACAATGAGCTCCCTAATGCTACAGCTTCTTCTAAGTCCAGTTTGAACTTCTGGGAGACTCCTGTTTATATACTGGTCTAGTAATATTTGTAATAAAATTTTACTTGCATGTGATGTTAATCATATTGTTCAAGAATTTCTACACTCTGATAAATCACATATTTTTGTTTTTAAATGAGAACAAATGAAATATCTTCCAGTCATTTGGTCAGATATCTGTTTTCCAAATTTCTTGACATAGGCTAGTGAGCATATCCAAGGCTTCATCTGCTTCTTGAAACATGTCAGTTGGTAATCCATAAATTCCTGGAGCCTCATTTTTTGCCAATGCCCTTCATTGTCATTGGTCTTTTTCCCCCTCCACACTATTCTTCATTCATATTAAGTTTCAAATAATACATGTATTATGTTTTATAAAATTAAGCACCATTGGACCTTGCCCATAATTACCTTGTCTTTTTTACCAGATCCATCACCACTGGGTTTTGATCGTATATTACTTCTAGAGTTGATTCAGTATCAATGAATTATTTTTGGTGTTGTGACTCTGTGTATTCCTTCAATTTTCTTTCAATGATTCCTACATCATTCAGTATTATTCCCATAGAATACTTCAATATTTCAACTCAAGACTTGAATTTCTTCTACAGTTCTTTCAGTCTGAGAAATGTGGAGTGTGTCCTTCCCTTTTTGCTTTCTTTGCACATTTTATTAGCTTTGCAATTTTGAGTTTCCTTTTGAAGTCAAATGGTCTTTATAGACCTGGAAAATTTCAACATTTAAGAGGTGATCTGCAGAAGGACTTCTAAAAAACATAAGAAGAAACAACTAGAACAAACAAACCAGGAATAAATAAACAAATAATAACAATAAGTAAACACCACAAACCAGAAAAGGAGATCATTTCAAGAATAAATTATTGCCATTAACATAACAGAAAGAATGTTTTAAAATAACATCTCTCATAATGGTCTCTAAGAAACAAACAAATGAAAATTCACTGTCATCAAGTCAACTCCAGCTCATAGCAATCCTTTATGAGGTTTCTGAGGCTGTAGATCTTAATGGGAGGAGACTGTCCATCGTTCTCTTGTGGAGCTTCTGGTGAATTCACATCATTAGAGATACATAGCCTTTTGGTCAATAGCACAACATGCTACAGATTACCAACTCTTTTTTTTCCCTTAATGGTCTGGTATCTGGAATACTTACAACTGTATATATAGTCTGGTATATGGAACTCTCACAATGAACAGTAAAAGGGCAAAGAATTTGTATAGACATTTTTTAAAAAGATGTTCAACATCAGTAGTCTTCAGGGAAATGGAAATAAAAATAAGAAGATATCACTTCATACTCTACCAATAGCTATAGATTCAATTCCAACTCATGAAGGTCGCATGGATGTCAGAGCAGAATTGCACTCCGTTCTCTTTAGGAGTTTGTGTGGTTGATTTTCCCAAAAGTAAACAGGTCTTTCTTGAGAAGCAATATTTAGGTACTTGATCCACTCATCATTCAGCTAACAGAAAAGCACAAAATTTGTTTGCAACCCCAGCAATGGCTATAACAAAACAACGTAGTTACAAATGTCTGCCCAGATGTGAAGAAAGGGAAAACCCAGTCCCTTAGAAAGCAGTTTGGCAGTTCCTCAAAAAGTCAAGCATGTGATTCAACAATTCCATCGCAAAGTAGTGATCAAATAAATAACTGTAGTGAATGTTCAGAGCAACACGTATGAAAACATAAATGTCCATCAACATATAAATGAATAAACAGAAGTGATATATCCCTACAATGGAATATTACTCAGTTATAAAAAGGAATGAAATATTGATGCATACTATAAGATAGATTAATCATTTATGCTAAGTAAAAGAAGTCCGAAATCAATGACTACATACTATATAATTATGTTTATATCTGATGTCCATTATATGCAAATTCACAGAAGTAGCTATAGCATTAAGCCACTAAATCACTGTAAAAAGCAAATTGGTGGCTGCTAGGAGTTGTGAGTTGCGGTCATTTTGCTTATGTGTGATATTAATGATATATGTAGATAATGTCCACATTCTTTTAGATTGCATTTATTGGGAATGGGAACAAATAGGGATCTCTTCCAGCCAGTTGGCCAGGCAACTGTCCTCAAAATTTCCTGGTATAGATTGGTGAGCATGTCCTGGGCTGCATCTTTCATTTGAAACATTTCAACTGGTATTCCCATCAATTCTTGGGGCCTTGGTTTTTAACCAATGCCTTTAGTGCAGCTTGAATTTCTTCATTATCATTGGCTCCCTGAAATATTTGAGTGTCAGTCAATTCTTCTTGATACAGTGACTCTGCGTATTCCCTCCATCTTCTTTTGATGTTTCCTGGGTCATTAAAGATTTTGTCCACAGCATCGCTAAGTACTGTAACTTAAAGTTTGGATTTGTTTGCACTTTCTTTAGCTCAAAAAATGCTGAGTGAGTTCTTCCCTTTTTATTCTCCAAATCTAGATCTCTACACACTATGTTATAGTAGATTGCTTTGTCTTCCTGAGCTGCATTTTGAAATTTTTGGTTTATCACTTTTATTTCAGCATTTCTTCCCTTTGGTTTGGCTTCTTGAAGCTCGGGGAAATTTTCAGGGTCTCTTCCGACATCCATTTTGGCCTTTTCTTTCTCCTCTTTCTCTTTAGTGAGCTTTTACTCATTATATGGATGATATCCTTAATCTCATCCCACAACTCATCTAGTCTTTCTAGTCTATCTTAACTTGGGAGATACACTTTAGTACATCATCTGACAGATAAGTGTTGTACCCCAAAGAGCAGAAGATAGACAAGCAAACATATACATATCTAAATGAAATGTGCAAAGATCTGGAGTCAAGCATAAAAAAATAACTTGCTTGACATTTCTCCTACTGAAAGTACTGAAGAAAAGAATACAAGAATTGAGTTTCAATACTTAGAGATACTCTGGGAAAAATCTTGAATGATCAAGGAACGATCAAAAGAAAATGGAAGGCTTTTTGTTCACAGGTTAGTGAGTGATTTGCACCTCTATCTCTTCCACCACCCACCCACCCCCAACTCTCTGCCACACCAGCTCCCTGGACTGAGCAAAGACCTACAAAGAGTTCAGCCTGACCCAACTCTTGAACAGGGGAATGTTCAAAACCCAACTTCTGCTGCCATATTGGTGACTTTCTGTCACAGGTTAGTGAGTGATTTGTGCCTTCATCTCCCCCCCCCCCGCCACCAAGGCAGAACCTCAGATGAGGTGGAGCCCTGCCAAGATTTCAGCCCACTCTCTCGGCACCCCCCTTGGACGGGGAATGCAGACCCCAACTTCCAGTGCCAAATTGGTCTCTTTGTGTTCACATGTTAGTGAGTGATATGCTCCTCCATCCCCAATATCCAAAATCCTGTCAAGATATCACCCGCACTAGTATAAGAATGAGCTGAAGGACATGATGCTGAACTGTCTCATAGTGTAGAGAAGGGAGGTTCTTTTGCCTTGAACACTGCTAGTTAGCTACATGCCGTGGGGTTTTTTAAGGTCAAGCAGAAACTGTCAGTTTCAGGAGGGCAACAGCCATTCCGCTTTGAGAAAACAAGAGGGGAGCATGAATATATAGGTCCTTCAGAAAACATTTCCATACTGTGGGAAATCTTTTATTTACAACAACCTAACATCTACTAAGAGAAGACTCACATAATGTCAAGAAAGCACCAGTCTGTTTCAGTAATCATGAAACAAACAAAATAACATTTCTCCTAACAAAACCAACCCAATGAATATCCAAGATAGAGAAGATGAGAAAAAATATGTTGATGTGATATTATTTGAACAGCTACAGAAGAAGATGCAAAGGATGGAAAAAACAATGGAAGCCATTAAGAGAGGAAATACCTCAGAGACAGGGAATCCTGAAGAAATATATTGATGAGGAGCAACTTAAATAGCTACGGAAGAAAATTCAAAATACGGAAGAAGGAATTTATGGTAATAGATAAAGAGGTGACTGTTGTTGATTGCCTTCAAGTTGAGCACAACTCATAGCGACCCTATATATAAAAAAAGGCCTGAAGCCCCTCTACAACTATTGACATTTATCAAAGTTCATAGAGTTTCCAGAGGCATGTTATTTAGGAACTGACTGTCAATCCTGCTTCCAAACCTGTCATAGTATGTTATTGTTGTTATGTGCCATTGAGTCACCTGTGATCTATAGCAACCCTATGTACAGCAGCTCTGAACCCGTCCCTGTCCTGAGCCAGTCTCACTAACCCCATTGCCCCAGTTACTGTATTGATATATCTAATCCCGGTCTCCATCTCCTGCACGGTCCATCCACCCTTCTGAGCATGTCATTCTCCAAGGACCAATCTCTCCTGGCCACATGCCCAAAGTAAGTGAAGCAGAGCTTCAAAATCCTAGCCTCCAAGAAAAGACTTGGCTTCACCCTCTCCAAGACAGACCTATTTGTTTTCTTGGCAGTCCATGGTATGTTCAAGACTCTTCTCCAGCACAAAACCTCGAAGGCATCTCTTTTTCTTCTGTCATCCTTAATCACTGTCCAACTCTCTGAAGCATAACAAGTAAGTGAGATGACTATAACTGGATTAGGCACATCTTTGTATCTAGACTGATATAGTTGCTTCTCAATACTCTGGGGAGGTCCCTGACAGCAGGTTTACCTAATGCAATTTGTCTTTTGATTTCCTGACTGCTGGTGCCACATTGTGGATCTGAGCAAGCTATAATTGTTAACAACCTCAATCTCTTCTCCATCTATCATGGTGCTGCCAATTGGCCCAGTGGTGGTAATCTTTGTCTTCTTGATGTTGAGCTTCAATCCATATTGAGGACTACAGTCCTTGACCTTGTGCAGCAAATGCTTCAGGTCCTCCTCAGTTTCAGCAAGCAAGGTTGTGTCATTTGCATATCATAGGTTGTTAATGAGTCTTCCTCCAATCCTGATACCATATTCCTCCTCATAAAGCCCTGCTTCCCGAATTATCTGTTCTGCATACAGATTGAAAAGACAAGAAAAAAGCATCACAAGTCAGAGAGGGTATAGCCACCACAGTACTGGAAATAATGGGAAAACATGAAAATGCAATCCAAAACATTAAGACCTAGAGGATAGAAGTGTCCAACATGCTGGCAGGACAAAAACTAGAATTGAAGAGATGGAACACAGACTCAGTAAACTGGAAGACAAGAGCCTCACTGAAAACATGTTGTTGTTATTGTTGTTGTTGTTGTTAAGTGCCGTTGAGTCGCACGCAACTCGTAGCAACCCTATGAAGGAGAGTCCTTGACGCTTGGGTGCCTTTCATCCTCTCTCCAGGTTTATAGGGTTTCCAGAGGCAAGCTATTACAGAAGTGGATGCCACTCCTCCTACCAAGCTTGTTTTAATAGGGGAGCACCACCCCACTATCAGTCCACATTGGGTAGCCAACCATTAATGCATTTGACATATCTGTGTCACAGTGTTCAGCCTCACAGCAACCACAAGTGACCATGGGATGGCAACTTGTACACCAGGGCTATACAACCTAGAGGAATGTCTGAACAAAAACAATGAAAGACTGGCCCGAGGGCACTGAAAACATACCAGACAAAAAGTCAAAGATGAGATGAAAAGAAACTATTAGAATCATGTGGATGACATCAAAAGAAACAAGATGCATATGACTGGAATTCCAGAATGTGGAAGTGACAGGGAACTTACTGAGAAAATTGTGGAAGAAATACTAGAAGAAAATTTCTCAGGTGTTATGAAAAATGGGGAAATCCACAATCAAGAACCACAGCAAACACCAAGAAGCCTAGACCCAAAAAGGAAAAGAAAAAAAAAAAACCCAAGACATATAGTAGTCAGATTAACCAAATTAAAAGATAAGGACAGAATTCTAAAAGCACTGGTGGGGGGGGGAGTCACATACAAAGGGAAAACAACTAGATTAAATTCTGAATACTCAGCAGAAACTCTGAGAGCTAAAAGACACTAGGGTGGCATACACAGAAAGTTGGGGGGAATAAATAATTGCCAGCCAAGGATATACCTAACAAAGCATTCCATCAAATATGACAGAGAAATTAGACCTTTTGCAGAAAAGAAGGAAGTTCAGGAATATATGAAAAAAAGACAGAAACTACAAGATATTTTAAATGCAGTGCTTCACAAGAAGATGCCAAAGGAACGTAGATGGACTGTGGTAATGAGAAACAACAGAAAAAGAAATCATTGGATTGTACAATTTGATGGGTGGGGATAAGAAAAATTGAAAGAATCTGTACTCAAATTTTGTAAATAAACTAGCAGAAAATTTAAAATATTTTTTTAAAAATCCAAAATTGCAAAGGTAAAACCTCATTTAACAATAATCATACTTAATGTGACTAGGCTTAAATGTGCCAATTAAGAGAAAAAGATTATCAGAATGGATTAAAAAAGCAAAGCCCAACACTATGTCTTTACAAGAAACACATCTAAAAAATGAAGACAAACACTCAAAATTTAAAGACTGGAAAAAGCAAATCAAACAAATGGCAACCACAAAAAAGCAGGAGTGGCAGTATTAATCTGTGATAAAATAGATTTCAGAATGGAAACAATCATAAAGGCACAATAGATCAAGAAATTATAACCTTGGTTAAGATATTAATGAGCTGAACAGAAGATTTCAAAGGGCAGTGTGGGAAGACCAAGTAAAGCATTGCAATGAAATATGCAAAGAGCTAGAGTCAGGAAACCAAAGGGACTGAACTTGCTTGGCATTTCTTAAGCAGAAAGAACTGAAGAAAAAAAAATCAAGCCTAGAGTTGCAATACATAAGGATGGATTCATCAGAATATTAAATGATACAGGAAGCATTAAAAGAAGATGGAAAGAGTACACAGAGTCATTGTACGAAAGGGAACTGGCAGACACAAAGAATTTTAAAACAATGTATGTGCAAGAGACTGTGGTGATGAAGAAAGAAGTTCAAATAGCTCTGAAAGAATTGGCAAAAAACAAGGCCCTAAGAATTGACAGCATATCAATTGATATATTTCAACAAACAGATGCTGCCCTTGGTTGTGCTCACCAAGTTATGCCAAGAAATATGGAGTACAATCACCTCGCCCACTGATTGGAAGAGATCTATATTTATTCCCATTCCAAAAAAATGGTGACCCAACAGAGTGTGGAAATTATCAAACAGTATCACTGATATCATATGCATACAAGCAAGATTCTACTAAAGAGTATTCAAAAATGACTGGAACAACACATCAACAGAGAACTGCCTGAAGTGCAGGCTGGGTTTAGAAGAGGCCATAGCACTAGGGATATTATACCTAATGTTAGATAGAACTGGCTTAACGCAGGGAGTACCAGAGGAATGTCTATCCATGTTTCATTGAATATGCAAAGGTATATGACTTTGGGAATAACAACAAACTATGTCTGACTCTAAGAACGGGAATACCAGAACACTTGATGGTGCTTATGCTAAACCTATACTTGGACCAGGAGGCAGTCTTCAGAACAAAGAAAGGAAACACTACATGGTTCATAATTGGGAAGGGTGTATACTATATGCAGAACAGATTGTCCGGGAGGCAGGACTCTATGAGGAGAAATGTGGCATCAGGATTAGAGGAAGACTCATCAACAGTCTGTGTTCTACAAATGATACAACCCTGCTTGTTGAAACTGAGGACAACCCGAAGTGCTTGCTGCAAAAGGTCAAGGACTACAGCCTTCAGTAAGGATCAAAGCTCACCATCAAGAAAACAAGGATTCTCACCACTGGGCCATTGGCGGCATCATGATAGATGATGAAGAGACTGAGTTTGTTAACAGCTTTAGTTTGCTTGGCTCCACAATCAACACTCTTGGTATCAGCAGCCAGAAAATTAAAAGACAAAATGCATTGGAAAAATCTGCGGGTAGAGACCTCTCCAAAGTACTATAAAGCAAATTTGTCAGTCTGAAGACTAAGGTGAGCTTGATCCAGGCCATAGTCTTTGCAACTACTTGCTATGTGTCAGAAAGCTAGACAATAACTAGGGATTATAGAAGGAGAATTGAGGCCTTTGAGCTGTGGTGTTGGAGAAGCGTACTGAATATACTATGGACTACTAGGAGAACAAACAGGTTCATCCTAGAGAGAGTGAGACCAGGCTGCTCCTTGGAAGCAAGGATTCTGAAGCTTCATCTGACATGCTTTGGACACGTTGCAAGGCGGGACCAATCCTTGGAGAGGGACGTCATACTTGGGAGGGTAAAAGGACAGTACAAGAGAGGAAGATTCTCGATGAGATGGATTAATTAATTCAGTGACTGGGGTTATGGGTTATTTGTCAGAGACAATAAGATTGGCACAGGATAGAGCAGAATTTAGGGCTGTTTTACATAGGGTTGCTATGAGTCTCAGGTGACTCAACGGCATAAAGCAACAACAAAGAACCTTGGTCAAATTTCTGTACTAAATGATAGGCCAGCAAAATACAGAAAGCTACGGTTAACAGAATTTAAGAAAAATAGATAGCACACAATAGTGGTAGGAGACTTCAACATACTACTATCAGCAAAGGATAGGTCAACTCAAAAGCAACTTAGCAAAGAAGCAGAAGATCTGAACTATACAATCAGCCAAATCGACCCAACTAAAATTCAATTCACTTTCTTCTCAAGTGCACATAGTACATTTTTCAGAATTGATTATATATTAGGGCACAAAGCAAGCCTCAAAAAAATAAAAAAAAGACATTGAAATAATACAAAGTATCTTCTCACCCAAATGCCATAAAACTAGTGCTCGCTTCGGCAGCACATATACTAAAATTGGAACGATACAGAGAAGATTAGCATGGTCCCCGCACAAGGATGACACACAAATTCGTGAAGAGTTCCAAATGCCATAAAACTAGACATTAATCACAAGAGGGCAAAGCTTACAAAACTACCCTTGCAGAAGTGAAATAACTCTCTGCTAGGACATGATTTAGGTTTTAAAAGAAATAAAGAAGAGAGCTCTTATGGCCTAGTGGCCGGAAGCTGCACTGCAATCCCAGAGACGTGCAGTTCAAATCTACCAGATGCTCTGCTGGAGAAGGAGGGGCAATCTCCTCCTGTACCCGTCAGATCTGATTTGACAGTAAACACACTAAAATAATAAAATATTTTTATAAGAAGAAATAAAGGATGAAATAAAAAATCTCCCTTAAAACAAATGAGAATGAAAATAGAAGATACCAATGCAGCTAAGAAAGTCTTCAGGGGGACAGTTCATACCAATAGACACACATAAAAAAAAAAAAATCAATGCTCTAACTCAACACCTACATCAACTAACGAAAGAACAACAATCTAACCCTCTAATCAAATACTGTCTAGAAGAAAGGAAATTATATGGACAAGAGCTGAAATCAATGAGATAGAGAACAGAAGAACAATTGAAACCAACAACAAAATCTGAAGCTGGATTTCCAAAAGGGTCGATAAAATTGGGGAAAAAAAACCTGTCAAACTTAACAAAAGATAAAAAGGAGAAGACACATATAACTTGATTAAGAAAAGATAAGAGGTGACATCATAACAGAACCATAGGAAGTTTAATGGATAATATCGGAATACTATGAAAACTTATACTCTGATGAATTTAAAAAATCTAGTAGAAATGGAAAAATTCCCTGATATTCATGCCCCACCCAGATTGACCGAAACATATGTAGAACACCTGAACAGATCCATCACAAAAGAAGAAATTGAACAGGTAATAAAAACACTTCTCCATAAGAAAAGTCCAGAAGCAGATGCCTTCACAGCTGAATTCTACAGAACATCCAGAGCAAAGATTTTGTAAATTATTACTTACCTTGGGAGGTTTGGAGAGCATACTGAGTGAACTAACTCAGTCCCACAGGGGGAGGGGGAAATGAATCATGGGGTTTTACAACTTGATGGGTTGGACGGATAAAGGAAATTGGAAGAATCTACTGTGAAAAATAATATATTCCAATTCTGTAAATAAACTACTATAAAAAATTTTTTAAAGTAATATAAAAAAATTAAAAAGATCTATCACTAATTCAACTTAAAGTATTTTAAAAAACAGAAAAAAGAAGAAACACTCCCAGAGTCATTTTATGAAGCAAGCATAACCCTAACACCAAAACCAGGCAAAGATATTATCAAGACAAAAACGACAGGCCAGTATCTTTCATGAATATAGATGCAAAAGTCCTTAACAAAATCCTAGTCAACAGAACTCAAAAGAACATAAAAAAAATTCATCATGACCAACTGGGATTCATAAGAGGTATGCAAGGATGGTTCAACATAAGAAAAACAATCAATGTAATTCACTACATTAAAAAAGCAAATAACAAGAACTATATCATCTTAGCAATTGATGCAGAAAAAGCATTTGACAAAATCCAGCACCACTTCCTGATAATGGCACTCAATAAAATTGAAATAGAAGGGAATGTCCTCAACATAGTGAAAAGTATACAAGGCTCAATATCATTCTGAATGGAGAAAGACTGAAAGCATTTTTGTTATGAACAGGTAGCAGACAAGAATACCCACCGTCACCAGTTCTACTGGAAGTACTTGCTAGGGCAGTATGACAAGAGGAGGAAATAAAAGGCTTCTAGGTTTGCAAGGAGCAGGTTAACAATTGCTACATGCAGTTGGTATAATAATATACAAAGAAAACATAAAGGACTCAACAAATAAACTGTTAGAGCTAGTAGACCAATTTAACAGAGTGGCAGGGTATTAGGTCAATATCCAAAAACCAGTGGGACTCTTATACAGTACCAAAGAGCACTCAGAGAAGGAAATAAAAAATGCAATACCATTTACAATAGCCAATATAAATTGAGATACTTGAGAGTGAACCAAACTAGAGACATAAAAGCCCTATACAAAGAAAGCTACAGAACATTTCTGCAGGACAAAATAACAAGCCAAATTAATGGGAAAATATGCCCTTTTCATGGGTAGGAAGACTCAATACTGTGAAAATGACAATACTACCAAAATTAATCTACATGTTCAATGTAATCCCAATACAGATACCAAATTCAGTTTTCAAGGAGATCAAAAGGGAAATTGTCAAGTTGATTTGGAGAAGAAAGAGACTCCAAACAAGCAAAGCACTTCTAAGAAACAAAATTGAAGTGGGAGGCATAGCACTCTCTGACCTCAAAACGTACTTTACAGTGGTAGTAACCAAAACAGCACAGTTCTGGTACAAAAACAGGCATGTAGACCAATGGAACAGAAATGAGAACCCAGAAATGGAACCATCTATGTATGGTCAACTGGTATTCAACAAGGAAATAAAACCTATCAAATGGGGAAATGACAACCTCTTCAACAAATGGTGCTGGCAAAACTGAAGAAAGCTGAAACAGGATGTCCATCACACACCATACACAAAAATCTACTCAAGGTGGAGTACAGACCTGGGAGTAAAGCCCCAAACCATAAAGTTCATCAGAGACAAACTGGGATCAAGTTTAGGTGGCCTAGTCTATAGAATAAAAAAACACTGCTAAATACAGCCAGAAATGTACACTCTGGAGAGGATAAAAGAGATGAATGGGACCTTCTAAAGATTAAAACCTGTCTACATAAAAAAAAAAAGTTTTCCAAAAAAGTAAAAAGAAAAGCTACTGACTTGGAAAAACCATTTGGCAATACTATTTCACACAGGGTCTCATGTCAAAAGTCTACACAATCCTACAGAGTGGCCACAAGAAAAGGACTGATCACACACTTACAAAATGGGCAAAAGACATA
This sequence comes from Elephantulus edwardii, assembly GCF_000299155.1. Lineage (NCBI taxonomy): Eukaryota > Metazoa > Chordata > Mammalia > Macroscelidea > Macroscelididae > Elephantulus > Elephantulus edwardii. Next base: position 1,564,652 of record NW_006399928.1, read on the forward strand.
GGAAGAATTTTCACAGAGGAAGATATTGAGATGGCCAACAGAAACATGAAGAAATTCTCAAAATCACTGGCAATAATAGAGATGCAAATCAAAACCACAAGGAGATACCATCTTACTCCAGTAACAGTGGTAAAGTTTAACAAGACAGTAAGTAATAAATGTTAGAGAGGATGTGGAGAGATAGGAACTCTTATACATTGTTGGTGGGATTGTAAAATGGTACAATCACTCTGGAAGGTAATTTGATTATTTCCTAAAAAAACTGAACATAGAAATTCCATATAATCAAGCTATTCCACTGCTTGGAATACACCCTGAGAAAATGAAAACTGAGGCAGAAACAGAGATCTGTACACCAACGTTCATACCAGCATTATGTACCATCACAGTAACACGGAAACAGCCCAAATGTCTAACCATGATAGAATGGATTGAGAAATTATGGTATGATGGAATACTACAGAGCATGCAGGAGCAATGACTTTGAAAATCTCTACCTAACTTGAGAGGGACTAGAGAGCATTATGCTAAGTAAACTAACTCAGTCCCATAAGGACAAATACTATATAAGCCCACTATTGTAGAAATAGATAACTAATAAAACGTGTATGAAGATCTATGGGGTGGAGAGGGGGAGCACAGGAGTGAGGATTTTTGGAGGGCATAATTATAGGGTCACACAGGTTTGTCCTGGAGAAGGTGAAGTCAGAATGCTCCTTGGAGTCAAGCATTCTGAAGCTTCATCTTACATACTTTGGGCATGTTGCAAGGAGGAACTGGTCCTTGGAGAAGGACATCATGTTTGGCAGAGTGGAGGGGTGGCGAAGGAGAGGAAGACCTTCAATGAGATGGATCGATTCTATGACTAGAGGGGTGGGAATAAGTGCATTTGAGATGGCTAGGTTGGCAGAAGATAGAACAGCGTTTAGAGCTCTTGTACACAGGGTCGCTATGAGTCACAAACGACAAGATGGTACATAACAACAACAACAACAACAACAGTTTAATGGCTGGAGGGAGGGTTGGTTAAGGTAATGGGAAAAGATCAGGTATCAAAAACAATGTATACAGAATTTGTAAGCAAACCAGTATAAAATGGAAATTTTTTTTAAAAAAAGAAAATGGAAGTAATATACAGAGTCACTGTACCCAAAAGACTTGGATGACACAGAATAATTTCAGGAAGTACCATATGATCATAAACCAATAGTAATGAAGGGGGAAATTCTAAGAAAGACATTTGCAAAAAATAAATAAGGCCTCAGGAATTGACAGAATACCAATTGGCATATTGCAACAAACTGATGCAGCCCTGATGTGCTTACTAGATTGTGCCAAGAAATCTAGAGAACAGCTACCTGACCAACTGAGTGGAAAAGATCCATGTTTATTCCCATTCTCAGAGAAAGTTATTCAACAGAATGTGGAAATTATCAAACTAATATGACATAGAAGCAAAATGTTACTGAAGATTGTACAAAAACAACTAGAATAGGATATTTATATAGAACTACCAGAAATACAAGCAAGGTTTAGAAGAGGCTATAGCACCAGGGATACCATTGCCAAAGTCAGGTGGATATCGGCTGAGAGTGTCAGAAGGATATTTGTGTTTTACAGACTATGAAAAGGCATTTGACTGTGAGTATCACAGCAAATTGTAGCTAACATGACAGGAATGGAAATCCAGGCAATTATTGTGCTTATGCGAAACCTATACTTAGAGCAGGAATCTGTTGTTTGAGAATGTTTAAAAGTCAAAAAAGTGTGTCATGTACAAATGCTTTCTCCATATTTTTTTACTTTATATACCGAATTTCAGAACCATCTCAGGAACAGGTTTAAGGCCTTGAACATGAATGAGGGAAGACCAGGTGAGCTGTGGGAAGATATCAAGGGTATCATTCAAGAAGAGTGCAAATGTTCATTACAAAGACAGAAGAGGAAGAAAAGACCAAAATGGATGTCAGAAGAAGCTCTAAATACTGCACTGGAGCGCAGAGAAGTCAAAGCACAAGGAAGAATTCAAGATACAAAAGGCTGCACAGGACGACAAAGTAAAATATTACAATGAAATGTGCAAGGAGCTGGAGTCAGAAAATCAAAAGGGGCGAACTCGCCCAGCATTTCTTAAGCTCAAGGAACTGAAGAACAAATTCAAACCTCAAGTTGCGATAATCAAGGATGCTTTAGGAAGAATATTAAAATGATCCAGGAAGTATTAAAAGAAGATGGAAAGACTATATTGAGTCATTGTATAGAAAGGAATTGGCAGACACAGAAGAATTTTATGAAACAACATATGAGCAAGAGCCTATGGTGATGAAGGAAGGAGTTCAAGCTGCTTTGAAGGAAATAGCAAAAAATAAGGCCCCAGGAATAG
>NW_006399928.1:1568254-1569266 GCF_000299155.1 Elephantulus edwardii
CAGATGCTGCCCTGGATGTGCTCACCAAGTTGTGCCAAGAAATCTGGAGAACAACCACTTGGCCAACTGACTGGAAGAGATCTATATTTGCTTTCATTCCAAAGAAAGGTGACCCAACAGAGTGTGGAAACTATAGGACAATATCATTGATTTCACACGCAAGCAATATTCTGCTGAAGATTATCCAAAAACGACTGGAACCGCACATCAGCAGAGAACTGCCAGAAGTGCAGGCTGGGCAGCATCAATTGGCAGCATCAGAATGGATGGTGAAGAGAATGAGATTGTTCACAGCTTTAGTTTGCTTGGTTCCACAGTCAACACTCTTGGCACCAGCAGCCAGGAAATTCAAAGACGTATTGCCATGGGAAAGTCTGCTGTTAGGGACCTCTCTAAAGTACTGAAGAGCAATGGCGTCTCTCTGGAGACTAAAGTGTGTCTCATACAGGTCATGGACTTTGCAATCATATGTTATGTGTTGAGAGTTGGACAATGACTGGGAAGGATAGAAGGAGAATTGATGACTGAGCTTTGGTATTGGGGAAGAGTATTGAGGGTGCCATGCACTGATAAGAAAACAAACAGGTTCATCTTGGAGATGGTTAAACCGGGCTGCTACTTGGAGGCAAGGATTCTGAAGCTTTGTCTGACATACTCTGGTCATGTTGTAAGGAGAGATGGGTTCTTGGAGAAGGACATCATGCTTGGGAGGGTGGACGGCAGGCGCAGGAGGGGAAGGCCGTCTAGGAGACGGATTGATTCGGTGACTTGGGTAATCAGGATGAGTGTGTCAGGCACAATGAGATTGGCACAGGACAGAGCACAGTTTAGAGCTGTTGTACATAGGGTCGCTCTGAGTCGCAAGTGACTCGACGGCACATAACAAGAACAACATATGCTACACTGATCATTCAAAGCCGGATTTTTAAAAAATAATTGTAATGAACATTTACAGAGAAATTGGATTTCCATTCATTCATTGCTGCACTTCTCTCCCCGCCCAACCCTCTCC
>NW_006399928.1:1570371-1572334 GCF_000299155.1 Elephantulus edwardii
TATCTTCTCCTGGTTGTAGATTTTTCAGGATACTTGGGAGACTGTTTATGTTCTGGACTAGGACTACTAGAATTCTTCCAAGCTTTCCTTTAATGAAGTTTATAGTCCTTGGTTTTAGTCCTAGATCCATGATCCACCTTGAGTTGGTTTTTGTATATGGAGTGAGGTGTGGATCTTGCTTGAGTTCAAGGCCAGATTTTATGAAGTGCAATATGGCATCAGGATTAGAGGAAGGCCCATCAATAACCTGTATTATGCAGATGATACAACCTTGGTCACCTAAACTGAGGAGGTCTTGAAGATTCTGAAGGACTCTCAAAATCAATAAACAAAGATCCTCACCACTGGGCCAATAGGTAGTATCATGATAGATGGAGAAAAGATAGAGGTTGTTAATCCAATCTTGCTCGGATCTACAATTGATACTCTTGGCACCAGCAGGCAGGAAATCAAGACAAGGTGCACTGGAAAATTCTGGTCTTAGGGACCTCTCAAGAGTAACGGTTTGAGTCTAGAGAATAAAGTGAGCCTGATACAGGCCATCGTTTTGGGGTGGTTTGGGGTTTTTTTGTTTTTGTTTTTGTTTTTGTTTTTCATTTGTTTGCTATGCATCTTAGAGCTGGACAATTAATAAGAATGACAGAATTATCTATGCCTTTGAATTATGGTGCTGAGGAAGAGTATTGAACATACCAGAAACCGCCAAGAGAACAAACAGGTCGGTCCTATAGAGGGTGAAACCAAGTTATTCCTCAGAGACAAAGATTTTAAAGCTCTGTCTCACATACTTTAGGCATGTTACCAGAAGGGACCAGTCCTTGGAGAAGGACATCATGTTTGGAAGGGTAGAGGGTCAATACAGAAGAGAAAGACCCTGGAGGAGATCAATTGACAGAGTGACGGTGGCAATAGGGTCACATGTGTGGGGGGAAAGGTGAGCTTGGCACAGGACACGGCAAAGTTCATAGGATCACTGTGATTCATAGTGGTTTGGAGGGCGCATAACAACCATAACATGAGTTGTACTCAACTTGATGGCACTTAACAACAACAACAACAATAATAACTGACTGTTATTACAGTCTGAAACCCCAAAAGACGGTCTGCTCAGAGTCAGTGTTGACTGAAAGGTACATAACAAATTTTGTAAAGAAAATATAATTTAAGTAGCATTCAATAAATATACGCTGAGAAAACATCAATATTTAAAAATAACTTTACCTTATGACCACTTAGGTCATATTACCAATGGTTTGTCTACTCTATAATGTAGCCCATAACAAGTTGTGGGCCAGCTGAGTGATGTAATCTGGCAGTGGATCTGAGAGAAAAACTGAGCAGTATCTTCCCATTGCAATTTATAGCCTTGAAAACCTGATAAGGAATTGATGTGCTGGAACTGACTATAAAGTGCAGTGAGCTTCAGTTTCATTCTAATTTTTATTCTTAAAGTATTTTTAAAAAGTTAACAATGGGAAGGATCCGAGTTTAAAGACAGTGTATTGATGGGCAAGGTCCAATGGTGATTAATTTTACAAAAAATAATGCATCGAAAGATTGTATGAAACACAATGTGAATGAATAATAGTGTGAAACAATGTATATAAACTTTGTAAGCAAACCAATTTAAAAAAATGTAAAATAGAATTAATATGAATGATTGTATGGAACACAATGTAAATGACTGTCTAAAATGCAATGTATATGTGAAAAAAATCACAATGTATATGAATGAATATCAGAATCATCTCAGGAACAGGTTTGAGGCCTTGAATACTAATGAGTGAAGACCAGATGAGTTGTGGGAGGATGTCTAAGGTATCATCCAGGAAGAGTGCAAATGGTCATTACAAAGACAGAAGAGGAAGAAAAAACCAAAATGGATGTCAGAAGAGACTCTGAAGATTGCACTGGAGCGTAGAGAAGCCAAAGCACAACAAAGAATTCAAGATACTAAAGAGCT
>NW_006399928.1:1574334-1591449 GCF_000299155.1 Elephantulus edwardii
TTATTAGAACAATGATTAATATTAAATTTTACAATGGTGTAAGCATAGATCCATTAATGAAGTGAACAACATAAATAAAGAATTGATTAAAAAAGTGATTAAAATATATAGACAGCAAGTTTAATTGATTCCTTTCAGAAGTTTGACTATTTAGAGAACTAGGAGATAATCTCTTATGGTCTCTTGTGGTAGTGTTTTGTAGTTTTACTTATAAAAATCTTTCATGTCTCTAGTTAGGTTTATTCTTAATTATTTCATCTTATGATTGGCTATTGTAAATGTTAGTGCTTTCTACTTTCCTTTTCCATGCTTTCTTTGTTGCTGTAGAAAAATCCAACAGAGTTTTGTTTGTTGATATTGTAACCTGCCACTCTAGCAAATTGGTCTATTAAGTCTAAAGTATTTTTTGTTGTGCCTTTAGGGTTTTCTGTTGCATCTTCTGGGGTTTTCTATTGTAACAACTGCATATAGCGACAAATTCACCAACTTTTTGCAAATTTGGATGCCTCTTATTTCCTTCTCTTACCTTATCGCTGTAGCTAAAACTTCCAGTACAATATTGAATGTTGTTATTCTTGTGTATCATTGAATCAGAACCCTCTGGAAGGTTTTCTCAGGCAGTTAATCCCAGGGGAGGAGATTGCCCTTCCTTCTCTGGCTGAGCAGTTGGTGGAATTGAGCTGTGTGCCTTCAGGCTTTCAGCACGGTTTCTTACCACTAGGCCAATGAGCATCCTTGCAACAGTAGTGCCCTTAGCTCTTGGGTTTTAGTATATTGTTCTCACTGTGTTGAGGAAATTCCCCTCTATTCCTGTGTTGCAGAGTGTTTTAATCAGGATAGGGTGTTGGATTTTCTTAAAGGCATTTTCTGCATCAGCTTATAGGATCATGTGGCTTTTGTTTTTTGCTTTTCTAATGTGATTGATTACATTAAATCTTTTTCTAAAACTGAATAATCTCTGCATTCCTATTATGAATACCACTTCGTCGGGTTGAGTTCTTTTTTAATGTATTTTTCTATTCCATTGACTAGGATATTGTTAAGGATTTTTTGCATCTATGTTCATGAGATATATCGATATATCATTTTCTTTGGTTTTGGCAGGCTGCCTCAGAAGGTGAAGAACTGCAGCCTTCTATATGGATTGAGTCTCAATATCAAGAAGACAAAGATTCTCACCACTGGGCCAATTGGCAGCATCAGGATGAATGGTGAAGAGATTGAGATTGTTCACAGCTTCAGTTTGCTTGGCTCCACACTCAACACTCTTGGCACCAGCAGCCAGGAAATTAAGACGTATTGCCATGGGAAAGTCTGCTGTTAGGGACCTCTCCAAAGTACTGAAGAGCAATAGTGTCACTCTGGAGACTAAGGTTTGCCTGATACAGGCCATGATCTTTGCAATCACTTGCTATGCATCAGAGAGCTGGACAATGACTAGGGAGGATAGAAGATGAATTGGTGATGCCTTTAAGCTGTGGTATTGGAGAAGAGTATTGTATTGACTATACCATGGACTGCTAAGAAAACAAACAGGTTCATCTTGGAGAGGGTTAAACCAGGCTGCTCCTTGGAAGCAAGGATTCTGAAGTTTTGTCTGACATACTTTGGACATGTTGTAAGGACGAACTAATCCTTGGAGAAGGATGTCATGCTTAGGAGGGTGGTGGGACAACGCAGGAGAGGAAGACCCTCGATGCGGTGGATTGATTCAGTGACTGGGGTCATGGGGATAGGTGTGTCAGAGACAGTGAGATTGGCACAGGACAGAGCAGGGTTTTGGGCTGTTGTACATAGGTCACTATGAGTCTCGGGCAACTTGACAGCACATAACAACAGCAGCAACATAATTCAGTAGTGGTCAAGCATGGTGTTACTTAGCTTCTGCATTGGTGGGGTTTTTTAAATTTACTTTTTAATTGGTTTTAGGGGATTTTTTTTATTCTGAAATATCTCAGAGAAAAGAAAAGCAGATAATATTATATTTGCTGTACATTCCAATATATTAGTTAACTAATTCCAATATATTAGTTAACTAATAACCTTCTTCTTTTTTTATTCTACTAATTTATTTACAAAATTCGAATACATTGTTTTCCAAAACAGAATCGGTGTTCTTTTTTATTTTATTTTTTTTACTATTATCATCTTTTTAATTTCTGGCTTTATGGCATTGTGGTCTGAGAGGACATTTTGCATTTTTTCAGTATTTTTTTTAATTTGTTGCAGCTTGTTTTGTGTCCTAGTAGTAGTCAATTCTGGAGAATGTATTGTGTGTACTTTAGAAGAAAGAAAATTGAGTTTTTAATAAGTGAAGTGCCCTAAATATAGCTATAAGATCAAATTTGCTGACTGTATAATTGAGTTATGGAAATTTTTAGAGAATTCTCTCTACTTTCCCAGATCTGAAATAAAGTACTATGGATATTACAGTCCATTTGCCTTACTGACATGGACTATGGAAAGAACCCCTTGTCTTCACTAACAGTTTATTTCCATATCTTTGAAAGATGAAAATGGCACCTGGATGAGAATTATACTGTATTTGTAGACTGCTTTCCCTAATATTGCCATGTTTTCGATGTTTTCTGATCCAAAGCAGGGTCTCTAAGCCACTTGGAGTCACATCCTGTGTACAAATTGAGATGCAGATCCTGTTTCAGTTTTCTGCAGTAACCTCTCAGATAGATCAGCCATTCAGACTGACACAGCTACCTAGACCCACGCAGCCACCGACCTGCCCAGAGCACCAACATCACTGGGAAATAGACAGATAATAAGGTGAAAGAAGTGATCAGAGTCCTGAGCCATCATCTCAGGGATTAGTCAGGGGAAGTGGAGAGGGAGGTTCTGACAGAGTGACGTGAGGTAACCGAGGGGGACTAGAACACAACACATGCATGGGGTGGGAGGCCAGGAATAACACCAAATCTGTTAAATTGTGTAATTGTGAAGGGACTTTCACCTGTTCTTTTGGGTAAAATGTTTGTCAGATATTGCTCTAGAGCTGAGTATCCAAATTAAGACAGATTGGCCATCCACTTCTGAAATAGCAGGTATTTGAAAACCCTATGCGTAATAGGGCACACAGAGATTAGTAGAAATTATACCAGAGGCTCCACCCTCATATTAGGAATAAAAAAAAAGAACTATTGCAAATAGACAATAGTGTTTGGAACAAGGAATGTGAGAAGTATGAATGTAGTAATATTGGTCATGGTCAAGGAAGAAATGGAACACATAAATATTGACACACTAGGCATTGACGTTTCTCCAAATAAACATCAATGTCTAGTGTGTCAATATTTATGTGTTCCATTTCTTCCTTGACCATGTCCAATATTCCTACAATGAAAGTTATACAAGTGTTCAGATCTTTCATTCATAGGGTCGCTATGAGTCATCTACGGCTCAACAGCATTTAACAATGACAACAGGAACTGACAAAGTGAGATATATTGGCATGGGACATTTTTAATTAGACAGTCATATTATCACTCTGGAAGTGAAAAGGTGAAGGCAAGAAATGGGATCACATTAATAGTTTTAAAGGTCATTTCTAGATCCATCTTGAAACACACTGTTGTGAGGAACAGCATAATATCCATACATATACAAGAAAGATCTGTTAATACCACTGGCATCCAAATATATACACCAACAACCAAAGCCAAAGAGGAAATGGGTGTTTTCTACCAAGTTTTGTAGTCTGAAATCAACTGAACATGCCAGCAAGTAACGGCAAATGTTTTTCCAAGCATGGTCATCAATTTTAAAAGTGTGCAGCAACATGTTAATAGTAATGAGTGTCTGGAACACAAAAGTTGAGAACAGAGAGGAAGAAACCATAGTTAGAAAACATGGACATGGTGACAGAAATGAGACTGAAGATAGAATAATATAATTTTGTATAATCAACAGTTTATTCATAGCAAATACTTTTTTAAATTTTTTTTTCTAATTTTACATTGGTTTCCATACAAAGTTCATATAGATTGTGTTTCACACTATTCTTCATTCACATTGTTTCATACAATCATTCTCATTCATTATGTGTTATAAAATCATTCACCATTAAACCATGCCCATCATTACCTTGTTTTTCCAGATCCATGCTGGATCTTTCCCATTTTGCTTTGGTCCCACTCCCTCCCTTTTATAAGAAACACAAAAGGCAACTATACACATGGACTTCATCTGATGGTCTATACAGGAATCAGATTGATTGCATCTATGGAAGGAATTACTGGAGAAGCTCAGTATCAGTCAAGTAGGTGATATTGGCTAGGTGCTAAATGTGGAACAGACCATCAACTATTTATATGTAAGCTCAAAATGAAGCTAAAGAAAATTAAAATGAATCTACAAAATGCAAAATTTGGAATTGATTCTATCCTACTTGAATTAAAAAAACCATTTCAAGAACAGGTTTGAGGCCTTGAACACTACTGAACAAAGACCAGATGAGCTGTGGAAGGATGAAAAACATATCAACCATGAAGAATTCAAAAGGTCACTACAAAGACAGGAGGAAGAAAAGACCAAGATGGATGACAGAAGAGACTGAATATTGCACTAGAGCACTAAGAAGCCAAAGTAAAGGGAGGAAATCAGGAAGTTAAGAAGTTGAACAAAAGATTTCAAAGGGCAGCTCAGGAATATAAAGCAAAGTCTTTTAATGAAATGTGCAAAGACCTGGAGTCAGAAAATCAAAGGCACAAGCTTGCTTGGTATTTCTTTCCTTTTTAAAAAAAATATTATTTAATTTTAATGAACATTTACAGAGATGTTGGATTTCCATTCATTCATTGTTGCACTTTGCTCCCTGCCCAGCCCTCGCCCCCACCAGTTCACTCCTCTCTTTGAAAAGTAAAAGAAAAATTCTTTCATTGGTATACAATGTGCCCCCGCACCCCTCCCACTGGCCCGAGTACACTCCACTATGAATCTTTCATTCTGGACTATTGTGATAATGCTTGGCATTTCTCAAGCTGAAGGAACTGAAGAATAGATTCAAGCCTCAAGTTGCAGTCCTTAAGTATGCTATGGACAGAATAGTGAATAATCAAGGAAGATGGATCAAAAGAAAATGAAAGTGCAATGGATAAGCCTCACACTGGGAAAGCCACATTCGTGATCATGGATCTCCCCAGCCAGGTAAGTATATGAATGAAGAATAATGTGAAACGCAATGTATACAAACATTGCAAGCAAATTATTTTTTAAAAAAAGGCACGGGGCGGGGGAGTGGGGAAGAAGACGATGTAAGTAGTACACAGAGTCACTGTACCAAAAATAATTGGCTGACACAGAAGAGTTTTGTGAAACAAATGATCAAGTGGCAATGGTGGTGAAGGAGGAAGTTCAAGCTGCTCTGAAGTAATTGGGAAAAAATCAAGGCACCAGTAATTGATGGCATACCAAGTGACATATATCAATAAACAGATGTGCTCACCAAGTTGTGCCGAGAAATCTGTAGGACAATTACTTGGAGGACAACTACCTGGCCAACTGAAAGGAAAAGATCCATATTTACTGCCATTCCAGAAAAAGAGTGATCCAATAGAGTGGAAATTATAAAATAATATCACTAATATCACATGCAAGCAAAATCCTGCTGAAGATTATCCAAAAATGCACGTAACACTACAGTAACAGAGAACTTCCAGAAATACAATCTAGATTTTAGAAAAGGGTGTGGCACTAGGGGGATCATTGCAAATGTTAGGTGAATCTTGATTGAAAGCAGAGAGTACTAAAGGAATGTCTTTGTGTTTCATTGACTATGCAAAGGCATTTGACTGTATGGATCACAACAAACTATGGCTAACATTGAGAAGAATGGGAATACTAAAACACACATGTGTTCATGTGAAATCTATACTTTGACAAGGAAGCAATCAACATAAAGAAGCAAGGAAACTTTGCATGATATGAAATCAAAAAAGGATTGTTTCAACATCAATGTTCAAAGAGCATTATTCCCCATTGCAAGAACATACAAACAGCCCAAATATCCAAACAAATGAATGGATTGAGAAATTATGGTGCATTCACACAATGGAATACTGTGCAGCATGCAGGAGCAATGATTTTGTAAATTATCACCTAAATTGGGAGGGACTGAAGCATTATGCTAAGTGAACTGACTCAGTCCTACAAGGACAAATATTGTATAAAACCATTATTATAGAATGAGTATAAGGATCCAAAGGAGGTGGAGGAGGGTGGAAGCAGAGGAAAGAGGATGTGCACAGAGAGGTGGGATTAATCAATCATGCAGTTGTGTAACTTGATGGGTAGGGGGGTGAGGGAAATTGGAATAATTTTTTCTCAAAAGCAATGTATTCGAATCTTGCAAATAAACTAGTATAATTTTAAAAAGACAAAAAAAAAAGAATGGAGTGTACCTTTTCAATCTATATGTGGAACAGATCATTCAGAAGACTGGACTTTATAGACTAACATCATTGCTCATCAGTACCATGGAGAGGTCTCTGACAGTAGACTTTCCCAATGCAATTCATCTTTTAATTTCCTGGCTGATGGAACCAAGAGTGTTGACTGTGGAGCCAAGCAAACAGAAGTTGTCAATAAACTCAATCTCTTCACCATCTATCATGATGCTGCCAATTGGCTCAGTGGTTTTTTTTTCTTCGTTTTCTTGATGTTGAGCTTCAATCCATAATGAAGTCTGAAATCCTTGAACTTCTGCAGCAAGCACTTCAGGTTCTCCTCAGTTTCAGCAAGCAGGGTTGTGTCATCTACACAACGCACATTGTTGATGAGTCTACCTCTAATCCTGATGTCACACTTCTCATAGAGCAAAGCCTCCCGGATAATCTGTTCTGCATGTAGATTGAAAAGTTATGGAGATAGGACACACAGCCTTCCCAATTTTGAACCATGCAGTATTTCCTTGCTCTGTCCTGATGACTGCCTCCTGGTTCAAGTATAAGTTTTGCATAACCATATTCAAGTGTTCTGAGATTCCCATCCTTCTCGAAGTCAGCCAAAGTTTGTTGTGATCCACACAGTGAAATGCGTTTGCATAGTCAATGAAACACAGATAGGCATTCCTCTGGTACTCTCTACTTACAGCCAATATACATCTTACATTAGCTATAATGTCCCTAGGCCACGGCCTCCTCTAAATCCAGCCTGCACTTCAGGCAGTTCTCTGCTGATGTTCTGCTCCAGTCGGTTTTGGATGATCTTCAGCAGAATATTGCTTACATGTGATATCATTTGACAATTTCCACATTCTGTTGGATCACCTTTCTTTAGAATGGGAACAAATATAGATCTCTTCCAGTCAGTAGGCCAGGTGGTTGTCATCCAGATTTATTGGCACAACTTTGTGAGCACATCCAGGGCAACATCTGTATGTTGAAATATGTCAAAAGGTATGCCATCAATTTCTGAGTCCCTGTTTTTTGCCAATTCTTTCAGAGCAGATTGAACTTCATCGTTCATTACCACAGGCTCTTGCTCATACATTGTTTCATTAATTTCTTCTGTGTCCGCCAACTCCTTTTGTCACAATGACTCTGTATACTTTTTCCATCTTCTTTTAATGTTTTCTGTATCATTTAATATTCTGCCCAAAGCATCATTAAGTATTGCAACTCCAGGTTTGAATTTAAAAGAAAAATGACTGAATATTTTTAATGGGTGAAAGACAAACTTGAAGAACTACAGGACACTGCAAGCAAAAACAAGGAAGAGGTCAAAAAACAATGCAAAACAATGCAGATAAAACAAATGAGGCATTAGAGGCACTGGAAAAACAAGAAACCACGATCAAAATTATAAGGTCCAATGTTTCAGATGCTGGCAACATGATGGAGGAAGCTATATTGAAGAGACTAAGGTACACCTGGAGTTGAAGAGACTAAGGTAAACCTGGAGTTGAAGAGACTAAGGTACACCTGATCCAGGCTTTGGTCTTTGCAATTACTTGTTATGCATCCGAGAGCTGGACAATGATTAGGGATAACAGAAGGAGAGTTTATGCCTTTGAGCTTTGGTGCTGGAGAAGACTATTGAATATACCATGGACTGCTAGGAGAACAAACAAGTTTGCCCTGGAGAATGTGAAGCCAGGCTACTCTTTGGAGTCAAGGATTCTGAAGGTCTGTCTGACATACTGTGGACATGTTGCAAGGTGGCATCAGTCCTTGGAGAGGGATGTCATGTTTGGGAGGGTGGAGGGACAGCGCAGGAGAGGAGAGAAAGACCCTCTATGGGATGGATTGATTCAGTCACTGGGGTAATGTGGATAGGTGTTTCAGAGATAATACGATTGGCAAGGGATAGAACAGGGTTTACAGCTGCAGTACGTAGGGTCGCTATGAGTCACAGGTGACTCGATGGCACATAACAGCAACAACAACAATGGCATGTCTTACATGGGACTTATATCTAGAGTTTATAAAATACTCGAGCACCACAACAAGATAAAAGTAAACAACTCATTTGCAAAATGGGCACAGGATATGAACAGACACTTCACCAAAGACGGCATTCAGATGACCAATAAGCACATGAAGATATGTTCAAAATCCCTAGCTCTAAGAGAGATGCAAATCAAAATAACTATGAGATATCATCTCACCCCAGTAAGTATAGTAAAATTTAACAGAACAGCAAACAACAAATGCTGGAGAGGTTGGTGACAGACTGGAACTGTTGAGAAACTCCCACTGTTGGTGGGAGTGTAAAATGGTGTGACCACTATGGAAGGCAGTATGGTGCTTTCTCAAAAAGTTGGAAATAGAAATATCATTTGACCCAAGAATTCATCTACTGAGAATATACCCTAAGGAAACCAGAACTGCCACCCAAGCAGATGTATGCACATCCATGTTACTTGCAACTTTGTTCACAATAGCAAAGATGTGGAAACAATTCCAGTGCCTATCAACAAACAAATGAATATCAAAACTATGGTATATTCACACAATGTAATACCATTGAAAAACAAGGAACTCATCAATTATTGTACAATATGGGTGACCCTGGAGGACGTTATGCTGAGTGAACTGTCTCAGTCACAAGTGGACAAATATTCCATTGTGCCACTGTTGTAAAGTGGAACTGACATCAGAACTGGGGGAAAACGAAGAAAATAGGGGGTAAATAATGTATACTGCATTGAAACAGATGAGGGAGAGAACTGTTAAGGAGGAATATATTAGATATTATTGCCAAGACAAGAGTCCAGAATGAAAACTGCATAGTGGAGTGGACTTCCGGGGGGGGGGGGATTATATAACAAGGAAAGAAATTTTTTTTTTACTTTACAAAGAGAAAAGTGCACTAGGGGGAGGAGTGGGCAATAAGGAAAGTTTGCAACAATGATTGAATGGAAATCCAAAGTCTCTGTAAACTTTCATTAAAATTAATAAAAAAGATATATTTGAATTAATAAATACATAAATTCCTTAAAAAAATCAGAACCATGACTCAAACAGATGTATGCACACTCGGGCTTATTGCTTTGCTAGTCCCAATAGCAAAGAGATGGAAGCTGTTTAAGTGCTTGTCAACAAATGAATGGGTAAAAAAACTGTGAAACATTCACACAGTGGAACATTATGCAGCATTGAAAAACAATGAACTTTGGAGGAAAATGTGCAATAATGAATGAATAAAACTCCAACTTTTCTGTAAACTTTCATTAAAATCACAATTAAAACAAAACGTGTATTATTTTTAAAAATCTATAATAAAGACGGCACGGCGAGCTGAGGGAGGCGCCGGCCGGCGGGCGACATGTTCCAGGGGCCAGAGAGCGAGGGCGTCCAGGCGAACTCCAGGGCCATGAAACCCCCAGGAGACTCCAGCCACCTCTTTGGAGGTCCAGAAGAAGCCATTCCCTCCAGTAGGCCCAACAGGATGGTATCTAATATCTTTGGACCAACTGAAGAGCCTCAGAACATCCCCAAGAGGACAAATCCCCCAGGTGGGAAAGGAAGCGGCATATTTGATGAGTCTACGCCCATCCAGACCCGACAGAGTCTGAACCCACCTAGTGGAAAAACAAGCAACATTTTTGGGTCCCCCGTCGTTTCCACATCACCGTCAGCACACCCAAACAAGCCCAAGGACCATGTTTTGTTACGTGAAGGAGAAGACTCCAAACTAGACCTTTGAGCCACGGCAAGCAGCCCCTCGTGAGGACTGGGGGAGAAAGGTGGCACGAGAGTATCGGAACCCACCAAGCAGCAGGAGCCCATGACCAAAGTTGACAGCCACGAGCCTCGCTTTGGGCCAAGGCCTCGCTCTCACAACAAAGTCCTGAACCCCCCTGGAGGCAAGTCTAGCATCTCCTTCTACTGAGAGTCTGAAGCATCCCTAGTAGCCACACAGAAAACTCACAAAAGCATCCCATACTATATAGTTCCTTTAGTCTGCAAGAGCAGGGGTGGTGGGAGGGTGAAGCCGGCTGAGCAGTAGATCTGCTGCTATCACAGAGTCGCTGCCACCCAGCCCCCGAGACACCCAGAGCAGAAGGGAGCTCTGGGGTAGGAGCAGGGAGATGGTGCGGGCCAAAGTGAGGCTTCACTGTGCCCTTGGAGCCTAACCTTCAGGCTCTAAGCATCTGGAAGTGATTTGAAACAGAAGTAGAGCTTATAACAATGGAAAGAAGACCCAAAGCCACACACCCTTCGCAGTGAGATCATGAAGACCTGAGCAGAAATACCAACATGGATAGGACAGCTCTACATAAAACCCCTTAGATGATGGCACCAGTCACCCGTCAAAGAAATTATTCCATAAAGGCATGTGCCACCACTACACCAAGTGCCACCTTCACTTTTATCCCCACATCCTGCTCTCCACCTTTCTGTTAAAGCACCTGGATGGCACCTCCTCAACATCTTCCAGCCAGAACCAAAAAGGGACATCTGAAGTGTTTCAAGCCAGCTTCTGATATCCTCATCTTCTCAGTCTTAGACTTTCTGGAAGATCCTTGTCCCCTAATCCTTGGAAGCACCCTATCTCTGCCGTCACAGCCCTCAGCTTTGCGCTCCATAGGAATCAGCCTTGCCTTCACCAGGGAGTGGTTTTGATCTCTTAACACAACAGTTCCATTTGCCCATGGTTCTGTTTTTCTCTCACTAGCTTTAAGTCTGGTTCTAGTCTTCACTCCCACCGGCCACTGTTCTTCCTAGATAGGAGGCCCCTGAGCACTAAAGGCCTTTTAGTCTGTTCATGCCTTCCAGGTAATAGAGTTGTTTACATTGCTTATACTTCATACCTTGATCCTATAATTGGTTGGTAGGACGGAGAAATGTATGAGTGTTCCTTAGTTTTAATTAATTTAACATCTAAAGCCATATTTCTAAACACCAGTTTCGATGACTATTGACTCACCTGTTTTGACACCTTTTTAGAAGGAAATAAAAGTCACCCAGGTACACCAAAGAGGAAGACATGTTGCTTAGGCCACACTTTTAAAGCTTTGCAGACCTCAGAGGCAGATTCACAGCACAACCTCTTAGAAGAGAATGACATTGAGTCATTCAGCAACAAAGTCACAGCTGATCCATGGTATTTGCCAGCAAAGGAAATGGGTTGGCACGAATCGAGTCCCTTCCACTTCAGGCAAGCATTTCGTCCAGGCAGCTCCTGAATGGCTACAACCTTGAGTCCTTGCCCTACCTTTAATTGAACCATCTTGTTAGCAGGGGGTTCTGATGGAGGTAGCCATTGGTATGAATGAGCACTGAGAAAACCAGTATCAGGAGCTAGAAACACATCTGCCTTTTTTGAAGCTAGTGAAGCATTCTTGGTACTTAACCATCCTCCTGGCCTGGCTGTTCCCATGCCCGTGGGTTGTCATTGTCAAGACCTCCCCACCTGTGGAGGGTGGAAAGGGTGCAGTTGGCATCACCAACCAAAGACGCTCTTCCCTTTTGTCACGGAACATTTCCTTCTCATAAATCTCCTCCACTATCTGTCTCTATGCATTTAAAAGTCTTAACAATAAAGTTGTTGGCATCCAGAGAGGTTTTATTCCCATTAAAAGAAAACACAGTGCCATAAATGGTGGCTCACTTTTAGGTCTAGTATTCTGACGTGTTTAACTTGTAATCTGACTGAAATATTCTAATGTTGGGAAGGAACTACCATTTATAGCAGTGTTATTGATGGAGAGAGGGGTAAAAAGATTTTGTAAACTCCAAATGATATTGCCAAGAAGCCTGATGTCGTAGCATGGCCCTCATTATTCTTCCCCCACCTGCTACCAGCCAACTAGAGAAAAGCGCTTCCAGTCCTTTGCCCCAGCTGGGAGCTCTGTAGCAGCAAAGGGGGAAACCTGAGATGCGGAGGAAGGTTTTGGTAAATGAGGAAAACAGAAGCTATTGCAGAATTTCCTTAGGGGCAGTATTAGACACAACTTCCCATCTTCCTTTTCTGCCCATTCCTATCCCAGGCTGTGGATGGTAGTGTGAGGGGCCTGAGTTGTCTGTCCCCAAGGAAACTGAGCCTTCTGGGCTTTTGTGTGTGTGTGTCTGGAAGATAGTCTTTGTGATGGAGAGTCCCTGTATTTGAAAGATTTTGAGATTCAGCATCCTGTTCCCACTGTGCTGAAAACCTACTAGTCTGTATTTTTCTTAAGCCTTAAGTGCATTAGGTGCTAACATTTTTTCTAAAGCTGTATGGCATGCTTAGCCTCACATCTCTGTAATTTTGATAGAACTTTTTTGTTACCTTTAGGAAACAGACTTTGTATAACAGGTGAATTAAACCTAACAATCATGGACCCAGAAAAAAAAATCTACAATAAGAATTATTGTTGTTGTTGTTGTTGTTGTTACGTGACATCTAGTCGACTCTGACTCATAGTTACCCCATGTGTAACAGCTCTGAATCCTCCACGCTCCGGAGCCAATTTCATCATCTCTGACACACCTACCTCCATTACCTCTGTCATTGAGTCAATCCATCTCACCCAGGGTCTTCTTCTCTTATTCTCCTTTTACCCTTCATATCATATCCCTCTCCAAGGACTGGTCCCTCCTGGTAACATGCCCAAAGCATGTTCGACAGAACTTCAAAATCCTTGCTTCCAACAAGCAACCTGATTTCACCCTCTCCAGAACAGACCTGTTTATTCTCCTAAAAGTCTACATGGTATACTCAATACTCTTCTTCAGCATCACAACTCAAAGGTACCAATTCTTCTTCTATCATCCTTAGTCATTGTCCAACTCTCTGATATGTAGTAAGTAATTGTGAAGACCATGACCATGACACTTTAGTCTCTAGACTGACATCATTGTTCTTCAGTACCCTGGAGAGGTGCCTGACAGCAGATTTTCCCCAATGCAATTTGTCTGTTGATTTCCTGGCTGCTGGTACCAAGCGTGTTGATTGTGGAGCCAAGCAACCTGAAGCTCTTAACAATCTCAATCTCTTCACTGTCTATCAGTACCAGTTGTACCAGTGGTGAGAATCTTTGTTTTCTTGATGTTGAGCTTCAATCCATATTGAAAGCTTCAGTCATTGACCTTCTGCAGCAAATGTCTCAGGTCCTTCTCAGTTTCAGCAAACAAGGTTGTGTCATCTACATAATACAAGTTGTTGATGAGTCTTCCTTCAATCTTGATGCCACATTCCTCCATTAAGGAAGAAATGGAACACACAAATATTTACATACTAGGTATTGGCAAAATGAAATGGATTGGCATGGAACATTTTTTTTAGACAAGTATATGCTGGAAAAGAAAAGGTGAGGAAAAATGGGATTGCTATCATAGTTAAAAAGACTGTTTCTAGATCCATCTTGAAATACAATGCTGTGAGTGACAGGATAATATTCATATGCATACAAACTTATACACCAACCATCAGAGCCAAAGGGGAGGAAATAGATGACTTTTACCAACTGCTGCAATCGGAAATCAATCAAACTTGCAACCAAGATACATTAATAATAAGAGATGACTGGAATGCAAAAGTTTGAAACAAAGAAGAAGGATTGGTAGTCAGGAAATATGAACTTGGTGACAAAAACGAGGTTGGAGACAGAATGATAGAAATCTGCAAACTTTTACTTAGAAGCACAAATGGCAACTATAAACATGGACCTCACTCGATGGCCTATACAGCAATCAGGTTGATTACATATGTGGGGAAAAATCGTTGGAGAAGCTCATTATCAAATGTGCCTGCTTTTAATATTTTTTGGTCAAATATTCTTCTAAGTGGCATAGTATGGGTCTGTCCATTTGCTGTACAGAGGTAACTCGTGATTGCTGTGATGCTGAACACTGTGACACTGATGTGTCAAATAATACTGAATAACACAGGTGTTATAAAATGAGACTGACATGGTAGGTTGGGATGAGAACAGAAAAAGAGGGGAAAGATAAAGAACACTATATTAAAACAGATGAAGGGAAGAACTATCTGAAAGAAATGTATGATTAGGCATTATATGTATGACAACAATCTGGAATAAGAAGTGCATGATAACGTGGACTGGAGAATGGGGGAGGGAGGAAAGTGTGCAACAATGAATTAGTTGAAACCCAGCCTTTCTGTTATACCTTTGTTAAAAATCACAATAAAAAATTATTAAAGATGTTTTATCCTGAATAAAATACTGGCCAATAGAATCCAATGATATATCAAAGAAATAATCCATCATGACCAAGTGGGATTCATAACAGGTATACAAAGATGGTTCAAAATAAGAAAAACAATTAAGGTAATTCATCATATTAACAAAGCAAAGAACAAGAAACACATGATCCTATCAACTGATGCAGAAAAGGCCTTTGACAAAATCCAACACCCTTTCCTAAAACACTAAACAAAATAAGACTAGAGGGGAATTTCTTCAACATAGTGAAAAGTATTTATGCAAACCCAAGAGCCAACATTGTTCTCAATGGAGAGAGGTTAAAAGCATTCCTTTTAAGAACAGGAACTAGGCAAGGATGCCCATTATCACCTCTCTTATTCAATATTATATTGGAAGTCTTAGCAATAGCAATAAGACAAGAGAAGGATATAAGAGGTATCCAAATTGGCAAAGAGGAGGTAAAATTATCTCTCTATACAGATGATATGATAGTATACTTAGAACCCGAAAGACTCAGCAAGAAAACTATTGGACATAGTTGACCAGTTCAGCAAAGTAGCAGAATACAATATCAGCATACAAAAATCAGTTGGCTTTCTCTACAGTGACAAAGACAATACAGAGCTGGAACTAAGAAAAACAATATTTACAATAGCTAATCACAAAATAAAACATTTGGGAGTAAATCTATCCAGAAGCACAAAGGATCTATTCAAAGAAAATTACAAAACATTATTACAAGAAACAGAGACCTGGAGAAGTGGAAGAATATCCCTTGGTCATGGATAGGAAGACTCAATATTGTGAAAATGGCAATATTACCAAAGGCAATTTACATGCTCAATGCAATCCCAATACAAATCTAATCTCATTCTTCAACGAGAAGGAAGAGGTAATCTCCAGTTCCATATGGAATGGAAAGAAGCCCCAAATAAGCAAAGCACTCCTTAAAGATAGAAAAAAGGTAGGAGGCATCTCCCTCCCTGATTTCAAATCCTACTACACTGCCATGGTGGTTAAGACAGCATGGTACTGGTACAATGACAGACACATAGAGCAATGGAATAGAATTGAGAACACGGAAATCAGCCCATCTACTTACGGTCAACTGATTTTTGACAAGGAGATGAAATCAGTTAAGTGAGGAAATGGCAGCCTTTTTAACAAATGGTGTTGGCAACACTGGAAAACTATCTGCAGAAGACTCCAGCAAGATCCACACATCACTCCATATACAAAAACCAACTCAAGTTGGATCATGGACCTAGGACTAAAACCAAGGACTATAAAGTTCATTAAAGAAAAGTTTGGAAGAACTCTAGTAGTCCTAATCCACAACATAAACAGTCTTCCAAGTATCCTGAAAGATCTACAACCAGGAGAAGATAAAATAGATGAATGGGACCTTCTAAGAATCAAATCCCTATGCACATCCAAAAACTTCTCCAACAGGGTAAAAAGGGAAGCCACAGACTGGGGAAAAGCACTTGGTAATGACATGTCAGATAAGGGACTTATATCTAGAATTTATAAAGTACTTGAGCACCACAACAAGATAAACTAAATAATCCAATTGAAAAATGGACACAGGTATGAACAGACACTTCATCAAAAAAGACATTCAGATGGCCAACAGGCATATGAAGAAATGTTCAAAATCCCTACCTCTAAGAGAGATGTAAATCAAGACAAATATGAGATATCATCTCACCCCAGTCACAATAGCAAAATGTAACAGAACAGCAAGCAACAAATGCTGGCGAGGTTGCAGAGAGACTGGAACTCTTATTCACTGTTAGTTGAAGTGTAAAATGGTGCAATCACTGTGGAAAGCAATGTGGCGCTTTCTCAAAAAGTTGCAAATAGAGATACCATTTGACTCAGCAATTCCAGTACTGGGAATATACCCCAAAGAGACCATAACCGTCATCGAAGCAGATATATGCACACCCATGTTTATCGAGGCTTTATTCAAAACAGCAAGGAGCTGGAAGCAACCTAAGTGCCCATCAACAAACGAATGGATAGAAAAGCTGTGGTATACTCACACAATGGAATACTACTCTGCATTGAAAAACAAGGAACTCGTGCAATATTATTAAAAATGGGTGACCCTGGAGGACATTATGCTGAGTGAAATATTTCAGTCACAAAAGGACAAACACTGCATAGTGCCACTGCTGTAGAATGGGACTGACAGCACGGTTGGGGTAAGAATGAGAAAAACGGCATAAATTATGTATATTGCACTGAAACGGAAGGAGGAGAGAAAAATTTAAAAGCAATATATTATAGGGTACTATTATTATTATAAGAGTCAGAATGAAGGTTGCAGAGTGGAGTATACTCAGGGTGGGTGTTGAGGGTGCGGGGGGATTATATACCAACGAAGGAATTTTTCTTTTACTTTTCAAATAGAAGAACGAACTGGGGGGTGGGCTGGGAGAAAAGAGCAACAATGAATGAATGGAAAGCCAAAGTCTCTGTAAATGTTCATTAAAATTAATAATAAT
>NW_006399928.1:1592774-1597672 GCF_000299155.1 Elephantulus edwardii
GGGGGAAGAAGAACAAACTGGGGAGGAGGTTAGAGAGAATGGTACAGCAAGGAAGGAATGAAAACCCAAAATCCCTGTAAATGTTCATTAAAACTAATAAAATTTAATAATAATAAAAAAATATTGAATCACAGCTATCTACATACATAAAAACCTTTCAGTGACATAACTACTTTTGCTAAATATATCATTGGGGGAATAAGCAATGCAAATATTACAATTACAGAAATTTGGACAACTTCACTTTTAATTAACCCTTTTGTGACCTGTGCAGTACATAGTCTAATATGTAGAAAATACATACCTATTTTCTATTTCTTGGATTTAGTCACTTACTTAATCCCTTTTGTCCAGTCTATTCCTACTCATATTAATCCTTGATCTAATTTCCAAGGCTGCAATCTTAACTGGAGGTGATTACCCACTTCTCTCCTGTGGAGTTAATCGAGGATTCAAACCAAGAGCCTTTTGGTTAGCAGCACCACATGCTACAGACTATACTACCAGAGACTCTTTGGTGGCCTAGTGATAAGGAGCAGGGCTATCCATCTCAGGCCATGTGATTCTGATTCACGAGCTGCTCTGAGGGAGAAAGATGGACAATCTCCTCTGGTGCACTTTGTAGCCTCTAAAAACTCACTGGAGGATCAGCAATGAGTCATGTGATTCACCACCTATGAAAACCCTCTAGAGGATTTCTTGGGAGTTGGTTCTGACTGGACGGTACACAACGAGGAGCAGCTGGGAGCATACTCTTTAGTGTGGGCTGCCATCTTGTGCCAGTCTGTATAACTTTATGAGTCTGAATAAACGGAACTCAGAACCTACCCTGGAATCAATGATCCTCTGGGACATATATGTGGCACTAATTGTATAAACTGGAGCTTGGTGGCATAATTTATAGAATTTATAGCACAGTGTACTACTGACTTAAAAGCTGAACCTCCTCAGGGGTTCAAGTCTACCAGTAGCTCCTCAGGAGAAAGATGGCAATCTTCTCCCACGCAATTTACAGCCTCTAAAAACCCACGAGAAGATCATCTATGAATTCATTCTAACTCAGTGATAATAAGTTAAGTTGCATTGTAAGAATAACACATACTACTTCTAAGTAGTTGCTCCACCTCATTTTAAATACTATAAATTGAAAAATAATCAACAACGTAGTTCCAACAAAAAAAATTTAAAGAATAATTGGTCCTGAAAAGATTGACAACTGAAGCTACTTTAGGTACAAAAACTTAATAAGAATACATTACAGATCTGATCTACAAAAAAGTCAACGTCAGTATCATAACAATTAAATCTGAGTAAACATAGCTATTATATGTGAATGCAGTTAAATTGTGTGGTTTTTAGAGTTTAATACTACTTAACTTTTATCCATTATGATTGACACTGACTCTGTTTTGAACACTGATTCTGGCAGCGTTTTGAACAGTAAATTTTAAAAAATTGAACATCTGATAGTAAAAATCTGAGAATGATAACATCAGCAAATTATGCATTGCAATAATGCATGTAGAACATATTATTTACAATTATTCTTGCTGTTATTAGGTGCCATTGAGTTGACTATGACTCATAGTGACTCTATGAACAACAAACCTGAATCCCATCCTATCCTATGTCATCCTCACTATCTCTGATACACTTGAGCCCATTGCTGCAGTCACCATGTCAAACCATCTTGATGGAGGACTTCATCCTCTCTTTCGCTGACTCTCCGCCCGTCCTATAGCATGATATCCTATTCCAAGGAATAGCCCTTCCTAGCAAGAGTATGATAGATGAAGCTTTGTTACCCTTGCCTCTAAGGAGCATTCAAGCTGCACATTTTTCAAGACATACCTGTTCATTCTTTTGACAGTCCATGAGATATTCAATATTCTTCTCCAACACCACAACTCAAAGGTGTCAATACTTTTTCTGTAATCCTTATTTACTTACAGCCCTCAGATGCATAGAAAGCAACTGAAAAGACTATGGCCTGAATCAGGCACAACTTAGTCTTCAAAATGGCTTCGCTGTCCTTCAGTATTTTGGAGCGATCTCTGACAGTGGATTTGCCCAAAGCAATAGGTCTCCTCATCCCGGGACTGCTAGTACCAAGGATATTGATTGTGGATCCAAGCATGATGAAATCATTGAGTTTCAATCCTTTCTCTGTCTATCATTATTATTATTGTCCACTGGACTAGTGGTTAGGACCTTTGCCTTGTTGATGTTAAGATTCAATCCATATTGAAGGTGGTAGTCTTTGATCTTCTGCAACAAGCATTTCAGGTCCTCTTAGTTTTCAGTAAGCAAGGTTGTGTTATCTGCATAATGCAGGATATTGATGAGTCTTCATCTGATCTTGATGTCAGATGCTATAAAATAAACTACAAAATAAACTACAACTGTTAGCAGCCTTATGAATAACAGATCAGAACCATGTCATATTGTATCACTTACGATTTGTCTCTGCCATCCTCAAGTGTAGTGACACAATCACTGTGTCAGTCCATCTCATTGGGAGTCTTCTTATATTTTGTTAATATTGTACTTTTCAAAGCATAACATATTTTTCCAAGAACTGGCCCTGCTCAAAGTATGTGAAATGAAATTTCACTGTTGCCTCTAAGGAACACCATGGCTGAACTTAAATAAATAAATAAATAACATAAATAAATGACATCAATAAAATGAAGAAAATATTAGTATCAAGTAGGATGACATCAAAAAGAATAACATACTTATGATTAGAATTCCAGAATATGAGAGGGTTAGGGAAATCACTGAGAAAACTGTGGATGAGGTACCAGAAGAAAACTTTCCAGGCATTATGAAAGTCACGGAAATCCACATTCAGGAAGCTCAGTGAACATGAAATAGACTAGACCCAAAAAAGGGAAAACATCAAGATATATCACAGTCAAATTCTCCAAAATAAATGTTAAGGAGCGAATACTGAGAGTAGCATGACCAAAAACAAAGAGTCACCTACAAAGGAAAAACAATTAGATTAAGTTCTAATTTTTCAGCAGAAAACATGTGAGCAAGATGACAATGGGATGGCATAAAAAGAAAATTGGAAGGCAAACAATTGCTACCCAAGGATCCTATACCCAGCAAAGCTCTCCATCAAATATGAAGGAGAAATAATATCCTTTGCAGAAAATAAAGAACTTAAGAAATTTGTGAAAACAAGACCAAATCTACAGGAACTTTTAAGGGAAGTCCTTCACACAGAGACATCAAAGGAAAGTTGATGGACCATAGTAACCAGAAACAACAACAACAACAAAGAAACACAGTAAAATAGCAATGATAAAACATGGCCTTTCAAAAATCAAACTTAAGGTGAATGGACTTAATGCACCAATCAAGAGAAAAACAGTCTCAGAAAGGATAAAAAAAAAAACCCAAACCATCAATACGTTATCTACAAGAGACACATCTAATAAAGAGAAAGCCAAAATCAAAGCCTATGAAAAAAGTATATCAAGCAAATGGCATCCACAGAAAAGAAGGAGTGGCCATACTAATCTCTGATAAAATAGACTTCAGAATGAAAACCACCATAAAAGATAAGGAAGGGCATTATGTAATGATTAAAGACACGGTAAACCCATTACTATACTCACTGTATAAGTCCATCTGGTTGAGAGTCGTCTTCTCTCTCCTTCAACATCTATCTACCTTTCTCAGCATGATTTCCATCTCCAAAAAATAACTCTCCTAACAACATGTTTAAAGTATGTGAGATGAAATTTCACCATCATTGCCTCCAAGGAGCACTCTGGCTTCACCTTCTCCAAGACATATCTGCTTTTTGGCAATGCATTGGATATTCAGTACTCTTCTCCAACAACACAGTTCAAATTATTTCCTGTACTTATTCATTGTCCAACTCTTAGATGCATAGCTAGACCATGGCATAGTCTTCAAATTGACATCACTTCTTCTTCTGATCTCCTGGCTGCTAGTACAAAGTATAACAATTGGGGATCCACATAAAATGAAGTTGTTGGCAGTTCCAATCTTTTACTACCATGGTGCTGCCTATTGGTTCAGTGATGAGAATTTTTGTTTTCTTCATGTTGAGATGCAATCCATATTGAAGGCTGCAGTGTTTGAGCTTCTGCAGCAAGTGCTTCAATTAATCACTTTCAGCAAGCAAGGTTCTATCATCGGTATAACGAAGGCTATTAATGAGCTTTCTTCCTCCAATCTTAATGTCACATTCTTTTTCATAGAGTTCAGCTTCTCAAATAATTTGCTCATCATACAGACTGAGCAGGTGTGACAAATACAAATATCA
Organism: Elephantulus edwardii; assembly: GCF_000299155.1. Taxonomy (NCBI): domain Eukaryota; kingdom Metazoa; phylum Chordata; class Mammalia; order Macroscelidea; family Macroscelididae; genus Elephantulus; species Elephantulus edwardii. The sequence continues at coordinate 1,597,081 of NW_006399928.1, forward strand.
TGTACACTTTTTACAATTTTAAACCATACAGTGTTTTTTCCTTGCTCTGTTCACACAAAAGCGTCTAGATCTAGATGTAGGTTTTGCATAAATAAAATGAAGTGTCTGGAATCCCCATTCTTCTCAATATCAACCAGAATTTGTTATGATCCACACAGTCAAATGCCGTTGCTTTGTCAAAAAAACACAAATAGGAAAATGGCAATACTACCAAAGGCAATATACACATTCAATGCAATCCCAATACAAATACCAATTCCATTCCTCAACAAGATGGAAAAGGCAATCTCCAGCTTCATTTGAAACGGAAAGAAGCCCCAAATAAGCAAAGCACTCCTTAAAAATAGAAAAAAGTCCAATTATTTTTATTCATTATTATTAATTAAAGGCTTAAAATTAGAAAAAAATAGAAAAAAGGTAGGAGGCATCTCACTCCCTGATTTCAAATCCTACTATACTGCCGTGGTAGTCAAGACAGCATGGTACTGGTACAATGACAGACACATAGATCAATGGAATAGAATTGAGAACCCGGAAATCAGCCCATCTATTTATGGTCAACTGATTTTTGACAAGGAGATGAAATCAGTTA
>NW_006399928.1:1598989-1617822 GCF_000299155.1 Elephantulus edwardii
CTGAAAATAAAAAAAAGAGAGGGAAAAAAAAACCAAAACCAAACACAAATAGGCATTCTTCTGATATTCTTTGCTTTAAGCCAAGATCTATCTGACATCACTAATGATATCTTGGGTGCCATGGCCTCTTCTAAAACCAATTTGAACTTCTGGTATTTCTCTATTTACTGTTCTAGCGATTTTTAAAAATAATCCTTAACAATATTTTGCTTGCGTGTGATATAAATGCAATTGTTTTATAATTTCTGCAATTCTATGGACAAACTTTCTTGGGAATAGGAATAAATATGGATCTCTTCCAGTGATTCAGTTGTCCTCTAAATTTCCTGACATAGACTGACTGGTAAGCATAAACAGGGCTGCATCTGTCTCTTAAACCATGTCAATTGCTATCCCATTGATCCCTAGGGTTTTATTATTTTCCCAAAGGTGTCACTGCATCTTGAACTTCTTTTTTCATTACCATTGGCTGTTGATCATATGATACTTCCTGAACTATTTCAGTGTTGACCAATTCTTTTTTTTCTTTTAAAAATATTTTATTGAATGCAAAGTTTATATAGCAAATTGAGTTCCCATTTAACAGTTTCCCCACATCTTTTTTTTCAGCCTCTGAATTTTTTTAAAATTTCCATTCATTCATTGTTGCACACTTTCCTACCTCACCAACCTTCCCAGTTTGCTTTTCTCTTTGACAAGTAAAAAAAAAACCAAACAAACAAACAAACAACAAACCAACTCTTTGTTATACAACTTCCCACCCCAGTCCACTCCACTATATACATTTCATTCTGGACTCTTGTCATGACAAAAATACCTAATCATATATTCCTCCTAAACAGTGCTTTCCCTCATCTGTTTCAATGTAGTATATATTATTTTTCCCCTCTTGGTTTCACCCCAACTCTGATGTCAGTCCCACTTTACAACTCTGGCACTATGCAGTATTTTTCCTTTTGTGACCGAGATATTTAACTCAGCATAATGTCCTCCAGGGTCACCTATTTTGTATTATATTTCATGAGTTCCTTGTTTTTCAGTGCAGCATAGTTTTCCATTGTGTGACTATACCAACGCTTCTCTATCCATTCATTTGTTGATGGGCAGTTGGGTTGTTTTCAACTCTTTGCTATTGTAAACAAAGCCACAATAAACGTGGATGAACATCTATCTGCTTGGGTGGCAGTTATGGTTTCTTTAGTGTATATTCCCAGTAGTGGAAGTGCTGGGTCAAATGGTATTTCTATTTCCAACCTTTTGAGAAAGCGCCATACTGCTTTCCACAGTGGTTGCAACATTTTACACTTCCACCAACAGTGAGTAAAAATTTCCGTTTCTCCACAACCTTGTCAGCATTTGTTCTTTGCTGATCTGTTAAATTTTGCTATTCTTAGTGGGGTGAGATGATATCACATAGCTGTCTTGATTTGTATCTCTCTTAGAGTTAGGGATTGTAAACATTTCTTCATGTGTTTGTTGTCCACCTGAATGTCTTCTTTGGTGAAGTGTTTCTTCATATCCTGTGCCCATTTTGCGATGAGTTGTTTCCTTTTATCTTGTAGTGATCGAGTATTTTATAAATTCTAGATACAAGTCTCTTATCAGATATTTCATTGTTGTTGTTGTTATTGTTATTGTTATTGTTGTTGTTATTATTGTTATTGTTGTTGTTGTTGTTAAGGTCCGTCGAGTCGTAGATAACTCATAGCAAACCTATGAAGAAAAGACCTGAACGCTTGTATAAATTTCATTATTTCTCCATGTTCATAGAGTTTCCAGGGGCAAGCCACTTCGGAAGTGGATGCCACTCCTGCTTCCAAGTTTGTCTTAATCGGGAAGTTCCACCAAACACTGTCCACCATAGGTAACCATTATCACATTTGGCACATCATAGTCACAGTGTTCAGGATCACAACAACTACGAGTTGCCTCTGTACAGCAATGCACAGACCAATGCTTAGAAGAATGTCTGACAAAAAAAAAATAATTTAAACCAGGTCCAGGAACAGTAGGCCCGAGGGCCCTAAAGGATTTTTAAATAGGAGGCCGAATCACATCATCTCACTCCCCGTAGCAAATCAACATTCCACCCTAATGCTCACCAGTCACAGCCAACAAGCTTCTGTAGAACCGGTGCCTGCAGATGACTTTCAAACTGGATTCCAGAACCATACTGCCAACCAAAAGGATTTTTAAATAGGAGGCCAAATCACATCGTTTCGCTCCCCTTGGTGAATCAGCATTCCACCCTAACACCAGTCCTAGCCAACAAACTTCTGTAATACCCAGCTGCTGCAGATTACTTTCAAAGATACATCATTACCAAATATTTTTTCCCAGTCTTTGGCTTCCTTTTTTACCCTGTTGGAGAACTTTTTGGATGTGCAAAGGGATTTTATTCTTAGAAGGTGCCATTCATCAAATTTACCCTCTCCTGGCTGTAGAATTCTCAGGATGCTTGGAAGATTGTTTCTGTTGTGGATTATAGCTTCTAGAGTTCTTACAAGCTTTTAGCTAATGAAGTTATAGTCCTTGGTTTTAGTCCTAAGTTCTTTTTTTTGTTTTGTTTTGTTTTTTTGTTTTTTCGTTTGTTTTTTTTTAGTCCTAGGTTCTTGATCCACATTGAGTTGGGTTTTGTGTATGGAGTGAGGTGTGCATCTTGTTTGAGGATTTGTACAGAAAATTTTCCAATTTTGCCAACACCATTTGTTGAAAAGGCTGTCATGTCCCCACTTAGCTGATTTCATCTCCTTGTCAAAAATCAGTTGACCATAAGTAGATGAGCTGATTTCTGGGTTATCAATTCTATTTCATTGATCTATGTGTCTGTCATTGTACCAGTACCACGCTGTATTGACAACCACAGCAGTGCAGCAGGATTTAAAATAGGCGAGTGAGATGTCTCCTACCTTGTTTCTCATTTTAAGGACTGCTTTGCTTATTCGGGCTCTCTTTCCATTCCAGATGAAATTAGAGATTGCCTTTTCCATCTCATCGAAGAATGGAATTGGTATTTGTATTGGGATTGCATTGTATGTGTAAATTGCCTTTGGTAGTATTGTCATTTTCACAATATTAAGTCTACCTATGCATGAGCAAGGTATATTCTTCCATTTCTCCAGGTCTCTTTTTGTTTTCTATAGTAATGTTTTGCAATTTTCCTTTGTGCTTCTGGTTAGGTTTACTCCCAAGTATTTAATCTTCTGATTAGCTATTATGAAGGGTATTAATTTTTTTAGCTCCAGCTATTTATTCTCTTTGTCACTGTAGAGAAATCCAACTGATTTTTGTATGTTGATCTTGTATCCTACCACTTTGCTGAATTGGTCAACTATGTCCATTAGTTTGCATGCTGAGTCATTAGGGTTTTCCAAGTATACTATCATATCATCTGCACAGAGAGATAATTTTACCTCCTCTTTGCCAATTTAGATACCTCTTATTTCCTTCTCTTGTCTTATTGCTATCACGAAGACTTCCAACACAATATTAAATAGGAGAGGTGATAGTAGACATCCTTGCTTAGTTCCTGTTCTCAAAGGGAATACCTTAAATCTCTTTCCATTGAGAACAATGTTGCATATGTACTTTTTACTATGTTGAAGAAATTGCCCTGTAATCCTATTTTGTTGAGTGTTTTAGTCAGGAAAGAGTGTTGGATTTTGTCAAAGATCATTTCTGAATCAATTGATAGGATCATGTGGTTCTTGTTCTTTGCTTTGTTTATATGATGAACTACATTGATTATTTTTCTTATGTTGAACCATCCTTGCATACCTGTTGTGAATCCCACTTGGTCATGGTGAATTATTTTCTTTATGTATCATTGGATTCTTTGGCCAAGATTTTATTCAGGATTTTGGCATCTATGTTCATGAGAGATATTGGCCTGTAGTTTTCTATTTTTGTGCTGTCTTAACCTGGCTTTGGTACCAAGGATATGTTTGCTTCATAGAATGATTCTTGGTTTTTCACTAGCTAAACTAATAAAAGAAAGAAAAGACACAAATAATACAAATAAGATATAAGATGGGCAACATCACAGCAGAACCAACTAAAAAAAAAAAGGCTAACATTGGAATATTATGAAAAACTATACTCCCAAAAACCACTGGAACAATACATCAGCAGAGAACTGCCAGAAGTCCAGGCTGGGTTCAGAAGGGGTCGTGGTACTAGTGATACTAGCCGATGTTAGATGGATCTTAGCTGAAAGCAGAGAATACCAGAAGAATGTCTATCTGTGTTTCATTGATTATGGAAAGGCATTTGACTGTGTGGATCATAACAAACTGTGGCTGACTCTGAGAAGAATGGGAATCCCAGAACATTTAATAGTGCTAATGCGAAACCTATACTTGGACCAAGAGGCAGTAGTCAGAACAGAGCAGGGCAACACTGAATGGTTCAAAATTGGGAAGGGTGTGCGCCAGGGATGTGTCCTATCTCCATACCTTTTCAACCTGTATGCAGAGCAGATTATCCGAGAGGCTGGGCTCTGTGAGGAGACACGTGGCGTTAGGATTGGTGGAAGATCTATCAACAATCTGCGTTATGCAGATAACACAACCCTGCTCGCTGAAACTGAGGAGGACCTCATGCACTTACGCCAGAGGGTCAAGGACTGCAGCCTTCAGTATGGACTGAGGCTCAATGTCAAGAAGACAAATATTCTCACCACTGGACCAATTGGTAGCATCAGGATGGATGGCGAAGAGATTGAGATTGTTCACAGCTTCAGTTTGCTCGGCTGCACAGTCAACACTCTTGGCACCAGCAGACAGAAAATAAAAAAACGTATTGCGATGGGAAAGTCTGCTATTAGGGAACTCTCCAGGGTACTCAAGGGCAACGGTGTCTCTTTGGAGACAAAGGTGTTCCTGATACAGGCCATGGTCTTTGCAATCACTTGTTATGCATCAGAGAGCTGAACAATGACTAGGGAGGACAGAAGGAGAATTGACGCCTTTGAGCTGTGGTGCTGGAGAAGAGTATTGAATGTACCATGGATTGCCAAGAAAACGAGATTCATCCTAGAGAGGGTTAAACCGGGCTTGCCTCCTTGGAGGCAAAGATTCTGGGTCTTCGTCTGACATACTTTGGACATGTTGCAAGGAGAGACAGGTCTTTGGAGAGGGACATCATGCTGGGTAGAGTAGAGGGACAGCGCAGGAGGGGAAGACCCTCCGTGAGGTGGATCGATTCCGTGACTGGGGTAATCAGGATGGGTGTATCAGTGCCAATGCGATTGGCACAGGATAGAGCAGGGTTTAAGGCTGCTGTACATAGGGTTGCTATGAGTCGCAAACAACTCGACGGCACATAAAAACAACAACAGTGGTTTTTAAATTTTATTGACATTTTCAAAGGAACAACTCTAGTTTTGTTGATGGTTTCAATTGTTTTTTTGTTTTCTATGTCATTTATTTCTGCTCTAATTTTTATAATTTCAATTTTTTTAGAGGGTGTCGGGTTTTCTTGTTATTCTTTTTCAATTTTTTGGAGATGTTGGGTTAGAGAGTCATTGGTGATTTTTTCATGCCTTTTAATGTGTTTGCTTATTGTTATAAATTGACCTGTGACTACTGCTTTGGCTGTTTTCCAGAGGTTTTAGTAGGTGGTGTTTTCATTGTCATTTGTTTCAAGAAACTTTGATTTCATTTTTTTTATTTCTTGTAGCACCCGCTCATGTTCAAGCAAGGTATTGTTCCACTTCCAAATGTATGGTTTTTTTCCTCCTTTGTCCTTTTGGTTTTAATTTCTAATTTTGTAGCATTGTGGTCTGAGAAGATGCTTTGTATTATTTCTATGTTTTTAAATTTATTGATGCTTTCCTTGTGACCTAAAATGTGATTTGTTCTGGAGAATGTTCCATGCACATTGGAGAAGAAGGTATACTGTGCTTTTTGGGTTGCATTAGTCTATAAATATCTATGAAGTCAAGTTGGTTTATTGTGTGGTTTAATTCTTCGTTATCTTTGTTGAGTTTCTTTCTGGGTTTTCTCTTTTCTTGAGAGTGGTGTATTGAAGTTTCCAAGTACCATAGTTAGTAGTATTGTCTATTTCCTTTTTCAGTTTTGTTAATTTTTGATTTATATATTTTCCAGATCTTTCCTTTGGTGCATAGATATTTATTATTTTTATGTCCTCTTGTTCTATCGACCCTTTAGCATTATGTAGTGACCTTCTTTGTTCTTTGTGATGATTTTTGCATTGAAATTTATTTTATCAGAGATTAATATCTCTACTCCTGCTTTTTTCTGGTTACCATTTTCTTGGTATATTTTTTCCCCACCCTTTTACTTTTTAATCTTTTTTATCATCATTTTTCAGGTGTGTCTCTTGTAGACAACATATTGATGGATTTTGGTTTTTTTGTCCAGTCTGCTACTCTTTTTCTCTTCAGCGGTGCATTTAAACAATTCATGTTCAGTGATTATTGAGACATACAATAAGCTTTAAAATTATTAAAATTTTAAACAAAAATTTAAAAAGTGGTTTGATCCCAGAGAGTTCATACAGAAAGGGGTTATGTGGGCATTCGGCATTCACATGGGGGGAGATGCAGGTGAGAAAAATCAACAGCCTGAAATTCTGATCCCTGCTGCTCCCATCCTTAGGGGACCTGATGGGCACACTTTGGGTTCAGGTGCTCGCAGGTGGTGGGCAGGATGATGCAGGCAAGCTCCTGCGCCACACAGGATGGCCAGCAAACAACACAGACAGAGCTGCTGCTCCACCAACACCAGACAACAGCGTGGAGTGGGCCCACCACAAGGCAGCCAGGCGGTGACACAGAAAGTTCCTTCCAATGGCAATACCAGCATGCAAGAGCTGCAAGGGACATCAAGAGAAGTTTTGGCAACAAAGAAGGTAGAATGTCCAGGAGATTCCATCAATAGCTTCCAATTCTCAGTGTCTGGACAATCAAAATTGTGTTCTTTGAAAGAGATTGGCCTTGTGCAACACAGCCCTAGGCCCTGGGTGGTGTCTGTCCCCTAGACCTGTGGAGCTTGGTCAGGTGTCTCAGAGTAGTGTGTGGGTCCCACAGATTAGTCCGAGTGGGGCTTCCAGGTGGCTTTCTCTTCATAAGACTCCCCAAACTCATTCACCCTGCTCTTATCCATGGGATAAAGCCACCTGTGGTACAGGTTCCCCAGGAACACCACTTCCTCCCAGAAGCAGGCCAGAAGGTGTGCGGTGAGCATGGTGATGATGAAGACAAAGACATTGTCAAAGAAGGTGTTGAAAGCTTTGCAGATAAAGGTCTTCCAGCGTAAGTGAGCCACTGAATTCATCTTGTAGTTCACAAAGAGCAGTGGCAGCATAAAGAGGAAGCCGAAGGCATAGACTCTGTTGATGAAGCTGTTGATTAACCAGGAGTATCAACTTCTGTACTTGATGTTCAGGAGTGAGTAAATGGTTCCGCCAATGAAGAGAGGGTAAAGTAGGTACAACAAGTACTTCATGGCCTGAGTGTCGTACTCCTCAGTTATTCTTTCTGACTCACTATAAGTGCCAAACTGAAGATCAGGTAGGCGGCGTCTCCAGACAACAGTCATTTTCAATGGTTTTTTCACTTTCTACAATTCAATGGCCGCAGGGTTCAGCACCAGCAGGTTCCTCTGCTCATCCAGTAGGGAGAGGAGGATGACCATAGTGCTGAAGCAGAGCCAGAGCACTGCATTGGTGGACATTCCAACCATGCTCTTCTTTTCTTCCTGAAGATTATGTAATTTTTTAATGCCAGGAAATCAAAAAAGAGATGAAATGCTGCAATGAAGAAGGTCAGAGCTAAGAAATACAAGTTGGTGTCTACAAAGATTCCTTTCACTTCATCAGCATCTTTCTCTGAAAACCAGAACTGCTGAAGCAAGTACAAGTCATCCTGTATGTGGATCCAGAAGTGCAGCCTCCCCAACGAGATCTTGTCATAGTCCACAGTGAGCAAGCGGTTAATGACCATCAAGTTCTTCACGCGATTGCTCAGCTGATTGATGAACAGGATGGGGAGGTAATGGACAGTTTTCCCTAACTGGATCATCTTCATGTACTGAAGCACACCAGTGGGCAGATAGGTCTCGTCAAAAACAAAGTCATCCACCATCACATTTAGCATGTCAGCCTTGGCTGCAAGTAAGAAATTAGCTCATCCAAGGCACTCGTCTGCTTCTTTTCAGCTTTGATTTGCTGTATGTCAGACTTCCCAGTCAGGAGGGTGACCTCTTCAGGCTTGGGGACCATGTAGGTGATGAGAGGACTGATGAGGCATCCCAGAGTGATGGAGGAAAATGTAGGCATACAGGGTCCCATTGTTTCTCATCGTCTTTGGTACAGAAACATAAATTATCCTTTCAAATCGGGACTCCCCGTCAAAGTCCTCCACATTCAACGCCAAGTCCACGTTGTTCTAAGCACCAAGATTGGATGCTCAGCTGCAGCTTCAACTTCCGGGCCAGGTAGGGCTGGATGCAGTAGCCATCCTGGGTGCATGAGTGGGTGTAGACAATGCCATATATGAGCCAGCAGGTGTGCACCACGTAGACCACAAACATACCCACAAACAGGACCAGACTCATGAAGGAGCTGCAGCTGCTCCACATGGCACCACCGCTCCCCACCTAGCCAAGGGATATGCCAACCCCGGTCCATCCCCCTGCCACAGAGCCCCTGCTTGCTGGGTACCCTGGCGGATCTCCAGCCTTCGCCACTCACGCAAAGGCCGTTGCATGCCACCACCAGCACTGCAGGAGAATGAGCAGGTGACACGCCATCACTGGTGGGTCAGCCTCCATGCTGGCAGCCAATGGCCACTCTCCAGCCAATTCTTTTTGTAAGGTGGTTCTCTGTATTACTTCCATTTTCTTCTGTTATTTTCTTATTTAAATATTTTTTATTTTATATTAGCTTAATTTCAAAGTTCCTATACATTCTTTTTTGCACAGGATCTTTCCCTCCCTCTACCCATTAAAACGTGTGACCTATCATTTCTCAAGCCCCCCCATCAACCTCACACATTTGCTTACTCCCCCCCGTATTCTACAGTAATGTTCTTTTATGGTATTTGAGCTTATGGGACTAAGTTAGTTCACTTAGCATAATGATATCCAGTCCCTCCCAATTTAGACAGTGATTTACAAAATCATTTCACCTGTGAGCTGTGTATTACTCCATCATGTGAATGTACCATAATTTCTCAGACCATTCCATTGTAGTTGGACATTTGGGCAGTTTCAATGTTCTTGCAATGGTGAATAACGATGCAAGTCACAATTTGTGCCTCAGTCCTAATTTTCTCAGGGTATAAGCCATGCAATGGAATAGCTAGGTAATACAGAATTTCTGAGGAAATGCCAAACTGCCTTCCAGAGTGGTTTTACCATTTTTCAATCCCACCAACAATACATAAGGTTTCCTATTTCGCTAAATCCTCTCCAACATTTATTGCTTATTGTCCTGTTAAACTTTGCCAATGCTACTGGAGTGGGATGGTATCTAGTTGTATTTTTATTTGCATCTCTCTAATTGCCAGTGCTTTGGAGCATTTCTTCATATGTCTGTTGGCCATCTGAGTATCTTTTTCTGTGAACATTCTTTCCATGTCTTTTGCCCATTTTGCAATTGTGTGATCAGTTTTTTTCATGTGGAGGCCCTGTAGGATTCTGCAAACATTTGATATGAGAACCTTGTCTGAAATGGTATTGCCAAATGTGGACTTTTTTCCCCCCAGTCAGTAGGTTTTCCTTTCACTCTGTTGGAAAATGTTTTTGATGCACAGAGATTTAATCTTTAGAAGGCCCCATTCATCAATTCTATCCACTCCAGAATGTGTATTTCTGGCTGTATTTGCCAGTCTATTTATACCATAAACTAGGCTGTTTAAGCTTAATCCAAATTTGTCTCTTAAGAATTTTATGGTTTTGGGCTTTACTCCCAGGTCTCGTATCCACATTGAGTTGATTTTTATGTATGGTGTGATATGTGAATCCTGTTTCAACTTTCTGCAGATAGCAGTCCAGGTTTGCCAGCACCATTTGAAGAGGTTGTCATTTCCCTATTTGATAGGTCTCAATTCTGGTCCATTGGTCTATATACCTGTCATTGTACCAGTACCATGCAGTTTTGGTTACTACCACTGTATAGTAATTTTGAGGTCAGGGAGTATTATGCATTCCACTTCATTTTTGTTTTTCAAAATCGCTTTGCTTTTTCAGAGACTCTTTTCTCTTCAAATAAACTTGAAAATTTGCCTTTTGATCTCCTTGAAAAAAATAATTTAATATCTGTATTGGGATTGTGCAACCACTATAATACTATAACTATCCTCTTTGTTTAGTATTTATAGTTTTCAAAATCCTTTTATTTAGGAAGGAGATGGCCCATCCTGATTCCTAATCTTTCTTAATCAGAGAGATCCATCAAAACTCATCCACAGTGGGAAATATTTTTTTTACCATGCAACAAAACTTTTATTAACATTTTGAACAGATTCAGCGATTACTGAAACTGGTAATTTCTAAACTTAAACTGAGAGAAAAGGCTATAGTGCAGAGTAATGCCATCATTGGGCACTTTAACAGCCGCCCCTCAGACGAAGGACAAGGTGCAGAGTTGACTCTTTCTGGATGTTGTAGTCAGAAAGAGTGCGGCCATCTTCCAGCTGCTTGCCTGCAAAGATGAGCCTCTGCTGGTCGGGTGGGATGCCCTCTTTATCCTGGATCTTGGCCTTCACATTCTCGATGGTATCGCTGGGCTCCACCTCCAGAGTGATGGTCTTGCCAGTGAGGGTCTTTACAAAGATTTGCATTTTGACCTGCTGGCTATTTGTGAAGTTACGCGAAACAAGTTGGACAGCGACTCACAAGAGAGACCAGTCAGCTGTGCTAGCCACTTCTGAAATCTTTTTTAAATTTGACACACCAGTGGCAAAGATTTCAGTATCACAGTAACCTCAGTATAGCAAACTGATAGACAAGTGCTGCACCACTTAAAACAACATTCTTTCCAAACACAATCAATACCAAGCCTGGGGGCCACAGACTTAAGGGACTCAGCCCTGAGGGCCCAACTAACTTTTAAGTACAAAAGCCTGCCCACTAGATCCTGTTTGCCTACACAAGAGGCTCCCCCCCAAAGCTGATTGTTAATGAGATCAGATACAGTTAATCCGCTTACACTTGATTGTTAACACAATTAGAAATACCCAAACAGTTTACTCCCACCTTTCAAGTAAATCACAAACACTTACCCACCAGGATCCAAATACACCAAGCCTTTTGTTCCTTCACAGGTAGGACCAGACTTTTAAATACAAAGGCCCACCCACCAGATACTGTTTGTCTACACAAGAGACTTCCTACCCAAACTGATTGTAAACAAGATCAGATACAGTTAATCTGCTTACACTTGATTGCTAACACAATTAGAAATGCCCAAACAGTTTATTTCCAGCTTTAAAGTAAATAAAATACAACCACCAGCTTTCAAGTAAATAAAAAACAACCACCAGGATCCAACTACGCCAAACTAAAGACTCACTTACAGGTAGGACCAGGTAGGAGAAGCTAGATTCTGTGAAGAAGAATGTGGCATCAGGGTTGGAAAGAGACTCATCAATAATCTATGTTATGCAGATAACACAATCTTACTTACTGAAAGTGAAGAGGACTGGAAGCACTTGTTGCAGAAGATATGGATTGCGTTTCAATATCAAGAAAACAAAGATTCTTACCACTGGACCAATAGTCAGTGTCATGAATGATGGAGAGGAGATTGAAACTGTCAACAGCTTCATCTTGCTTGGATCCACAATTAAGCCCCTTGGGACCAGCAGTCAGGAAATAAAAAGACACATTGCATTGGGGAAATCTGCAGTTAGGGACCTTTCCAAATTATTGAGGAATAAAGATGTCAGTTTGAGGACTAAAATGTGTCTGATTCAGGCCACAGTCTTTCCAATTACTGACTATGCATCTGAGACCTGAGCAATGAATAAGGGTAACAGAAAAAGAATTAACACTTTTGAGCTGTGGTGTTGGAGAAGAGCACTGAACATCCCATGGATGGGAAAGAGAACAAACAGATACGTCTTGGAGAGGGTGCAGCTGGAGCGCTTCTTGGAGGAAAGAATTACTTAGTTTTTACATAGGAGAGGAAGACCCTCAATCAGGTAGATTGACAGAGTGACTGCTGCAATGGGCTATTGTGTGTCAAGAAGTGTGATGATGGTGCAGGGCAGGACTGAGTTCAGATCTTTTGTTCATGAGGTTGCTATGGGTTGTACTTGACAGCACCTAACAACAACATTGGGATTGTATTGAACACATATATTGCTTTGAATAGCATTGTCATTTTGACAATATTGAGTCTTCCTATCCATGAGCAGGGCATATTTTTTTTTTATTTACTTAGGTCTTTTATCGTGTCTTGTATAGTTTGTTTTTGTTTTTATTTTTGTTTTTGTTTTGCATAGGTCATTTATCTTCCATCTTCTTTTGATGTTTCCTGGCTTATTCGAGATTTTGCGTAAAGCATCTCTAATCATTTCAGCTATTCGTTTTACAATTCTTTCAGCTTAAGAAATGCAGAGTGAGTTTTAACTTTTTATTCTGCAATTCTAGGTCTCTGTTTCTTCAGTTATAATAATTTGTTTTGTCTTCCAGAGCTGCGCTTTAAAATCTTCTGTTCACCTCATATACTTCAACATCTCTTCTCTTTCTTTTTGCTTCTTGACACTGTCATGTAATTTTCAGGGTGTCTTCAGACATTTATTTTGGGGTTTTTTCTTCTACCTCTATCTTTGTAGACTTTTTGCCCTCATCATGGATGATATCCTAAACATCAGTCCAAAACTCATCTGGTCTTCTGATGATGACATTAAATGCTTTAAATCTGTTTATTCTTAAGATGATTTTGAAATTCAGGTGGGATAGACCAAAAATAATATTTGGATACTTGTGGGCTAGTTTTAATTTTCTTCAGCCTCAACTTATTCCAGCCTCATGAGTAATTGGTGATCTGTTCCACAGTCAGCACCTCGCCTGGTTTTGATTGTTGATATTGTGCTTCTCCAAAGATTCCTTCCACAGAGGCACTCAATTTGATTCCTATGCAGTCCATCCAGTGAGGTCCATGTATAAAGTTGCCATTTGTATGTTTTAATAAATGTATTTGTGAAGAATGAATCAAATGGACAAAATTTGATCATTTTATATCCAGTCGCATTTTTATCACCCTTGCTTCTTGTTTCTAACTTTTGTATTCTAGCTACTAATTATCATTCTTACATCTTGATTGTATGTTTGGCAATTTCAGACTGAAAAACAACAAAAATCTCAATTTTTCCCCCTTTTTTGTTTTAGCTGTTGCTGCATATATTTGAATAACAGTCATAATAGTTTCCTTTAAATTTCTGGAAGCCAAGATTATCATTCATGTGTGATTTTCATTTTACTCTCTGTCCTTGTTGGAGAGGAACTAATTTCCCAGTCTATGATGGGCTTTGGGTTTTTTTTTTATCCATTCTGATACTCTTTTTCTCTTGATTGGTGCATTTAGTACATTCACATTAAGTATTATTATTGACAGGCCAGGTTTTATCATTGCCATTTTGCTGTGCTTCTTTTTTTGTTGTTTCTTGTTACTATAGTCCATCCACTTTCCTTTGTTGTCTCTGTGTGAAGGACTTCCTCTAAAAATTCCTGTAGATTTAGTCTTGTTTTTCCAAATTCCTTAAGTTCTTTCTTTTCTGTGAAGTATGTGATTTCTCCTTCATATTAGATGGAGAGCTTTGCTAGGTACAGGATCCTGGGTTGGCAATTGTTTTCTTTCCACTTTCTACATATGCCATTCCATTGTCGTCTTGCTTGCATGGTTTCTGCTGAAAAGTCAGAACTTAATCTAATGGCTTTTCTTTTGTAGGTGACTCTCTGCTTTCCTTGTGCTGCTTTCCGTATACTATTCTTATCTTTTATTTTGGAGAATATGACTAAGATATGTCTTTATATTTCCCCTTTTGAATTTAGTCTATATGGTGTTTGCTGGGCTTCCTGAATGTAGATTTCCTCATTCTTCATAATGCCTGGAAGTTTTCTTCTAGTACCTCTTTTACAATTTTCTCACTGATTTTCCTATCCATCTAATATTTTGGAATTCCAACCATAAATATGTTGTTCCTTTTTATTTCATCCCATATAATTCTACTATTTTCTTCATTTTCTTTATGTCTCATCTCTGATTTTTCTTCTACTATGTTTCTGTTCAGGTTCTTGTCTTTCAGTTCACTGACTAACTGCTCCATCTCATCTGTTTTAGTTTTTATCTTTCAAGCATGTTGGACACTTCTGTCATTTAAATCTTAATATTCGGGATTGCATTTTGATTCCTTTCTGTTATTTCTAGTACTGTATTCACAGTGACTTCTCTATCTTGTGATAATTTTAAGTGCTTGTATTTCTTTATCTGTAATTTAAATTCTTCCCTTTTTTCATTTTCTTCCTTATTTGTGCAAATTCCTCCTTATCAAAATATTTTTTTCTGGTCCATATCTCTGGAGTGTTTACTTTCTCAGTGGTTTCCACTTTTCTTACATCATTTGTACTTTTGTAGCTGTTCAAATGCCTCCATATCAACATATATCATCTGCCTTCTTGACTCTGAGGTATCCATGGTTTCTCTAATATTCTCTGCTTTTTTTTGGAAAAGGCATATTTGTTTTTCTACAGTGGTTGAAGCTGCATGCTGCTTTCTTGACATTATGTGAAGTTTTTCTCTATAAGTATTAGGTCATGTCTATTGTACCTTTGAAAGTTGGTGGTGGTTATTGCCTTTATAATGTTACTAATTTGTTGCCAAGTTAAAATGTTCAGTCTATAGAATGACCTGCTCACTCTACTATAAGTCCTTTCTGGGAAAATTTGTCTTTCCTAAAGTCCTTGAAACAGGAGGTGAAGTGACGAGACTGAATACTGCACTACAGTGCTGAGAAGCCAAAGCAAAGGGACGAAATCAAGAAATTAAAGAGCTGAACAGAAGATTTCAAAGGGCAGCGTGGGAAGACAAAGTAATGTATTATAATGAAATGTGCAAGAAGCTGTAGTCAGAAAATCAAAGGGGCCAAACTCAGCATTTCTTAAGATGAAGGAATTGAAGATCAAATTCAAGCCTTGAGTTGCAATACTTAAGGATGCTTTTGGCAGAATTTTAAATGATCCAGGAAGCATTATAAGAAGATTGAAGGAGTATACAGAGTCACAGTACCTAAAGTAACTGGCTGACACAGAAGAATTTCATGAAACAACATATGAGCAAAAGCCTGTAGTGATGAAGGAAGAAGTTCAAGCTGCTCAAAAGAAATTGGAAAAAAAAAACACAACAACAACAAAACACAAAATGAAGGCCCCAGGAATTGATGGCAATACCAATCAACATATTTCAACAAAGAAATGCCGCCTGCATGTGCTTACTACGTTGTGCCAAGAAATCTAAAGGACAATCACCTGACCAACTGACTGGAAGAGAGATATATTTGTTCTCATCACAAAGAAAGGTGAGCCAACAGAATGCAAAGATTATTGAACAATATCATTCAGATTCTGCTGAAAATTATCCAAAAATGACTGGAGCAGTATATCAACAGAGAACTGCAGGCTGGGTATAGAAGATGTCGTGGTACTAAGGATGTTATAGCTAGTGTTAGATGGATCTTGGCTGAAAGCAGAGAGTGCCAGAAGAATGTCTATCTGCGTTTCATTGACTATACAAAGGTATTTGACTGTATGGATCACAACAAACTGTGGCTGACTCTGAGAAGAATGGGAATCCCAGAATATTTGATTGAGCTTATGTGAAACCTTTACTTGGACCAGGAGGCAGTGATCAAAACAGAGCAAGGAGACACTGCATGTTTCAAAATTGGGAAGTGTATGTCAGGTATGTATCCTGTCTCCATACCTTTTTAATCTATATGAAGGACAGATCAGCTGGGAAGCAGGGCTGTATGAGGAGGAATGTGGCATCAGGATTGGAGGAAGACTTATCAACAACCTTCCTTATGCAGATGACACAACCCTGCTTGCTGGAATTGAGGAGGACCTGAAGTGCTTGTTGTAGAAGGTCAAGCATTGTAGCCTTCAATATGGATTTAAGCTCAGCATCAAGAAAACAAAGATTCTCACGACTGGGCCAATTGGCAGCATTATGATGGATAGTGAAGAACTGAGATTGTTAACAGCTTTAGTTCACTTGGCTCCACAATCAACGCTCTTGGTACCAGCAGCCAAGAAATCAAGAGATGAACTGCATTGGGAAAGGCAGCTGTCAGGGACCTCTCCAGAGTACCGAAGAGCAACGAGGTCAGTTTGGAGACTAAGGTGCACCTGATCCATGTTATAATCTTCACAATTGCTTGATATGCATCAGAAAGCTAGACAATGATAAGGGATGACAGAAAGAGAATTGATGCCTTTTAGATGGGGTACTGCAGAAGAGTGTTGACTATACCATGGACTGGTAGGAGAACAAACAGGTTCATCCTGGAATGGGTGAAAGCAGGCTGCTCCTTGGAGGCAAGGATTCTGAGGCTTTGTCTGACATACTTTGGGCATGTTCCAAGGAGGAATGAGTCCTTGGATAGGGACATCATTCTTGGAAGTGTAGAGGGACAGAGAAAGAGAGGAAGACCCTCAATGAGATGGGTTGATTCAATGACTGGGGCAACGAGGGTAGGTACATCAGAGAAAGTAAAGTTCGCACAGGATAGAGCAGGTTTCAGGGCTATTGTTCATAGGGTCTCTATGAGTTGCAAGCAATTCGATGACACATAACAACAACAAAGTCCTTGAGGTTCCCTCTGTTCTGCACTGCAACCTTGTAGGAATCTCTCCCTGAAGTAGTGCCCTGGCACCAACTCCACAGGCCTTTTACATGTACAAAGTGGCTGAGTGGTGTGAGACCAGATGCTCTACTCAAGCAATTTCTCATGCACCTTTTCTCCTGGAGCTTAATGTCTTCTTTTGTCTCTGGAGTGGCACAAGATTAGAGATCAGGGCTTCCAGTTCAAGCTGCTTGTATGCAGAGGGTCTCAAATCAGCACTCTCTCTGTGTGTGTTACAAAAATTCTTTCCTCTGCTTCACGTTCTGTATACTAAAGTCTCTTGTCCTTTTTGGCCCCTGGGATGGCCCCACAGCTGCGGAGACAAATATCCCCAGATGGAGGGACCTATAACCCCAAGGATGCCTCAGTCCCATCTCTCGACAAGCAATGGAGAGTGCTCACTCTCAGCACAGCGCCTCACTTCCCTCACCTTTTCTCCTGCAGCGTACTGTCCTCCTTTGTCTCGAGTGTGGTGGGAGCTCAGGACCACCAGCTCAGGCAGTTTGTAGGCCGAGGCTCTCAGATCAGCCCTCTGTCTCTGTAAGCTAAGGAAATTATTTCCTCTGCTTGAAATTCTGTATACTAAAGTCTCTTGTCCTGTTTGGCCCCTGGGATGGCTCCACAGCCACAGAAGATGGACCCCCAGATGGAGGTACCTACAACCCCAGGGGCGCCTCAGTCCTATCTCCGCACAAGCAATGGAGAGCGCTCACTCTCAGCACAGAGCCTTACCTTTTCTCCTGAAGCTTAGTGTCCTCCTCCTTAGTGTCCTCTCTAGTGTGGCAGGAGATCAGGACTGTCAGCTCAGAAGCTTGTATGCAGAGGCTCTCAGGTCAGCCCTCTGTTGCTCAGAGCTAAGAAAATTTTTTCCTGTACTTAAAGTTCTATATACTAAAGTCGTATGTCCTGTTTGGCCCCTGGGATGGCCCCACAGCCACGGAGGCAAGGACTCCCAGATGTAGGGATCTATAAACCCAGGGATGCCTCAGTTTAGTCTCCATCAATTTGCTTTTCTCTATTTTTATCTCTAGTGAAATAGAAGGCATGACAGGTCATAGTCTAAAGGAACTCTCCTTATATGTAATTAGGGTGGTGGTGCTGTTAGAGAGGGTTGATACCACCCTTATTCCTTGGCAGTAGGAAATAACTTCACATTGCATAATTATACACTTATATTTTAGGGGGACACAATTAGTTCATGACAAAAATAAAATTACTAAGAAATAGTTAAAATATTGACTGAATCAAGAAATGAAATTAGAACAGAATTAGACAAATGAAGAGGTGAACTATAAATGGACTTGACACAACATTGCCATCTTTAAATTTGTTTGCATACAATCTTTGTATGTCTATATTATATTTCTTTAATACACATTGCGATTTATACAATCCTTGACTTTTCTACAATCATTCATGTACATTTTATACAATCATTTCTTTACACTGTGTTTTAGTAATTATTTACTATCTATAACAACATAGTAATTTTTAATTTTTGTAAAAAGATTTTTGATTCACACAGGAACTAGAGACTGAAAATGCTCCTGTGGTTTACTTATGACAAGTAGTGAATGTCTTGTTTCTTTCCCATACCCTCCTGGAGATCATTGGAGTGACTTTCTCCTGTTACCACCCAACAAGAAGCCACAGTGTTCCCTTGGACCATGCACTAGCTCTGCTTGAAGTCAGGCTTATACCATTGTGCACTGGCTGTAAGCACAACTACACATTCTGAGACATACTTCCTATCTGCTGGTGCCAGGGAAATGTGCTATACCTGGAAAAAAGAAGTGTCTAGTCTGCAGACAGCTTAGAGAGTGATAATAACATCCTCTCTAACTGTGGTCCTTGATACTATCATCTATGTTATCTTCTCCTGGTTGTAGCTTTTCCAGGATACTGGGAAGACTGTTTATGTTGTGGATTAGGACTTCTAGTGTTGTTCCTAGCTTTTCTG
>NW_006399928.1:1618592-1687235 GCF_000299155.1 Elephantulus edwardii
TCATGTCATCAGCATAGAGGGATAATTTTACCTCCTCGTTGCCTATTTGGATACCTTTTATTCCCTTCTCTTGTCTTATTGCTATTGCTAAGATACTAATCACCTCTTGAACTGGAAGAATCTGCCTCTGATTAAGTATCCTTTTGCATTCTTTACCGAGCATATATCATGCCTACATTTGAAGGAATGCACTCTCTGCATACTCCCTGCCTCTTGGGGATGGTAAAGTGTGCTCTTCTTGGGCCATCTCTGGATTGGCAGTTACTTTTCTAACATGAAGCACTTGTTGGTTTAGCATTTTATATCTGATGCTAGGAACATGAGTAGGGTTCTGCACTTAGTCTCTATCTGGAAATTGCTGGACTGTGCCACGCTAATCCCTGGATTAATGAGGAAGGACATTGTGCTTGGAAGTGTGGAGGGTCAGTGCAGGAGAGGATGACCCTGGAGGAGACAGATTGATATGGTAACTGGCATGATGGCTGTAGGTGTGTCAAAGACAGTGAAATTGGCTTAGAACTCATACAGGGTTCATAAGGCCACTGTAAGTCACAAATGAGTCAATGGTACATAACAACAACTACCTCTGACAGGTCCTTGCTTGGAACATTCTATTGTCATAAGGTGCAGTAGTGCGTTCTCCAAGGAGTGCACCATCCATGAGCATTTCAAATTGGTAGAAGCTCTAGTGTCCTAGAGGCAAGAAGCTGTGCTGCAATACTGAAGAAACGTGATTTAAATCCCACCAGGTGCTCCATGGTGGAAGTATGGGCAATCTCCTCCCATGCAATTAACTGCTTCCAAAATCTGCTGGAGAATCAGCTATGGGTCAGTTCTGACTCAATGATACACAACAACAACAACATGTCTTCATACCTGCCCTCTCTGACTGGGTACCCTGCCAGTATCCAGTCCTTCAGCTGGCAAAGGTATCATCCCTAGTCAGGATGACTAATGAAAGATTCTCTGAAGACATCAAAAACTCTGTCTGGATACCTCTCACAATGTGCTTCAGACAGAATGTGGCCTTACACTTAGACATGGCCTGTGAAGCCTAACTCAAACCTTCTGCTGGACTGGCAGATGCACACTCTCAGACCAGACATTCTGTTCCATGCAACAAGGCAGTTACAAGAACAACAATCAGGGACTTAGTCTACCCATCTCCATAGTTCCTCTTTTTTTCTCACATTTTTTATTCCCCATAGCTTTTTAGATTTTTGTTTGCTTGTTTTGCTTTCTATTTTGCTATGTTTTTCTTCCTTTTTTTCATACCTTCCACTTTCTCTTCTAACTTTATTTCCTTTACCAGTCTACTCACACTTTTTATCTTGCATTCTACTTTCTATTTCCCTCCACCCCTCAATTCTGATTCTTCTTCATTTTATAATCCACATAGTTTTGGGTTTTGTGTTTTCTTTTACTACCCAAACATGTTTGGGTATTTGGAGTTTCCTGTTGTTTTGTTACCCTTTATCTCATGTGACAACAAACACCACAATATTCAAACACTCATACACCACAGGAGGTTTCCTACAGCTTTATCAACTTGGTAAGGCTAAAGATCAGCTCCTGTTTCACCTGATGGAGAAAATACTCCAACCAAATTGATCCAGTCTGCCCTCAGCTGTTTGTACAAACGTTAGTGAACTACACACACATCATGACCATCTTCAGTCACACCCAATAGAAGAAAGGAAGTTAATATGCAACCCAGTAAATGAGAGATCACAGTTGCATGGCTCCATCAGATATGTTGTTCTTGTTGTTATGTGCTGTTGAGTCGCCTGCAACTCATAGCAACATATGTACAACAGCCCTAAACCCTGCTCTACCTGTGCCAATCTTATTGTCTCTGACACACCTACCCCCATCACCCGAGTCACTGAATCATTTTCTCTCATAGAGGGTCTTCCTCTCTTTCATTGTCCCTCTACCCTCCCAAACATGATGTCCTTTTCCAAGGAGTGGTCCCGCCTTGCAACATGTCCAAAGTATGTCAGACAAAGCTTCAGAATCCTTGTCTCCAAGGAGCAGCTTGGTTTCACCCTCTCTGTTTGTTCTCCTATCAGTCCACCGTATATTAAATACTCTCCTCCAGCACCATATCAAAACAAATAATACAAATATAATGTCTCAGAGGGCATGGCTCCATCAGATATATCAAAACTAATAATGCAAGTGTAACAATGTCTCAGAGGTAGACTATAACATTATAGTTGTTGTAGTTAGGTACCTTTGAGTTCAGTACAACTCATAGTAACCCTATGAACACATATCTGAACCTTTCCTATCTTATGTCTACCTCACAATCTCTGAAAATATTGAACAAGTCTAAATCCTCTTCACTATCAACTTCTAAAAAAATGGACAAGACTGAACCCAAAAAGTGATGAAAATATGGAAACAGAAAATATTTCAGAGGGAGAAATACTATTGGAATCTCCTGATAAGGAATTAAAAAGAATGATACTTGTTTTTTCAGATGTGAAGAAAAATCTTACAGAAAACACAGGCAAAACTCCAGAAGAATTTTTTGAAAATACAAAACCAAAAAATAGATTTTGAAAAATGAAATACAAAAACAGATAATTGGCATTGAGACTATTAAGATTAAAATTTCAGAATAGGCTAACACATTGAAAGGGCAAAATTGAAGAACTAGAACCAGCACAGTGAGATGGAAGAAAAATCCTTCAATAGTAATCTGTTAGAGGAACAATTAAAAAAAAAAAAAAAGGCGGACCGGCCACTGCTTGGAATATACTCCAAGAAAATTAGAACTGAAGCACAGAGACTTGTACACCAATGTTCATAGCACTGTTATTCACCATAGCAAGAACATGAAACAGCCCAAATGTCGACCGCAATGGAATGGCTTGAGAAAGTATGGTACATTCACATAGTGAATGATTTTGTAAATTACTATCTAACTTGGGAGAGACTGGAGAGTATTATGCTTAGTCCCATAAGGAAAAATGCTGTATAAGACCATTATTAAAGGACATGTATGAGGATCCAAGGAGTGGAGGGAGGAGCAGAGCAGTGAGGATGTGTGGGGTGGGTGAGTAATCATAGGGTTGCATAATTTGAAGGGTAGAAGGTGGGAGTTAGAAGGGGAAAGATCGTGTGTGTAAACCAATGTAAATGAACTTTGTAAGTAAACCAGTATAAAATTGAAATGTTATTTTTTTTTTAAAAAAAAAAAAGGAAAGAAAATGAAGAATGTATAAGAGTCATGTGGGACAATGTGAAAAGTAATAACTTGCATTTGATGAGAATTCTAGAGAAGGATGGGGGAATATTTAAAAGAGGAAATCCTTGAAAATTTGCCAGGAGGCTACTTCCCAAATATTATGAAAAAAGAGAACATATGCACTCAAAAAGCTGAACAAACTCCAAACAAGACCTATTTCAAAAGAAAAATGTTGTTGTTGTTGTTGTTGTTGTTATGTGCCATCGAGTCACATGAAACTCATAGCGACCATATGTACAACAGCTCTAAACTCTGCTCTCTCCTATGGCAATCAAATTGCCTCCGACACACTCATCCCGATTGCACCAGTTACCGAATCAATCCATCTCCCAGAGGGCCTTCCCCTCCTGCGCCTGCCATCCACCCTCCCAAGCATCATGTCCCTCTCTATGGACCAGTCTCTCCTTACAACATCACCAAAGTATGTCAGAGGAAGCCTCAGAATCCTTTCCTCCAAGGGGCAGCCCGGCTTAAACATCCCCAGGGTGAATTTGTTTATTCTCTTAGCAGTCCATGGCACATTCAGCACTCTTCTCCAACACCAAAGCTCAAAAGCATCAATTCTCCTTCTATCCTCCATGGTCATTGTCCAGCTCTCTGATGTATAACACGTGATTGCAAAGACTCCAGAGACACACTGTTGCTCTTGAATACTTTAGAGAGGTCCCTAACAGCAGACTTTCCCATGGCAATAAGTCTCTTAGTTTCCTGGCTGCTGGTGCCGAGAGTGTTGATTGTGGAGCCAAGCAAACTAAAGCTGTGTACAATCTCAATCTCTTCACCATCCATCCTGATGCTGCCAATTGGTCCAGTGGTGAGAATCTTTGTCTTCTTGACACTGAGCCTCATTCCATATTGAAGGCTACAGTCCCTGACCCTCAGCAGCAAACGCTTCAGTCCTCCTCAGTTTCAGCAAGCAGGGTTGTGTCACCTGCATAATGCAGATTGTTTATGGTTCTTCCACCAATTCTGATGCCACACTTGTCCTCATCGAGCCCAGCCTCCTGGATGATCTGTTCTGCATACAGGTTGAAAAGGTATGGAGACAGAACACGTCCCTGGTGTACACCCTTCCCAATTTTGAACCATGCAGTGTTACCCTGCTCTGTTCTGATGACTGCCTCTTGGTTCAAGTATAAGTTTCCCATTAACATGATCAAGTGTTCTGGGATTCACATTCTTCTCAGAGTCAGCCACAGTTTATGATCCACACAGTCAAACGTCTTTGCATAATCAATGAAGCACAGAATGGCATTCCTCTGGTACTCCCTGATTTCAGCCAATATCCATCTAACATCAGCTACAATATCCCCAGTACCACGACCCCTTCTAAACCCAGGCTGGACTTCTGGCAGTTCTCTGCTGATGTGCTGTTCCAGTCGTTTTTGGATAATCTTCAGTAGAATCTTGCTTGCATGTGAACTCAACTATATTGTTCTATAGTTTCCACACTCTGTTGGGCCACCTTTCTTTGGAAAAGGGACAAATATAGATCTCTTCCAGTCAGTTGGCCAAGTGGTTCTTCTCCAGATTTCTTGACACAACTTGGTGAGCACATCTAGGGCAGTATCTGTGAGCTGAAATATGTCAATTGGTATACCATTTATTCCTGAGGCCTTATTTTTTGCTATGTCTTTCAAAATAGCTTGAAATTCTTCCTTCATCACCATAGGCTCTTCCTCCTATGTTGTTTCATTAAATTCTTCTGTGTCTGCCAATTCCTTTCAATACAATGACTCAGTATATTCTTTCCATCTTCTTTTGATACCTCCTGGATCATTTAATATTCTGCCTAAAGCATCCTTGATTATAGCAACTCAAGGTTTGAATTTGTTCTTCAGTTCCTTGAACTTAAGAAATACCAAGACATAATAAAATTTACTAAAACCAAAGACAAAGAAAGATCTCTGAAAGTAACTCAAGGGGTGGGGGAGGGGAAGTTATCTACAAAGGAGAACCAATAAAACAAAACTCCTATTTCTCAGCAGAAATCATAAATCATGCATGCAGAAAAACCCAAACCCACAAAGCGATAACATAAGTAAAACTGAAAGAAAAAAATGCCAACCAAGGATTCTATACTCTGCAAAATAATCCATTAAATGAGAGTGAATTTAAGACGTTTCCAGATAAACAGAAATTGAAAGAATTTGTGAAAACTATGCAAACACTACAAGAAACACAAAAGGAACTTCTTTGGACCAAGAGCTAATGACACAAATTAAAACTAAAATTAACACATCATTCCAAAACAGACTCAGACCTGCAAACGCATAGTACAATATACATTGTTGCTATATACCATGGAGTCAGAAGTGACTTATAGATTATCTTTCAGCTGGTTTTCAGAAGTAGTAAATCATATCATTCTGACAGAGAGCAGCTAGTGGATTTGAACTGCAAGCCTTTGGGTTAGCAGTGCAACTGCTTTCCACTTAGCCACCAGATAACAATAAAAAGGGGGATCAGACAACCCAGTTTAGAAGTGAAGACAGCTACAATGAAAAAAGAAGGATATAAGAAGTGGAATTAGAAAACCTTTCAATGAAAAGGATGTCAAAGCAATTTCAAGACAAAGTGAAATGTTTTATAATTGGGAATAAAATAGTAATCTCCATGAAACTTGATTAAGCTCATAAAAACAAAAAAGAGGACAATCATAAAGACTTAAACAACAGTGATGAGGAAAATTAGAAGAAAATCCAAAAGCAAAATGAACTCAAAATATAAAAATAGATTCAACAAAGAACTCAGCAACATAACCAAAAAAAGTGGATGAGAATGACAGCAATAAAACCATGCCTATAAATAATTACATTGAAGGTGAATAAAAGAAATGTGTCCGGCAAAAGAAAAAGAGTAACTGAATGGATGGAAAATATGAACCATCATCAATATACATCCTTCAAGAGACATATTTTAGACACAAATATAAAGATAGACTAAAAAAAAAATCAAAGGATGAAACAATATAGCACGTAAACAACAAAGAAAGCATGAGCGTCAATATTACTTTTTGATAAAATAGACTTTAAGATAAATACCAGAATAAGAGATACAGAAGGTGAACTGATCAAGAGGACTTGAAAATAATTAAGATCTTATTACTTTTGTTAAATGTCATCAAGTCGGGAACAACTAACAGAGAAGAACAACACTTGTAAACTCTATTCTGTTCGAGTGCACTGCAACAGACACTATATCAATCCATCTTATTGATGGTCTTCTTCTCCTTTGCTGACTCTCCACTTTTCTAAGAATGATGTCTCTTTCCAAGTAATGTTGTTGTTGTTGTTGTTGTTGTTGTTGTTGTTGTTGCTGAGTTCCATCGAGTCAGAACCATCGCTGACCCTCCAGTGGGTTTTTAGGTACTATTAATCACAAGGGAGTTTTCCCATCCTTCTCCCATGTAGCAGCTGGTGGATTTGAACTGCATGCCTTCAGGACTGCAGTGCACATTTTTACCACTAGATAACCAAAACTTCTCTTAAAACCATGTCCAAAACATGTGGGGAAAAGCGTAATCATCGTTTCCTCCAAGAAATATTCTGGATGCATACTTTCTCACAGACATATCTGATTGTTATTTTGGCAGTACATAGGATATTCAGCACTACTCTCCAGTACAATACAAAGTTATCAGTTCTTCTACAAAGTTATCAGTTCTTCTGTCATCCTTGTTCATTGTCCAGCTCTCAGATGCACAGTAGATGACTGGAAAGACTATGACTTGAATCAAGTGCACTTTATCATTAAGCAGACATCATTGTTCTTTAGGATTTTGGTGAGATTCCTGACACCACATTTTCCCAATGCCCTGGAGTGAGGCTAGCCAGCCTGGGCCTAGAGTTTGAACCAAGAGGCGGCCTTAAACCCAAGGCAGCTGGGAAGAAGTGGCCATGTTGTTCCTGGTTTGGATGGCTCCTCTCAGGCTCGTGGGAAGCTCTCCTTGCCAGAAGGCAGGAGCGTGGTGGTGGGAGTGCAGGAATCGTGTCAAGCTTTGGAGTCGACTGCTTTTCCGGGAATGTGTTTGACGTGCAGGTTTGCTCTGTCCCTGGACTGAGGCTAGCCAGCCTGGGCCTAGGGATTGAACCAGGAGGCGGCCTTAAGCCAAAAGGGCCGTCAGGCCTGCGGCCCTCGGCCAGGTTAAAATTGTCTTCCTGTCAAACATTCTTCTAGGTGGTATAGCACTGGTCTGTGCGTTGCTGTACAGAGGTAACTCGTGGTTGCTGTGATGCTGAAGACTGTGACAGTGATGTGCCAATCGTGGTAATGGGCACCCATGGTGGACAGTGTAGGCTGGAGCTTCCCGGCTAAATCAAGCCTGGAAGCAGGAGTGGCATCCACTTCCAAAATGGCTTGGCTCCAGAAACTCTATGTACGAACAGTGCTCAGGCTGTTCGTTCATAGGGTCGCTATGAGTTGTCTATGACTCAACGGCATTAAACAACAACAACAATATTCCGAGTAGAGGTTCTAATAGTGGCACAAATCAAGTTACAGAGGGAAGGTGGTTCTTGCAATAAAAGGCCTATAAACTAGCACTTTGTCTATTATAGTGTAGAGGTTAGGAACCACAAGATGTAGAGGCTCAGCTATGTCATTTATGGTTCTTAAGTCCTGGAGCAAATTCCATCTACCACTAGGTTGTTTTACAACTCGGAAGTTCGCATGGAAGGTCGAGGTGAAGTAAGGATCTGCTTATGAGGTTTTCTGTCCATTCCAACAACTAAGAAATAGTGAGAAGAGTTGGGACCTCAGAAGGCTTGTAGAACCAATTAGTAGGCTCTGTGTCCAGGAGAAAACAAATATACTTACCAGTAATGTTAATGCTCACCCACAGCTCTTCTGGGAGGATCTAAATCGTTGAAGCATCCTCCTTTGTTTCCAGCTGGGAGCTGGGGCCTGTCTTTGTCGAGTTTTTTTCTGGTAGTTTTATCTTTTCTTGAGAGGGGTGTATTGAAATCTCCAACTACTATAGTAGTGTTGCCTATTTCCTTTTTCAGTTTTTTAAATGTTTGTTTTATATATTTTGCATGTCTTTCATTTGGTGAATAGATATTTATTATTGTTATGTCCTTTTGTTCTATTGACCCTGTAAGCATTATGTAGTGGCCTTCCTTGTTCTTTGTGACGGTTTTTGCATTTAAATTTGTTTTATCAGAGATTAATATTGCTACACCTGTCATTTCTGGTGGCCATTTGCTCGGTACATTTTTTCCCCATTCATTTCTTTTTAGTCTTTCTTCATCTTCATTTTTTCAGGTGTGTCTCTTGTAGACAGTATATTGATGGATTTTGGGTTTTTATTCAATCAGCCACTTGTTATGCATCAGAGAGTTGGACAATGACCAAGGAGGATAGAAGGAGAATTGATGCCTTTGAGCTGTGGTGCTGGAGAAGAGTATTGAGATACCATGGACTGCTAGGAAAACAAAACAGATTTGTCCTGGAAAGGGTTAAACCGGGTGGCTCCTTGGAGGCAAGGATTCTGAGGCTCCGTCTAACATACTTTGGAAATGTTGTGAGGAGAGACTGGTCCTTAGAGAGGGACATCATGCTTGGGAAGGTGGAGGGACAGCGCAGGAGAGGAAGGCCCTCTATGAGGTGGATTGATTCAGTGACTGGGATAATTGGGATGGGAGTGTCAGAGACAGTGCGATTGGCACAGGACAGAGCGGAGGTTAGGGCTGTTGTACATAGGGTCGCTGAGTCGCAAGCAACTCGAAAGCACATAACAACAACAACACTCTTCTTCTCTTCAGTGGTGCATTCGAACTATTTACATTCAGTATGATTATTAAAAGACAAGGTTTTATTGCTATCATTTTGTTGCATTCTTTTGGGTGTTGTTGCTAGTTACTTTCATTCATGCTGCTTTCTGTGGTACCTCTGAAAGAAGGACATCTCTCAGTGTTTCCTGCAATGCTGGTCTTGTTTTTACAAACTCCGTTAGGTTCTGTTTCTCTGAGGATATCTTGATCTCTCCTTAATATTTCATGGATAATTTTGCTGAGTACACAGTTGTGTTCTTTGAGTGTTTCATATACGTCCTTCTACTGTCTTATTAATAGCTCGCATGGTTTCTGCTGAAAAATTGGTACTTAATCTTATCTGCTCTCCCTTATAGGTTACTCTTTGTTTCTCCCTCACTGCTTTTAGAATTCTCTCCTGGTTCTGGCAAATTTGGCTATGATATGCCTTGGTGTTTTTCTTTTGGGATCTATTCTATATGGTGTTCACTCAGCTTCTTGAGTATATATTCCCTCATTCTTCTTTATGCCTTGGAAGTTTTCTTCTAGTAAATCTTCCACAACTTTTTTGGTGCCTTTACTTGCTTCTTTCTGTTCTGGGTTGCCAATGATGTGCGTGCTATTTCTTTTGATAGTGTCCCACATTATTCTTAGATTTTCTTCTTTTTCCTTCCTTTGTGAGTCTGTATTTTTCTCTAGCAGATCAGTGGTGACAATTTTATCTTTTATTTCACTGGTTCTGTGTTGCATCTCTTCAACTCTGTTCATGTGTTCCTCCATCATGTTGACAGCATCTGAAACATTGAACCTCATATTTTGGATCATGGTTTCTTGTTTTTCCAGTGCCTCTAATGCCTCCTTTGTTTTATCTGCATTGTTTTGTATTGTTGGTTTTTTTTTTAAGCCCCTCCTGGTTTTTTCTTGCAGTGTCCAGTAATCTTCAAGGTTGTCTTTCATCCATGGAAAATATTCAATCATTATTCTTTTAAATTTTTTTGTCAAATAGTTCCATCAGACTTTCTGGCTTCAGAAAATCCATTGATACTGTGTCACCCTTTGGGGGTGACATCTTGCTTTGTGCTTGTGTAGTGTCTGGAATAGCTTGCTTTCTTCGAGACATTGATATATTCTTGATATGAAGACCATGCTCTAGAAATCAGTTGGGCAGCTACTCCACTTGAGTTTTTCTCTAAACTTGTGACTCAAGGGAATGTTCAGTTCAGGGCCTGTGAGAACAGCCTCTTGTATGTAAGTCAGATCAAGATGCTCTGGATTAAAGGTAAGTTGATTGACAGGATGTGTAGGCACAAGTGGGGAGCCAAATGGAGGTGGAGCAGGTACGAGGGGAGGGGGGAAGGGTGACCACAGGGGCAGGCCACCACTTGAGGGACCTCACTCAGTGTTCAACTGTCCAGGTGTGCTCTCAAATTCCAGCTATTCTCTCCCTCCCAGCAGCTCTCACTTGGTGGTTCCTGCCCAGCGGCCATTACCCAGGTGCCCACACACAGTAGCCCCTGTCCCAGCGGGTCTCTGGGTCCAGTGGGACCTCTAGCTGGTCTGAAGTGTCCACAAAAGTTCAGTCAAATTGCCACTGGCCCACTCTCTCATGGGCACTATCCCAGGAAATGGATGGTGCCCAAGATATCTCAGATAAATTCCCACTGGCCCACTCATTCCTGGGCAGTCAGCAGGGCCCAAGGGAACTCAGCCAAATTCCCACCAGTGGGCTCGTTCTTGGGTGCTGTCCCAGGCAATCAGTAGTGCCCAAGAAAACCCAGCCAAATTCCTACCGGCCCGACTGATTGTTGGTTGTTGGCGGGGGCACAAGAAAACTCAGTCAAATTCCAACAAACCCACTCACCCTTAGCGAGGCTTAAGAGAACTCAATTTCCCACTTACCTTTCTACTGGCAGATGGGTTCCACCACAGCTTAGCTGGTGGCTTCTGGCTTTGGCCAGGTCTTCAGTATGGCCCACAGCACAGCTCTTTGTTCCTGTAGCCCCAAAACTAATTGTTCCAACAAAAGTTCTGATTCAAATTCCTACTGTCCACGTCACACCATGTTGGTTGGTCTATGTGCGGTGTGAAGGTCACTCTAGTGGTCCATCTTTATGCAGCTTGCTGCTCCTCTGGCTCTTCACACTGTTCTCTCCACTGCCGCCATCTTGGAATCAATAAATTATTTTTTTGTACAGTGACTCTGTGTATTTCCTCCACCTTCTTTCCAACCCTCTTAAATCATTCAAGATTTTTTCCATAGCATCTCTCAGTATTGCAGCGTGAGACTTTAATTTGTTTCTCAGTTTTATCAGTTTGAAAAATGCCAAATAAGGGAGGAGGGTTATCTCTAAATACAGCTTTTTGAACATGCCATTATAATACTTTGTTTTGCCTTCCTGGCCTGCCCTTTGAAATATTCTCCTCATCTCTTTTACTTTATCTCTTCCCTTTGATTTGTTTTCTTGACACTCTAGTGCAATTTTCAGTTGCTTCTGACATTCCTTTTGTTTGGGTTGTAGGTTTGTTTTTTTTTCTAGTTGGAGTTAATTTTTCTCCAAAGTAAAACATAAAAAATACATAGAACATCAAAAGTGAACGAATAAATTACACAGAACACTCTATTTTCAAACCTTCAACTTAAAAAACTTAATCACTTTTAGAATATAATTGTCTTGGATTTAACCTTGAAGTTTATGACCACAATTTTCAGATAATATGACTCTCTCTCTCTGGAGGCTTTGTTACTTGTTTGTTTAGAATTAGATTCTTTTTCATTTTTTTATATTAATTTTGGTCTTTTCTTTCTCTTCTGTCTTAATAACATCCTTTTCTCTCTTCATGAATATTATCTTTGATGTTATCCCACAATTTATCTGGTCTTCAATCCTTAGTGTTAAATTCCTCAAACATGTTCTTGAGATGAACTTTAAACTCAGATGGGATAGACTAAAAGTCCTACTTTGGCTGTTCTGGACTTGGCTTTACTTTTCAAATAATCAAACTTTAATGGATTTAAAAAGAGAAACAGACAAGTCCAAAATATTAGTACTAAACTTCAATATACCACTGTTGATGGAGACTAAAAGACTAGACCGAAACTCAACAAAGATGCAGAAGAACTAAACAATTAAATTAACCAACTAGGTCTGGTAGACATAGCTATAATACTTCACCCAATAACAGCACAATATACATTTTCTTAGAATACACACAGTTCTCGAGAATAAGCTACATTTTAAGTCACAAAGCAAGACTCAACCAGCACATTCAAAACA
Source organism: Elephantulus edwardii (assembly GCF_000299155.1). Taxonomy (NCBI): domain Eukaryota; kingdom Metazoa; phylum Chordata; class Mammalia; order Macroscelidea; family Macroscelididae; genus Elephantulus; species Elephantulus edwardii. The sequence goes on from NW_006399928.1 coordinate 1,630,877, forward strand.
ATCATAATATTATAAAGCATCTTCTCAGGTAACAATATTGTAAAAATAGAAATCAATAATAGAAAGGGCAAGGAGTGAAAAATAAGTTCATAGAAACTCAGATTGAACATCATTGGGTAACAGAAAAAAAATTTTTAAATTAAATAAATCGGTATAAAAATTTTTAAGTGTAAGGAAACAGGAAGAAAGAAATCGGCAAATTTTGTGAAACAAATGAGAAAAAATACAACATAGCAAAATCTTTGGGAAACAGCAAATGTAGTACTTGGAGTTCAATTAACAGTAATAAGCACTAACATTAGAAAAAAGAAAGAACCAAATTCAGTGCCTTAACTAAACATCTCCAACAATTAAATTATAACAGTAAGCAAATCAAACAAGTCCTACAGTCTCTAGTAGAAAGAGGGGAAAATCAAGATAAGAGCAGAAATAAATGAAATAGAAAATTAAAACAATAGAAAGTATTAACATCACTAGAAGTAGGTTCTTTGAAAAGATTAATAATATTGGTAACCCCCTTGAAATTTAACAAAAGAAAAGGACAGGGTACCAATAATATGAATAAGAAATTAAAGTGATGATGTCAGGACACTAAACTCAGAAGAAATGGAAATATGTTTCTTAAATTATCACCTGATTAAACTAAGGCAGGCAGAGGTAGAAAATTTGGATAGATGCATCCAAAAAACCAAATCTAACAGGTCATAATAATATTCCCAGTGGAAAAAGTTCTAGCACTGACTTCACCAGTGAAGTGCACTAAAAAGTCAGGGGAAAACTGACACCATTACAATGCAAACTAATTTAGACTATAGAACAAGATGGAGTACTTCCAAGCTCATTTTTAAAAGTAAACATAATCCTTACACCAAAGCCAGAATAATTATAGGCAAGCTTTGCTTCCGTGGCTGTGGGGCCATCCCTGGGACCAAGCAGGACAAGAGACTTTATAGTACACAAAACACTGTATGCAGAGCAAAGAACTTTCTTGGCCACCGAGCTGGGTCACAGAGCTGACCTATGAGCCTCTGCATAGTGGCAGCCCAAACAGGGGTCTGATCTCCCACCACACCAGAGACAAAGGAGCATGCCGAGACAGGAGAGTTTGTGCCTAAAGTGAGCCCTCTTCATTGCTTGTGGAGAGACAGGACTGAGGTGTCCCTGGGTTGTAGGTACCTCCTCAGCACAGGAGCCATACCAGTGGCCAAATAAGACAAGAGATTTTACTACACAGAACTTCAGGCAGAAGGAAGGGATTTTTTTTGTAGCCCTCTGAGAGATAGGGAGGGCTGCCCTGAGACCTTCTGCATGCAAGCTGATTCAGCTAGTATCCCTGATCAATAATGTCCTGCCACTCCAGAGACCAAGGAAGGCATTAATCTGCATGACAAAAGGTGCATGACAAACTATTTGAGTCTAGTACCCAGTCACACATCACTCGGCAATTTCAAATATGAAAGAGGGCCTATAGCGTTGACCTCAGGGGACTACTTCAAGGGAAGATTCCTATAGGGCTGCAGTGCAAAATAGAGTAAAACTGAAGGACTTTAAGAAAGGCAAGTTTTCCCAGAAAGGACTTACAGTAGAGTGAGTACTCCACCATATTTATCTTGGCAACTAGCTAGTACCCTTATAAAGGCAAGAGTCAGCAACAACTTTTACAGACACAACGGAACAATCTAACACTAATCAAGAAAAACTTCATATAATGTCAAGAAAGCAATAAGCAGCTTCAAACACAACGAAAACACAAATTGAGCCTTTTCCAAAAAAAATAATAAAACCAAACAACTATGAGAGACCTCATGAATACCCCATGGTCAAGAAAGCAGATGATATTTGTTGATATGGAGACATTCAAACAGCTACAAATAAAAGTACAATTGATGGAAGAAACAATGGAAGTGACAGATAAAGGAAATAAACTAGAGGTAGAGAAACATAAAAATATGTATTGATTAAGAGTGATTTGAACAGCTATGGATGAAAGCACAAATTATGGAATAAGCAATGGAAACCAACAAGAAAACAAATGCTCCAGAGACACAGAGCCAAAAGCATATGTTGATGAGGAGGATCTTGAACAAATATGGAAGAAAATGCAAAAAAAATGAAAGAGTTTAAAATCTAGATTAAAAAAATACGAGAAATTAAAAAAATATCACAAGATAGAGAGGGTACTGCAAAGAACAGAAAGGCATGAAAACACATTCGAGAATATTCAGACTGAAATGGCATAAGTGTCCAATACATTTGAAGGGCAGAAAAAGTAGGACAGATGAGAAGGAACAGAGAGACAGTGAGCTGAAAGACAAGAACCTCAATGGAAACATACGAGAAGAAAAATCAGAAATGAGACATAAAGAAAATGAAGAAAATATAAAAAACTATGTGGGATGACATCAAAACGAATAACACACATATGACTGGAATTCCAGAGTATGAGAGGGATAGTGAAATCACTGAGAAAATCATGGAAAAGGCACAAGAAAAAAAATTTCCCAGGTATTATGAAGAAAGAGGAAATCTACATTAATAAAGTTCAGAGAACACCAAATAAACTAGATCCCAAAAAAGAAAACATCCAATATATCATAGTCAAATTCTCCAAAATAAAAGATAAGGACAAAATACTGAAAGCAGTGCAAGAAAAACAAAGGATCATCTACAAAAGAAAAGCAATTAGATTAAGTTCTGATTTTCCAGCTAAAACCATGTGAGCAAGAAGGCAATTGGATGGTATATACTGAAAGTTAAAAGGAAACAACTGCAAACTGAGGATACGGTACCTAGTAAAGCTCTCCATCAAATATGAAGAAGAAATCACATCCTTTTCAGAAAAGAAAGAACTTAAAGCATTTGTGAAAACAAGTCCAAATCTACAAGAAATTTTAAGGGAAGTCCTACGCACAGAGACACCAAATGAAATTGGATGGCCCATAGTAACAAGAAACAATAAAAAAAGAAACACAGCAAAATGGCAATGACAAAATCTGGCCTGTCAATAATTACATTTAATGTGAATGGACTTACTGAGCCAATGAAGAGAGAAAGAGTAGCAGAATGGATAAAAAAAAGTTCATCAATATGTTGTATAGAAGAAATACATCTAACAAACAAAGAGAAAAATAGACTTAAAATTAAAGCCTGGGGGAAAAAATATACTAAGCAAATCGTATCCACACACACACAAAAAAAGCAGTGGCAATATTAGTCTCTGATAAAACAGAATGAAAACCATCATAAAGATAAATAAGGGCACAACATACTGATTATAGGCATGGTAGATAAACAGGATATGAAATTAGTCAACATCTATGAACCAAATGATAGACCTGCTAAACACATAAAACAACTGTTAACAGAACTGAAGAAAGAAATAGACAGCCTGACAATAGTGGTAAGAGACTTTAACACACCACTTTCACCAAAAGATAGGTCAACTCAAAAGAAACTTAACAAGCAGCCACCATATCAGCAGCAGCTGCCACATAGTCAACAGCCATGGGTGGCTATTAACTAGGAAAAAGGCGAATTTACATCACCTTCAAAAAAGAGTGAACAGAGTTGAGAGCGATGCCAGAGCAACCTGCCAGTAGCAGCAATTCACCAGGACCTGGCGACTCAATGGGAACAAATGATCTGCCACGAACCACCATGACCCAAGAACCAGCCAGGACTCAGCAAACTGCCAGGATCCAGCAACCTGCCAGGAGTGAGCAGGACAGCTGGAATTTGTGTGAGATACTCTGTGGGGAGTACTACTGTTTGCTGGATCATGGGTGACCCCTTAAGCTCAAGCTGGAGGGAATGCAACAGCTGGAGCTACAGTGAAGTGGGAGACTCAGTTCTCCAGGGGAAAACCAAGGCTTCCTAATTTTCCATTCAGGTCCCTGTCCACACAACTCCCTGTATGTCTGAGAATGCGCCCCACCTTCCTGCTGCGTCTGTGTGAGCACCTGCCTGGCATCCACTTGCACCCATGCCGGCCCACAGTGCGTGCCCATCCTGCATGCATCTATGTGTGTGCGTGCTCTGAACAAGTCTTAAAGCTCCACCTGGCATGTCCTCACATCCAGTCAATTAACTGCCTTTAATCCAGATCAACATAGAATAACCTAGCTGCAAGTTTTCTGACAGAAGAGGCTGCCTTCACAGGCCTTTTCTCTCCCAAACTGAAGCAAATATCCCTATGGGTCAGAAGTTCAGGGAGAAACACAGGCAGAGTAGCTGTCCTACCCTCTTCTGAAGCAGTGATCAAGAAACAGCTATCGCCTCAAGCATGAAAAACTCTACCACAGTGATGTCACATAAGAAGCAGGTTACCTTACACTCTATACAAACCCAAAGCAAGATGTCACCATGAAAAGAAAAATAGTATAAATGGATTTCCTGAAGCCAGAAAGTATGATGGAACTTTCTGACACCGATGATTGAATATTTTCAAGGGGTGAAAGATAAACTCGAAGAATTAAAGGATACTGCAAAACCAGGAGGAGCTTAAAAAACAATACAAAACAATGTAGATAATACATACAAGACATTAGAGGCTCTGGAAAATGAAAAACCACAATTAAAAATATGAGGTTCAATATTTCAGATGCTGTCAACATGATGGAGAGACACCTGAATAGAGTTGAAGAGATGGAACACAGAACCAGTGAAATAGAACTGTCACCACTGACCTGCTAGAACACAAAACAAAATTAAAAAGGAAGGGAAAAGAAGAAAACCTAAGAATAATATGGAAAAACATCAAGAGAAATAAGATGCACATAATCAGAATCCCAGAACAGGAAGAAGCAAGTAAAGGCACCAAAAAAATTTGTGGAAGATTTACTAGAAGAAAACTTCCCAGGCATAATAAAGAGAGAATATATATTATTCAAGAAACTAAGTGAATATCATATAAAATAGACCCCAGAAGGAAAAAACACGGCATATCATAATCAAATTTGCCAGAACTAAAGATAAGGGGAGAATTCTGAAAGCAGCGAAGGAGAAACAAAGAGTAACATTTAAGAGACGGTAAACAAGATTAAGTGCCATTTCTCAGTAGAAACTATGCAAGCAAGAAGACAGTGGAAAGACATTTCGAACACTCAAAGAGAACAACTGTCAACCAAGAATATTGTACCCAGGAAAATTATCCATACACTATAAAGGAGAGATCAAGATATTCCCAGAAAAATAAAACCTAAGGCACTTTGTAAAAACAAGTCCAGCATTGCAGGAAACACTGAGAGACATCCTTCTTACGAGGGTGCAACAGAAAGCAGGGTGGACCAAAGTAACTAGCAACAACACCAAAAAGAACTCAACAATATGATAGCAATAAAACCTTGCCTCTCTATAATCACACTGAATGTGAATGGTTTAAATGCACCACTGAAGAGAAAAAGAGTAGCAGATTGGGAAAAAAACCCAAAATCAATCAAAAGTATTTCTACAAGAGACACAGTTGAAAAGTGAAGATAAAGAAAGACTAAAAACAAAGGTTGGGGGAAAATTATATAAGTAAATGGCAACCAGAAAAAAGCAAGAGTAGGGATATTAATCTCTGATAAAATAGTTTGTAGGAAGCCAGGTGTAAAAGCAAATGCTTAATCAGGAACTGAAGAAGGCACAAAACAAGGTGGTATTTCACTTGAGACAGATCACAAGAGACAGGTGGTCTTAGCCACTTGTTCCTGAGATAAGCCTAAGAAGGTCAGCAAAGAAAAACATAGCCATTTAGTAAAGAATTATCTCTGTGACTTATCTCCTGGCAATTTTAAATAAAGCAAGAGAGATACTAAGCTCCCAGTACTGCAGTAGTTTTGGACTTTAATCCCCTTGCCTATAGTCTCTCTGTTCTCCCCCTCATTTCTCATTGTAACTTTCTCTTTATTCGTCATGGTTGACAACAAGATTTCAATGCAAAAACTATCACAAAGGACAAGGAAAGACACTACATAATGCTTAAAGGGTCAATAGGGGGAAAGGACACAACAATAATAAATATCTATTCAATAAATGATAGAGCTGCAAAATATATAAAGCAAACATTAACAAAACTGAAAAAGAACATAGATAACACCACAATATTAGTTGGAAACTTCAATACAACACTCTCAAGAAAAGATAGAACTACCAGAAGAAAACTAAAAAAAGATGCTGAAGAACTAAGCCAATTTGATCTCATAGATATTTATAAGCTAATGCACAAAAAAAAAAAAAAGACACAGTATATCGTCTTCTCCAATGTGCATGGGACGTTTTCCAGAACAGATCACATTTTAGGTAACAAGGCAAGCATACATGAATTGAAAAACATAGAAATAATACAAAGCATCTTCTGAGACCACAATGTTACAAAATTACAAATTAATAAGAAGAGGATAAAGGAGGGAAACAACATACAATTGGAAGCTGAACAACACCTTACTTGACATGACTGGGTATCAGAAGAAATAAAAAATGAAATTATAAAGTTCCTTGAAACAAATGACAATGAAACCTCTATGAAAGAGCCAAAGCAATAATCGGAGGTCAATTTATAGCAATAAGTAAACACATCAAAAGAGAGGAAAAAATAACCATTGACTCTCTAACCCAACATCTCCAATAAATTTAAAAAGAACATCAAGAAAACCCAACATTCTCTTAAAAAAATCTAAATTAAAAAATTATGACAGAAATAAATAAAACTGAAAACCAAAAAACAATTGAAACCATCAACAAAACTAGAAGTTGATTCTTTGAAAAGGTCAATAAAATCGACAAACCACTAGCAAAACCAACAAAGGAAAAGACACAAATAATCCCAAAACAAGATGAAACAGGCAATGTCACAACAGAACGAGCTAAAATAAAAAGACTAACAACGGAATGTTATGAAAAACTATACTCAAACAAATATGAAAACCTACAGGAAATGGACAAATACATTCACAAACTACCTAAACTGACACAAACCAAAACTGAACACCTGAACAGACACATTGCAAAAGAAGGAATATAAAAGTTAATAAAACAACTTCCAGCCAAAAAAAGCCCTGGACCAGATGGTTTTACAAGGGAATTTTATCAAACATACAGAGAAGAACTGTCACCAATTCTACATAAACTATTTCAGAAAATAGAAAAAGATGGAATTCTCCCGGAATCATTCTATGATGCAAACATATCCTTGATACCAAAACCAGGTAAAGACACTACCAAAATAGAAAACCATAGACCAATATCTCTCATAAACATAGATACCAAAATCCTGAATAAAATCCTGGCCAATAGAATCCAATGATGCATTGAAAAAATAATTCACCATGACCAAGTGGGATTCATGACAGGTATGCAAACATGGTTCAACATAAGAAAAATAATCAATGTAATTCATCACATTAACAAAGCAAAGAACAAGAACCACATGATTCTATTAATTGATGCAGAAAGACCTTTGACAAAATCAAACACCCTTTCCTCATTAAAACACTCAACAAAATAGGAATAGAAGGGAATTTCCTCAACATAGTAAAAAGTACATATGCAAACCCGATAGCCAACATTGTTCTCAAAGGAGAAATGTTAAAGGTATTCCCTTTGAGAACAAGAACTAGGCAAGAATTCCCACTATCACCTCTCCTATTCAATTTCGTATTGGAAGTCTTAGCAACAGTAAGAAGACAAGAGAAGGAAATAATAGGAATCCAAATTGGCACAGAGGAGGTAAAACTATCTCTATATACAGAAGATTTAATAGTATACTTAGAAAACCCTAAAGACTCAGCTAGAAAACTACTCAACATAGTCTACCAATTCAGCAAAGTGACAGGATACAAGATCAACACACAAAAATCAATTAGATTTTTCTACATTGAGAAAAAGAACACAGAACTGGAGCTAAGAAAAACAATACCCATCACAATAGCTAATCACAAGATTAAATAATTGGGAGTAAATCTAACTGGAAACGAAAAAAAAATCTATTAAAAGAAAATTACAAAACATTGCTACAAGAAACAAAAAGAGATCTGGAGAAATGGAAGAATATACCTTGCTCAAGGAAACACAGACTCAATATTGTGAAAAATGAAATACTACTAAAGGCAATCTACACATTCAATACAATTCCAATACAAATGACAATTCCATTCTTCGACAAGATGGAAAAGGCAATCTCCAATTTCATTTGGAATGGAAAGAGGCCCCAAATAAGCAAGGTAGGAGGCATCTCACTCCCTGATTTCAAATCCTACTACACTACAGTGGTGGTCAAGACAGTGTCGTACTGGTATAATGATAGATACAAAGATTAATTGAATAGAATTGAGAACCAAGGAATCAGTCCATCTACCTATGGTCAACTGATTTTTGACAAGGAGATTAAATCAGTTAAGTGGGGAAACGACAGCCTTTTGAACAAATAGAGTTGGCAAAATTGGAAAACTATTTGCAGAAAACTCAAGCAAGACCGACATCTTGCACCATACACAAAACCAATTCAGAGTGGATCAAGGACCTAGGACTAATACCAAAGACTATAAACCTCCTAAGAGAAAAGCTTGGAAGAACTCTAGAAGCCCTAACATACAACATGAACAGTCTTCCAAGCATCCTAGAAAATCTACAACCAGGAGAGGATAAAATAGATGAATGTGACCTTCTAAGAATCAAATCCCTATGCACATCCAAAAACTTTTCCAACACAGTAAAAAGGAAAGCCACAGACTAGGACAAAAAATATTTGGAATGACATGTTGTTGTTGTTGTTGTTGTTGTTGTTGATATGTGCTGTCGCATCACTTGCGACTCATAGTGACCATATGTACAACAGCCCTAAACCCTGCTCTATCCTGTGCCAATCACACTGTCTCCAATAAACCCACCCCAATTACCCCAGTCACTGAATGAATCCACCTAATAGAGGGTCTTCCCCTCCTGTGCTGTCCCTCCACCCTCCCAAGCATGATGTCCCTCTCCAAGGACTGGTCCCTCCTTACATGTCCAAAGTATGTCAGACGAAGCTTCAGAATCCTTGCCTCCAAGGAGCAGTCCAGTTTAACCTTCTCTAGGATGAACCTGTTTGTTTTGTTAGAAGTCCATGGTACATTCAATACTTTCTCCAGCAGAATTTAGAAATACTCGAGCACCACAACAAGATAAAGGTAAACAACTCAACTGATAAATGGGCACAGGATATGAACAGACACTTCATCAAAGAAGACATTCAAATGGCAAACAAACACATGAAAAAATGTTCAAAATCCCTAGCTCAAAGAGAGATGCAAATCAAAACAACTATGAGATATCATCTCACCCCAGTAAGAACAGCAAAATTCAACAGATCAGCAAAAAGCAAATGCTGGTGAGATTGTGGAAAAACTGGAACCCTTATTCACTATTGGTGGGAGTGTAAAATGGTGCAACCACTCTGGAAAGCAGTATGGCACTTTATCAAAAAGTTGGAAATAGAAATACTATTTGACCCAGCAATTCCACTACTGGGAAAATACCCTGAAGAAACCAAAACTTCCACTCAAGCAGATATATGCTCACCCGTATTTATTGCTGCATTGTTTGCAACAGCAAAGAGTTGGAAACAACCCAAGTGCCCATCAACAAACAAATGGATAGAGAAGCTGTGGTATATTCACACTATGGAATACTACATAGCATTGAAAAACAAGGAACTCATGAAATATTATGCAAAATGGATGCCCTGGAGACATTATGCTGAGTGAAATATCGCAATCACAAAAGGACAAATATTGCATAATACCACTGTTAAAACAGGACTGACATCGGGGTTGGGAGGAAACTAGGAAGAGTGGATAATAATGTACACTGCATTGAAACAGATGAGGGAGCAAAATGCTTAAAAGGAATGTATGATTAGGTATTATTTGCATGACAACAGCACAGAATAAGAGCTGCATAGTAAAGTGGACTGGAGCAGTGGGTGAATTGTATAACAATGAAATTTTTTTTCAAAGAGAAAAGCGAACTTGGGAGGGGTGGGTAGGGAAGAAAATGTGCAACAATGAATGAAATTCATGACCTAGACGTCCATTGTGAAACATTCTTTGCCTTCCCTACTCTCCAACTTACTTTCCTAATAAACCCCACAACTGAGTCAAGTCTGTGAGTCTTGCAACAAACATTGGACCCAACGATTATAAAAAACAGGTGCAGGAGCATGTGCGGTGGCATGTATGACTGTTTAACTGTGTATAGTGCTATAGACATCATTGATGGGGACACTTCCCTTATATAAAGTAGGTACAAGTCACACTCGGCCTCACACAGCTCCAAATATGATGAAACACAAAACAAACCTTCTCTTTAAAAAGTAGATCAAATTGCAGACCCAAAAAATACTACAGAACCAGGGAGGCAGAAGAAATATATTCATATACCGCTACTGAAGAAGTTATAAATAATGAAAGAAATAAATGAAACCATAAATAAAGGGTATACACTCAAGACAGGGAACCAGAAGAAATATTTTGATGTGGAGTTACATGAACATGAAATGAAGAATTTATGGATGTTAGAAAAAAGAACTGAAACAATAAATAAAACGCTACAAAAATGAAAAAATCAGTACAAGACAGGATACAAACATCACAGTAATGAAAAAAAAAAACCAAACAAACAGAAAAACATGATAATGTAATCCAGAATATCAAGACTGAAATAGAAGAATTCCCCAACACACCAAAGTGACAAAAAGACAAAATACATGAGATTGAACAGAGAGTCAGTGACCTAAAAGACAAGAACCTCAATAAGAATTTACAAGAAGAAAAAACAGAGAGAAGACAGAAGGAAAATGAAGAAAACATTAGAATCGTAGGTGCATATGACAGAAATTTGAGAACCGGCAAGGGGAAGGAAAAACACTGAGATAAAATGCAGAAGAAGTACTAGAAGAAAACTTCCCAAGCATCATGAAAAAGGAGGAAATCCACATTCAAGAAACTCAGCAAACTTCAAACAGACTAGACCCCCAAAAGAAAAACATCAAAGCATTTCAAAGTCAAAATCTTCAAAAATCAAAGATAAAACTACACTATTAAAAGTAGCAAGAGAAAAACAGAGTCCTCTACAAAAGATAACCAATTATATTAAGTTCTGAATCCTTAGCAGAAACTATGCAAGCAAGAAGATGACAATCAGATAGCATATATAGAAGGCTGAAACAAAAAATAACTGCCAGCCAAGTATCCTATACCCAGCAAAGCTGTCCATCAGATATAAAGGAAATATTAGGTCCTTTGCAGAAAAGCAGGAACTTAATGAATTTTTTTTAAAATAAAAAAACAACTCAGCAAGAAATACTAAGGGAAATCCTTCACACAGAGACACCAAAAGAAAGTGAATGGACCATAATAACAGCAACCACAGAAAAGGAAACAACAAAACAGCAACCATAAAATCTGGCCTATCAATAACCACACTTAATGTGAATTTCTTAATTGCACCAAATAAGTGAAAAAGAATAGCAGAACGGATTAAAAAGGGAGAAAAAGCACATCAGTATATCTCCTACAAGGGAAACATATAAGAAATGAGGGGTGAAAAAGACTAAAAATCAAAGGTTGGAAAACTATATACCAAGCAAATAGCACCCACAACAAAGCAGGACTGGCAATACTAATCTCTGATAAAATGGACTTCAGGATGAGACCATCATAAAATTATTAAAGACACAATAGATCAAGAAGATATAATGTAGCCAGGTGTGTACTTCTTGTGAGACTCACTCATCAGGGACCTTATCATCACTCTGCTGAAAGATGCCAGGGCCTGTATACCATGGCTGGCCCAGAAGCATCTTCCAGCCACTGCTACCCCAATTATCTACTAAAAGCTGAGGCTCAGCACAGGTGCACTCACATCCGGGCCAGCGACAAAACCACTGCTTGCCAAGTTGAGGGGCCTCAGTTTCAGGGTGGTCCAAACCACAATCCTACCTCCAGCATTAGGCCCTGTTGCCTAGAGAACCTGCTGCACCACCAGCTGGGGACCACCTGCAGTCCCAACTGTCCAGAGCCAGGAGCACCAATATCACTGGTACTTTTGTTAAAACACTGTTGGCTAGTTATACCACATGGGATCCCTTAAGCTGAAGCAGAAGGGGCTGGGCCAGGTCAAGCTGGGCTGAGAATTGGTTTCTGGAAGGAAACATATTTCCCTCTTCTGCCATTCAGGTACTTTGGAAGAAACACTGCTGTCTAGCTACACCATGTGGGATCCCTTAAGCTGAAGCATCAGAGTCCAGACCCAGCCAAGCAGGGCTGAGAATCAGTTTCTGAAAGGGAACAGACTCCCCTCTTCTGCCATTCATGTACTTTAGATGAAATATTGCTGTTTAGCTATGCAATGTGGAATCCCTTAAGCTGATGGAGAAAGGACCAGGCCAGGTCGAGCCAGGCCAAGACATGCTTTCTGGAAGGACTTCCCTTTTCTGCTATTCAGGTTCTTTGGGAGAAATACTGCTGTCTAGCTATGTCACATGGGATCCCTTAACCTGAAGCAGAAGGGCCTGGGCCAGGTCAGGTCAGACAGAGCCAGGTGGAGACATGGTTTTCGGAAGGAACAGACTTCCCTCTTATGCCATTCAGGTTCTTTGGGGAAAAACTCTGTTCTTGGGCTCTCAGGTTTGCAGGCCTCAGAACAAAAAAGGAGCACAAATATATAAGTCCTTCACAAAACACTGCTATACATTGAGTTACCATAGAGTTACAACCTAACATCTATAAAGAAACAAAACAAAAAAACCAAACACTCACAATGTCAAGAAAGTGGCAGTCTTCCTCAGTCATCATGAACAGCCCCTGAGGACAGCCTAAGCTGCACCACAGAGGTTTTAGTATGTTGTATTTTCATTATCATTTGTTTTTAATTTCATTCTTTATTTCTTTTATAATTCAATCATGTTCTAGCAGAGAGTTAATTAATTTCCATCTGGGTGGTTTTCTAAGTTTTACCCTTGTGTGGTTAATTTCTACTTTTATGGCATTGTGGTCTGAGAAGATACTTTGTATTATTTCAATGTTTTTTAATTTGTTGAGGCTTGCTTTTTGTCCTAAAATGTGATCAATTCTGGAGAATATACCCTGTGCACTTGAGAAGACAGTGAACTGAGTTTTACCTGGATGCAGTTCCCTGCATATTATCCGCATGATTGAGTTGGCTGAATGTATAGTTCAGGTCTTCTGTATCTTTGTAGCATTTCTTTTGACTTGACCTATCCTTTGATGATAGTGGTATGTTGAAGTCTCATTCCACTATTACGGTGTTGTCTATTTCTTTAGTTCTGTTAACTGATGTTTTATATATTTTGTAGGTCTATCATTTGGTGGTATTTAGTTAAGGCAGTCCTCAGGGGGCAGTTTATAGCAATAGGCACACGAATAAAGAAATATATCAATGACCTAATTCAACATCCTCAACAAACAACAATCTAATTCTACAGCCTCTAAAAGAAAAGAAATTATAAGGACAAGAGCTGAAATCAATGAGATAAAAAACAAACAAACAAAAAGTTGAAACCATTAATAAGACCAGGAGCTGGCTTTTTGAAAGGGTCAATAAAATTGACAAACCACTGCCAAAGTTAACAAAAGAAAAAAGAAAGAGAAGACATAGATAACTCAATAAAGAAATTATAGAGGTGCTATCACAACAGAACCAGATGAAATTAAGTCGACAATATCAGAATACTACGAAAACCTATACTCTGATAAATTCTAAAACATAGAGGCAATGGACAAATTCCTTAAAACTCATGCCCTACCCGATAGTCAAGGACAGATAAAGAAAACCTGAACAAACCAACCACAAAAAAAGAAATTTAAGAAGTCATAAAAAAGACTCCCACATAAAAAGTCCTGGCCCATATGTCTTCAAAGTTGAATTCTACCAAACATTCAGAGAGGATCTATCACCAATTCTACTAAAAGTATTTTTTAAAATAAATAAATAAAAACAAATAACACTCCCAGAGTCATTCTATGAAGCAAGCATGGCCCTAATACCAAAACTGGACAAAGATATTACCATGAAAGAAAACTAAAGAACAATATCTCTCATGAATATAGATGCAAAAATCCCTAACAAAATCTTAGACTATAATCCTAAAACACATCAAAAATAATTCATCATGACTAAATTGGATTCATACCAGGTATACAAGGATGGTTCAACATAAAATAATAATCAACATAATTCACCATATTGTCTTTGTTGTTATGTGTCATTGAGTCATTTGCGACTCATATATACAACTATGTACGCTGCTCTACCCTGAGCCAAGCTTACTGTCTCTGACATGTCTACCCCCTTAACTGAGTCAATCCATCTCATCCAGGGTCTTCTTCTCTTGCACTGTCCTTTCACCTTCCCAAGCATGATGAACCTCTCCAAGGACTGGTCCCTCCTTGCACATGTCCAAAGTATGTCAGACTTAGCCTCAAAATCCTAGCCTCCAAGGAATAGCCCAGTTTCACCCTCTCCAGGTCAGACCTGTTTTTTCTCTTAGCAGTCCGTGGTATATTCAGTACTCTTCTCCAGCACCATAGCTCAAAGGCATCAATTCCTCTTCTCTCATTCCTAGTCATTCTCAAGCTTTCTGATGGATAGCAAGTAATTGCAAAGATCATGGCCTGGATCAGCTGTACCTTAGTCTCCAGACTGACATCATTGCTCTTCAGTACTCTGGAGAGGTCCCTAACAGACAAATTTCCCAATGCAATTTTTCTCTTGATTTCCTGGTTGCTGGTACCAACAGTGTAGATTGTGGAACCAGGCAAACTAAAGCTGTTAATAATCTCAGGCTCTTCACCATCCATCTTGATGCTGCCAATTAAAAATACCAGGTACAAGTATCCTGGAAGGCTTCCTACCTCAGATGGTTCTGAGGAAAAGTTGTTCCAGGACTGACTTCTCTTCCATTTGCAGCAAGGTGCTGACACAAGACGATAGGTTCCCAGGAGAGAGTGGTGTAGATCTGGCATAGATCTGGTGAGTAAGTGTTGTTTTCTTGGACTGAGGGCCTGCAGCCCTCAGGCCTAAAACTAATTTAACTCTCTGCCCCAGCCTGCGAATGGGGCGTTTTACCTGCAATAAAATGGTGATATGGGCCAGGGTCAGAATCCACTGCCTTCCCACAATCCCAGACTATTTTAACTACTGGCCAATAGAACTGGCAGCAGTACAAGGTGTTTGGAATCACAGAAGCCCTGATGACTTGAAACTTAAGCCACCATATCAAGAGCTGGATAAGGGAAGATAGGTGTTGAATGGTGTAAGCAGGAGTCAAAAGGGATGCTGGTGGAGTAGGGGAAGGGGTGGGTCAAGACACACGTCCCAAGGGCGAGTAGCAACACTGAATCTATCGGTAATTTCTATAATTGGGTAAATGTCTTTCATCTGTTCCTTTCGATAAAATGCTTGTCTGTCAGATACTATTCTAAAAATAATTAAGACAGACTAGGAAGAAGGATTGGGCATCCACTTCCAAAATAACAGGCCTTCAAAAACCCTATGTACAATAGAGCATACTTAGACTAGCAGACATGGCAACTGAGGCTGAGATCACAAATAAGGAAACACAAAGAAGGAAGAACAGTTGTAAGCAGACACTAGTGATTGGAACATGGAACGTGAGAATAAAGTAGGGAAAATGGACATTGTTAAGAAAGAAATGGAGTGCATAAATACTGACATACTAGGTATTGGTAAAGTGAAATGGCTTGGCATTCATCATACTAACAAAGCAAATAACAAGAATCATATGATATTAGCAATTGATGCAGAAAAGGCATTTGACAAAACCCAACATCGCTTCCTGATAAAGACATTCAGCAAAATTGGAATAGAAGGGAATTCCCTCAGCATAGTGAAAAGCATACATGCAAAATCAGGAACCAATACAATTCTCAAGGGAGAAAAACGGAAAGCATTTTACTTGTGAACGGGGACCAGACAAGGTTGCCCACTGTTGCCACTTTTATTCAATATTGTATTGGAAGTACTTGCTAGGAAATCAAAGGCATCCTGATCGGCAAAGAGAAAAAACTATTGCTATATGCAGATGATATGATAATGTGCACAGAAAAACCCAAGGACTCCACAACAACAACAACAAAAAAAAAAAAAAACCAACACACACACACAACCCTAAAACAAAAAACAACCCAAACCCACACTATTAGAGGTAGTAGACCAATTTAGCAGAGGGGCAGGATATAAGATCAATATCCAAAAATCAGTGGGATTCCTCTCAGTAACAAAGAGAACTCAGAGAAGGAAACCAAGAAAGCAATATAAATTACAGTAGCCAACCAGAAATTGAGATACTTGGGAGTGAACCTAACTAGAAACACAAAAGACCTATACAAAGAAAACTGCTCTATTCATGGATAGAAAGACTCAATCCCAATACCGATAGTAAATCCATTTTTCAAGGATATAGAAAGGGAGATTTTCAAGTTTATTTGGAGAGGAAAGAGACCCAAAATAAGCAAAGCACTTCTGAAAAGCAAAAGTGAAGTGGTAGGCATAGGATTCCCAGATCTCAAAACTAACTTCACAGGGCTAGTAACCAAAACAGTGTGGTACTGGTACAATGACAGGCACATAGACCAATGAATCAGAATTGAGAACCCAGAAATGGACCCAGCTATGTATGTACGGTCAATTGATATTTGACAAGAAAATAAAACCTATCAAATGAGGAAATGGTAATCTCTTCAACAAATGGTGCTAGCAAAACTGGACTGCTACCTGCAGAAAGCTGAAACAGGATCACCATCTCACACCATACACAAAAATCAACTCAAGGTGAATCAGAGATCTGGGAGTAAAGCCCCAAACCATAAAGTTCACCAGAGACAAACTGGGATAAAGCTTAGGAGACCCAATCTATGGTATGAAGACACTGTCAAATACAGCCAGAAATACACAATTTGGAGAGGATAAAATTGATGAACAGGACCTTGTAGTGATTAAATCCCTGTGTGCAACAAAAACTTTTTTCAACAAAGTGAAAAGAAAACCTATGGACTGGGGGAAAAAACATACGGCAATACCATTTCAGACAAGGCTCTCCTATAGACCAATATCTCTCATGAACATAGTTGCAAAAAAGTCCATAACAAAATCCTGGCCAATAGAATCCAAGCACTCTTGGATTGAGAATTAGAGCTAGTAGACCATATAAATATATAGTAGACTATATAAATATATACTTATATTTAAAAAATTATAATTCATCGTGACCAAGTGGGATTTAAAAAAGTATGCAAGGATGGTTCAACATAAGAAAAAATGTCAAAGTAATTCATCAAATTAACAAAGCAAAGAATAGAACCACATGATCCTATCATTTAATGCAGAAAAGGCTTTTGATAAAACCCAACACCGCTTCCTCATTAAAACACTAAACAAAACAGGAACAGAAGGAAATTTCTCCAACATAGTGAAAAGTACATATATATGCAAAACCAAGAGCTAATATCATTCTCAATGAAGAAGATGAAAGGTATTTCCATTCTTGAACAAGGATGAGACAAGGATGTGCACTAGCACCACTCCTATTCGGTATTGTTTTAGAAGTACTTGCTAGGGCAATATGACAATAGATTGAAATAAGAGGCATCAAGAATGGCAATGAGGTGGCAAAATGCAGAGGATGCTATATACAGATAAAATGATAGTGTACACAGAAAACCCTAGAGAATCAACAATAAAAACCTGTTAGACCTAGTAGATCAATTTAGTAGAGTGGCAGAATACAAGACAATAAACAAAAATCAGTGAGATTTCTCTACAGCAAAAAAGAAAACATGGAAAAGAAATTAAGAGAGCAATACCAATTATAATTGCCAACTACAACATGAAATAATTGGGAATAAATATAGATACACTAAAAACCTTTATAAAGAAAACTACAAAACACTACTACAAGAAACAATAGAAGACCTAACTAAGTAGAAAAAATAATCCCTGTTCATGGATAGGAAGGCTCAACACAGTAAAAAGTAAAAATGCCAATTCTACTAAAAGCAATCTACATATTTAATGCAATTCCAATATAGATATCAAATTCATTTTTCAATTTGAAGCTCAAAATTTTAATTGAAAAGGAAAATGGAATGTTTATTTGGGAAGGAATGATCCCAAATGAGCATAGCTCTTCTGAAAAATAAAAATCAAGAAGGAGGCAGGGCACGCTCTGATCACAAAATCTACTGCCATAGTAACCAAAACAACATGGTCTTGGTGCAATGACAGATACATAGACCAATGGAGTAGAATTGAGAACCCAGAAATAAACTCATGTATCTACAGTCTACAGTATTTGATCAGGAATCAAAATCTATTAAATGGGAAAACAACAGCTGGCAAAACCAGGTGTCTACCTGCAGAAAACTGAAACAAGATTCACATCTCACACCATACACAAAAATCATCTCAAGGGAGAGCAGAGACCTGGAGGTAAACCCCAAAACCATAAGGATCATAAGAGACAAAAATAGGACAAACTTAGAAGCTCTAACTTATGGTGTAAATAGGTTTACATATATAGCTAGAAATGCACAACCACAAGAGGACAAAATCAATGAATGGGACCATCTAAAGATTAGATAAAGTCTCTGTGTGCATCAAGAAAATCTGCAGACTGGGGAAAAATTTGGCAATGACATTTCAGGCAAGGGTGTGATAACAAAAGTTTAGAGACTATTGCAAGCAACAAATGCTGGTGAGGTTGTGGAGAAACTGGAACCCTTATTTACTGTTGGTGGAAGCGTAAAATGGTGCAACCACTGTGGAAAGCAGTGTGGCTCTTTCTCAAAAAGTTACAAATAGAGATACCATTTGACCCAGCAATTCCACTACTGGGAATATACCCCAAAGAGACCATAACTGCCACCCAAGCAGATATATGCACACCCATGTTTAACGCGGCTTTGTTCACAACAAGGAGTTGGAAACAAGCTAAGTGCCCATCAACAAACGAATGGATGGATAGAGAAGCTGTGGTATATTCACACAATGGAATACTATGCTGCATTGAAAAACAAGGAACTCATGCAATATTATTCAAAATGGGTGACCCTGGACATTATACTGAGTGAAATATCTCAGTCATAAAGGGACAAATACTGCATAATGCCACTGTTGTAAAACAGGACTGACATCAAGGTTGGGGGAGACTTGAGAAAGATGGGATAATAATGTATACTGCACTGTAACAGATGAGGGAAAAAACTGTTTAAAAGGGATATGTAATTAGGTATTACTGTTATAACAGGAGTCCAGAACGAAGGCTGCATAGTGGAATGGACTTGGGGGGAGGGATTGTAAAACAATGGGGGAGCTTTTCTTTTACTTTTCAAAGAGAAGAGTGTACTGGGGTGGGGGAGGGCTGGGAAGGAAAAAAGTGCAACAATGAATGAATGGAAATCTAAAGTCCCTGTAAATTTTCATTAAAATTAATTTAAAAATTCAAGAAAAAAATTTTTTAAGTTTAGAGAATATTATAGGGCCTCCACTAAGAAAATAAAAAACAACAAAAAACTCCCAAAAATCTGATAATCTAATAACAAAATCAGCATAAGACATGAAAAGACTTTTGACAAAGGAAGACATTCCAATGGTCAACAGACATATGACAAAATTGCTAAAAACACTGACAACCAAAAAGATGCAAATCAAAACAACAATGAGATACCATCTCACCCCAGTAACACTGGCAAAGTTTAACAAGACAACAAGTAATAAATGAGAGGATGTCAGGAGATTTGAACACTGCTGGAGAGACTGTAAAATGGTACAATTACTCTGGAAAGCAGTTTGGTGTTTCCTCAAAAAGCTGAATATAGAAATCCCATATGACTCACCTATTGCACTGCTAGGAATATACCCCAAGGAAATTAGAGCTGAAACACGAATGGAAATATGTGCACCTGTGTTCATAGCAGCATTAGCAAGAAACAGTCCAAATATCTATCAACAAATAAATGGATTGAGAAATTGTGGTACATTTACATTTACTATGTAGCACTTAGTAGTAACAATTTGTAAAATACCATGGGATTTTGTAAAATACCATGCAAGAGTCTATAGAGCATTATGCTGAGTCAACTAACTCAGACTCATAAGGACAAATACTGCATAAGACCATTATTGTAAAAGTAGAAAGATGTATATAAATGTACAAAAGAGGAAGGGAATGGGATAAAAGGGTAGTAATCACAGCAGTTTAGTGGGTGGATGAGAGGGAGTGTGAGAATGGGAAAGATTCAATGAGAAATTGAAAATATGATATAATAGTAGCCATAGATCAATGGCAATTAATTATATGGGACACAGTGTATATCAATGATCATATGAACACAGTGTAAATGAGGGAGTTTATGGAATACATGTATATGAATGAAACACAATGTAAATGAATTATTACATGAAAACCAATTAAAATTAGTTGAAAAAAACTCTCCGATCACAATAAAAATGTTAAAAACCCTACTGCACAATGGAGTAATCAAAACAGCAAGGTATTGGTACAAAGACAGAAATATAGATCAATGGAATAGAATCAAGAATACAAAAAATAACCCCATCAACTGATACTTGACTTGTTGTTGTCGTTATGTGCCGTCGAGTCGTTTGCGACTCATAGCGACCCTATGTACAACAGCCCTAAACCATGTTCTATCTAAAATCCATTAAATGGGGAACTCTTTAACAATGATGCTAAAACTGGACATCTACTTGCAGAAAACTGAATCAGGATCCAAATCCCATACCATCACAAAAACCAAAAGAGCCTAAGAGACAAAATGTAAACAAATTTATAAGTCCTAGCCTACAGACCAAAATGTACAATCTTGAGAGGATAAAAACTAATGAATGGGACCTTCTTAAAATCAAATCCCTGTGTGCATCAATAACTTTCTCCAATAGGGTAAACAAACAGAGAGAAAAAAAAAACACAACAAAACAAAACCCAGACTGGGAAAAACCTTTTGGCAACAATCTGTCAGATAAGAGTCTTATGATTAAGGTTACTGAATACTATGGGGCCCCCACAAAGAAAAGACTGGTAACACAGTCACAAAATGGAAAACAGACATGAAGACTCTTCACAAAGAAGGACATTTGAATAGACAATAAACCCGTGAGGAAATGTTCAAAACCACTAGCATTCAGAAAGATGCAAATGAAAACAATGAGATACCATCTCACCCCAGTGGCAGTAGCAATGTTTAACAACATAACAAACAATAAATGTTAGGGAAGATGTGGAGAGGTTGGAACTCTCATGTACTGCTGGTAAAATTATAAAATAGTACAACCACTTTGGAAGGCATTTTTGCATTTTCTCAAAAAGCTGAACACAAATCCCATATGACCCAGCTAAGTATACGTGCCAAGAAAATCATAACTGGGATAATGATGGATGTGCATGCATTCATAGCAGCATAATTCACCATAGCAAGAAAACAGCCCAAAAGCACATTAACAATTGAATGGATTTAAAAATTGCGGTACATTGACACAACGGAATATTATGCAGCACTAAGGAATAATACTTGGGTAAAGTTTGCTGTCAGGGACCTTTCCAGAGTACTGAAGAGCAACAACATCATTCTGGAGACTAAGGTGTGCCTGATACAGGCCACAGTCTTCACAATTACTTGGTATGCATCAGACAGCTTGACAATGACTAGGGATGATAGAAAGAAAATCGATGCCTTTGAGCTGTGGTGCTGGAGAAGAGTATTGAATATATTATGAATTGCCAGAGAGCTCTGATGGCCTAGTGGCAAGAAGCTGTGCTACAATCCCAAAGGCACATAGTTCAAGTCCACCAGCTGCTTCACAGGAAAAGGATGGGCAATCTCCTCCCATACGATTAACTGCCTCTGAAAACCCACCAGAGGGTCAGTTATGGGTCGGTTCCGACTTGATGGTAAACAACAACAACAACATGGACTACCAGGAGAACAAACAGGTTCATCCTGGAGAGGGCAAAACCTGGTTGGTCCTTGGAGGCAAGGATTCTTCGTCTGACATACTTTGGGCATGTTGCAAGGAGGGACCAGTCCTTGGAGAGGGACATCATGCTTGAAAGTGTAGAGGGACTGCACAAGAGAAGAAGTCCCTCGATGAGATGGATTGATTCAGTGACTGGGGTAATGAGGATAGGTGTGTCAGAAATAATAAGGTTGACACAGGATAGAGCAGGTTTCAGAGGTATTGCACATAGGGCCGATATGAGTTTCACGTGACTCAGCAACACATAACAACAACAAGAAGACATAATGATTTCATAAAATATAACATAACATTGGAGAGTCTCGAGAGGATGATGCTAATTGAAATAACTCAGTCACATAAGGACAAGTACTACATTAGACCACTATTGTGAAAATAGGATAATTGAGCAAGATCAGAAAAATGTTCAAAAGGGAAAGGTAAGGAGAGAAGGGACTGGATAACAGAGGTTTGTGGGTAAGAAAGGGGTTAATGGGAAAGGTTCAACAGGGACTTGAAAAGTTAAGGTTATAATAGGCATAGATCAATAGTAATTCATTATATAAAATATAATGTATATAAATGTGTAAAACACAATGTACATGAATCAAATACAAAGTATATAAATAATTGTATAAAATAAAAAGTACATGTATTCAATATGATATATATGAATGATTATATACAAACAAAAAAAAATAAGGACTTTCTGGGGTCATTGCCTGTGACTTTGCCACATGGCTGAATGGGAATAGGAATATGTAAATAACGTGTTCTACCAACAAGGGGAATGGCTAGTTTTGCCATATGTCAGGTTTAAACTGAGGAGGTTCAGTGGCAGAAATCTGGGAATCTCATTGCCAGCAAGAAAGAAGAAGCAGGGAATATAGCACACATCCTTTGGGACCAGAAATTTCTGGGCCAATCATACCAGGGCTTCAGAAGAGCAGCAATAGGAACTGAAAACCAGAGAGACAGAACCAACTTGGAGCCAGAGTCAGGGACTTTGCCCAAGCTTGCTGGAGGACTGGGCATGTGAGGGGAGACAATGTAACTGGCAATCCTGAAGGCACATGGTTTGAATCTACCAGTTGCTCCACAGGAGAAAGATGGGCAATCTATTCTTATGTGATTAACTGCCTCTTAAGACCCACTGGAGAGTTAGCTATGGGTCAAGTCAAACTTGATGGTACACAACAATAACAAGAGAACTTAGTGATACTGGCCTAAAGCCACAAGGATGAAGGATGAAGAACCTGTGATATACATCTCAGAAGCTGTCCTGAGAAATTATATTCTGCTACAACCTGAATTACAGCCTGCTAACTTCCCTAATAAACCCCATAATTATGTCTAATGTCCTGTGAGTCTGTGTAGCTATTGTAGTAGGTTTTGCACTGAGCAGAGCTGTTGGAACCAGTTGAAAAAGGTGTTGAGAGCACAGGCAGGGAATATATCTGACCTCATGGAAATTGGGTTTGTGTGGTAAATACTGTTGATGAGGGAAGTTCCTTGTGGTACTAGTAGAGGTCAGACTTGGCTGTCCTCATGCCACTTTCACTATCTTTACAAAGGTAAAGAATGAAAAATTAATGCTATTTACAAAAATCAAAACTTCAGGCATAAAATATATTATCTGAATTTGTTGGCAGTAAAAACTCTGACTTTTCAATAAACTACGTCAGTTACACATTTAAAAAAGTCTACTATATAGTTCCATTCCCCTCTCAAAAAGAGTCCCCTGTCTTTTGCCCATTTTTTAATTGGGTTATCAGTCTTTTTCTTCTGGAGGCCCAGTATTAGTCTGTATACTTCTTTTTTTTTTAATTAAAGCTTTGTCATTACCAAATGTTGCCGTCCTCCCCTCCATAGGTAGGTTTTCTTTTCATCTTATTGGAAAATTTTTTATGTGCACAGGTATTTAACTTGGGAGAGACTGGAGAGCATTATGCTGAGTGAACAAACTCAGTCTCATAAGGACAAATACTGCATAAGATTATAATAATAATAATAGAAGAATAATTAGTAAAACATATATGGAGATATAAGGGGGCAAGGGGTGAGTGCAGAGGGGTAAAAATGAGTAGGGATGAAATCACAGGGTTGCACAATTTGGTGGGTGGAAGGAGAGGGTAAAAGAAATAGGAAATATACAGCTGGGATCTGAAAAGTCTGGGAAATGGTGATATAGACCAATGGTGATTAATTTTATAAAGCATAATGAATGGGAATGATTTTATGAAACACAATGTTAATTACCACTTCCAGTGCAGGTTCTTATCATTGGTGCCCTAATGGTAAGAACCTGCACTGCAATCCCAAATGACTGGTTCGAATCCGACAGCTGCTCTGTCGCAGAAAGATGGACTCTTTCTTCCCATGCACTAAAGTGTCAGCTATAGGTAGGTTCCAATTTGATGGTACCTAACAACAACTCCAGTTGGTATCAACAAATATAAAGAGCTAGCACACTTAGCTTCTACTGCTCAAAAATATTAAACCTAAAAAATGAAGGACAGAGGATAAGAATCTGTTTTTAAACCTGACAGAACAATTTGAACTCTCATTTCGATCCAGACAGATTGGTGCCTATATGACCCTCCAGTGGGTTTCTAAGGCTGTAAATTACACAAGTGGAGATTGTTCATCTTTCTCCTGTGCAGCTCAAACCACTAGATAGGTTCAATCTCTGAGTTAGCAGTAGAATTCTCTATAGGCTACTCAACCAGAGCTTCCCAAACAATTTGAAGTACTGCAAAAAGCAGGCAACAAACTCCATTACAGACTTAGATAGTCCCAGGTCATCACAGAAATCCTAGAGAACAGCAGTTAATCCTTGGTATTTAAAGCTGAGTCTCTCCATTCTCAATGCCAAAAACCTGGCCATCGTTTGACAAAGAAAATTGAATTCCTTCATCTTTCCACAGAACATCATGGAACATCACATAAATATTTCTGTGGTCATTGACAGTGGAGAAAGGTACATAGATAAAGGAATCAGATTCCTAAATTAATTATCATTTATCTACAGTTTATATGAATAGTAATTCTACTGATTACCTTCTTTTTTTAATAACATTTTTATTTTATATTGGTGTACTTACAAAGTTCGTATCCATTGTTTTTCACACTGGATCTTTCCCATTTCCCTTACCTACTCCTCCCTCCACTCATCAAATTGTGCGACCCTATTGTTATCACACCCATGCCCATCCCCACCCATCTGCTTCCCATCTCTCCCCCTTGGATCCTCAGACACGTTTTACTAGTATCTTCTTTGATAAGTTGTTATCTGTTACACAAATTGCAGTATACAAGTAAGACTCAGGGAAACTTCACAATGTATAACATAAAAAAAAGTGTCTGTCTTAGTATTACATTGATGAACAACAGTTCTGAATTGTGTCCTACCTATCCCACGCCATCCTCACAATCTCTTAGCATTACCAGTATTATGAATATGATGCCTCTATTAAGTGTAGAGGAGCATGGCCAAGTCTTTAGTGAGTTTTGCTGCAAACCCAAAGGCTGTGCATCTTCAGAGGTTTGAATTCACCAGCAGTTCAATGAGAGACAAATGTATAGTACGCTCCAGTTAAGATTTACAACCTTAAGAAATCCAAAGGAGGGTTGCTATGATTCAGAACCCACTCAACGGCTGTGAGTGAGTAGTATCAAGTGTAGAACTTTGTATAGTTAAGATTTACAACCTTAAGAAATCTAAAGGAGGGTTGCTATGATTCAGAACCCACTCAACGGCTGTGAGTGAGTAGTATCAAGTGTAGAACTTTGTATAGTTAAGATTTACAACCTTAAGAAATCTAAAGGAGGGTTGCTATGATTCAGAACCCACTCAACGGCTGTGAGTGAGTAGTATCAAGTGTAGAACTTTGTATAGGCAGTCAAATTAGTACAATAACATTCACAGAGCAATAAATATAAAAGGTCTGGGTTCCCAACCTAGAGGAATTTTTTTGTGTAACATGTCTTCTTTTCCAAGAGGTTAAAAATCCCTATTCATTATAACCACCTCAAAAAGATGGTTGGATAATTTTCCTATATGAAACAAAAAAAAAATGGCAGTCTAGACAATAAATGGCACTAAATTTACTTGAATAAAGAGTGATAAAAAGTGGAAAACAAACAGTAAAGGTAATGATTTGCAAATAAGGACAGAAACACCGTAAAGACTGAAAACAACAAACTGCTCTTGTGAGACTGCAAAGTACCTGGAGTTGATTTTTACTCAGAGACTCCACGCCTGAGGAATTAACTCATCAGATTTCTGTTCTCAAAATACTTCACACCTACCATTCCCATTCCACTCTCCAAAAAGAATTAGAACCAACATGCAAAAGGTGAGTTTTCTTTCCATAGATTGTTTTTAATTGCTGTTCAGAAGTAACAAGTCAGCATATTTTTACCGAAATTATTCTGATGGACTGATCTTCACTACAACACTGAAGGCAATCAGTCTCAAATTGCAGGTAAGTGTGAACCCATGTCCAGTTAATACACAATCCTCGGTTAAAATGAAGGTTAACAGTTAGTTCTGTGTGTGGAGCACGTATTACAGCTGTTTACCGCTCCAACTCCAAAGAGAAGGCTAGTGCAAAAACACTAGCACTGCAGGCAGAAAAATCTCACCAGAACCAGAAGGCCAAGAGAGGCAGTGCAGGCAGTTCCTCTCCGAAACTTGGGTTGAAGTTGAGATATTGTCAACTTTCTCTAAGGGTAGCCCTTGGGAGAGATTAGCAGTACGTAGCGGCATTGACCAGAGTTGTTATTTCAAGGGATCTAAAGAGAGTTTGACTTAGCTGAATCAGGGACCCAGAAGAACCTGCCCTGGGGCAATCCTTTTCCTCACGGACCCTCCCCCTCTCCATCTGCCCTCTAACTCCGCTAAATGAGACAAATTCTTTTCAAGGCCCTGTGGTAGAGGGCTCCCGCCCTACCTATAAGGGGCCCTCTGCCGCCGCTGCACCTACTAGGTGACTCACCTGGTGCCCGTCCTGAGACCTGGGGGGTAGTGTGGTTTCTCTGGGTTCCAGTGGTTGCTGCTGAGGAGACGGATGCCCGAGGTGGTGGATGACGGGACCTTCAGAGTCGAGACCATTAGGTCTGCTCAGGATGCCAGAAGTGCCAGGGCCGCCTAGGCGAGACTCGGTTCCCCTTTCCCGCCGCAACTCCGAGCGCAATTCTAAGTAACAGCACAAAGTCAGCAGGTGGAGGGCCAGAGAGAAACCAAAGAAACTCAGGAAGAGTCGGCAGCTGTTCCCTTCACTTGCTCGGGCAGGGGGCCCACGACAGCCACAGCCCTAGCTTCCCCGCTCACGCGGCGGTTCCCTGTGCTCTACCTCTGGGTAGCCCATGGCCTCGGGAGACACACTCTCTGAGACTCCGAAGCCCTCGCTTCTGCCTCAGCCGTTAACAACCCTGAAAAGTGGCTAATGTCCTGCCATTAGACCTGTTCCTGTGTGATGGTGGCTGGGCGGGATAGAGCAAGGAGCAGCCGCATGTGCAGCTCCACTCCAAGGGATAGGAAAGGGAGGAGGGAAGGGTGGGAAAGAGATGTGGCTCAGCCCGCCTAAAGAGTGAGGGAGGAGGCCGGGCTCACTCGGCCTCATCCTTCAAGAGGCTATAGGAATGCCCAATCACAAGGCCAGTCAAGCCTCGATGTCCCACCCCCTATCGTTCCATCGGAGCCTGAAACCAAGGGGCAGGGCGTGTGGGTTCGCCTCTGCCTGACAGCCCCACCCTGCTCTTCCCGCTTTCAGGGTACCAGTAGGTGGCTGTTGCTGTCCTTCATCTCTAGACTCCACCCCTATTTAACCCTTTAGCGCCTGTACATAGGAGAAGGAAGGAATGAGAGGGTAAGAAAGCGTCACATACTTCGGGCGTGTTGCTTGGAGGGGCTATTCATTGGAGAGGGACTGACTTGGTGCTTGGAAGAGTGGGGGGTAGGCGAAGGAGAGGAAGACTCTCAACCAGGTTGATTGACACGATGACTTCCGCAATGGGCTCTAGCGTGTCAGGAAGTGTGAAAATGGCACAGGATAGGACAGGGTTCAGAACTCTTGTTCATAGGGCCGCTATGAGTCATACTCGACTTGAGGGCACCTAACAACAAGATGAAGCCTTGAAGGGAGCTTTGGTGACACGGCCTGTAGGACCTTTCGCTGCTACCTCAAAAGCCATGTTCGAATCCACCAGTAGCTCCCAAGAAGGAAAATTAACAATCTCATCTCCTTTTATTTGCATCCTCAGAAACCCATTGGAGGGCCAGCTTATTCACTGGCAATGAGAAGAAGCCCTGATGGAAGGTTAAATGCTAGACGGCTAACAGAATGACCAGCAGTTTGAACCAAACAGCCCCTCGGAAGAAAGATGACAAGTTTCTTCTCATTAATATTCATAGCCTTGGAGATACTATGAAAGATCGCCATAACTCAGAATATGGTTTTTGCTTTCCTTTTTTTTTTTTTTTTGTGGGCGTGGGGAAATACGGGGTTCGGTAGAGTAAAATACTACAATTAATTTCAGTTGTTAATAACATCATTCGGAATTTGTTACTTTCAAACTTTAAAGCATTTAACAAAGGTTTAAATTAATAAAAGCAGTTCAGAGTTTGGCATGAAACCATGCCTACTGTGTTTAGATCTAGTGTTATGTCAGAAGAAAAACAGACTCATGAACGTGGAAGCCAGAGTGAGTGCGAATGAGGTAACTCAGGCAACCTCTCCTGGACTGAGTTTGAGGGTTCAATTCAAAGGAGGAAGAAGTTGACCTGTTGTCTCATGAAGGTGAAATCAATTTGCTGTTGTTGCTATGTGCCTTCCATTCAACTACATGACTCATAGAGACAGACACTCATAGAGACCCTGTGCACCAAACCCTGTTCTATCCTGGTACAATCTCACTGTCTCTGATGCATCTACCTTCATTATCCCTGTTACTATGTCAAATTCATCTCATCTGTCTCTCCACCCTTCCATGCATGGTGTCCTCCTCCAAGAACTGGTCCCTCCTGGCAACCTGCCAAAAGTATAAAGACAGCCTCAAAATCCTTGCCTTAAATGAGCAACTTGGTTTCCCCAGCTCCAGGACAGACTGTTCTCTAGGCAATTCATGGTATGTTCAATACTCTTGTCCAACACCACAACTCAAAAGGCATCAATTCTTCAGTCATCTTTGATTACTGTACAGCTGTCTGATGCATAACAAATAATTGTGAAGACCAGGGTCTGGATCAGGCACACCTTAGTCTTTAGACTGACATCCTTACTCTTCAGCACTCTGGAAATATCCCTGACAGCAGATTTTCCTAATGCAATTAATCTTCTGGTTTCATGACTCCTGATGCCACGAATGTTGATTGTAGAGCCGAGCAAGCTGACACTGTTAACAATCTCAATCTCTTCTCCACCTACCATGGTAATTGGCCTAGTAGTGAGAATGTTTGTTTTCTTGATATTTAGCTTCAATCCATATTGCAAACTACAGTCCTTGACCTTCTGCAGCAAATATTTCATGTCTTCCTCAGTTTCAGCAAGCAAAGTTGTATCATCTGCATAATGCAGGTTGTTGATGAACCTTTCTCCAAGCCTGATGCCACATTCCGCCTCATAAAGTCCGGTTTCCCGAATGATCTGTTCCGCATATCAATTGAAAATGTGTGGAGACAAGATACATTCCTATACACACTTCTTTCCTGATTTTGAAACATGCAATGTTTCCTTGCTCTGTTCTGACAACTGCTTCCTGGTCCAAGTATAGGATTCACATGAGCACAATCAGGTGTTCTGGGATTCCCATTTTTCTCAAAGTTAGCCACAATTTGTTGTTAGGTGTTGTAAAATCAGAACCAGCTCATAGTGACCATATATACATCATAACAAAACTCTACCCAATCCTGTGCCATCCTCACAATGACTGCTGTGCTTTAAGCAGACTGTTTCATTCACTATGTCAATCTGTTTTAGTAAGGGTCTTCCTCTTTTTCACTCACCTTCTACTTTACCACTAATCATCAGTTGTTGTTAGGTGCCTCTGAGTTTAATATGACTCATAGCGAATCTATGAACAACAGATCTGAATATTTGTCCCATGCGGTGCTATTCCCATCACATACCCATTCCTACAGTCACTGTATCAGTCGCCATATCAATCTATTTGATTGAGGATCTTCCATTCTTTCGCCCACCTTCCACTTTTCCAAGCATGATATCCCTTTCCAAGGAATAGCCTCTCCTAACAACGTGCTCAAAATATGTGAGATGAAACTTTTTCATCTTTGCCTCCAAGGCAAGGTTTTACTGCTGACATTTTGTATGGTTTCTTTTTGTGTGTGTTGTTGATAGTTGCTTTGAGCCATCCAGTTTTCTGTGGTGTCTCTGCACACAAAAAAAACTATCTTTAGCCCTTTTTTCTTTTTTAAATTAATTTTAATGAACATTTACAGAGATTTTGGATTTCCATCCATTCATTGTTGCACTTTTCTCCTTGCCCAGCCCTCCTCCATACCAGTTCACTTCTCTCATTGAAAAGTAAAAGAAAAATTCTTTCAATGGTATACAATCCCCCACCGCCACACACACACCCCCCACCACCCTGAGTACACTCCACTATGCAACCTTAATTCTGGACTCTTGTGATAACCATAATACCCTATCATATATCGCTTTTAAACTGTTCTCTCCCTCATCTGTTTCAATGCAGTATACTTAATTTATCCAGTTTTTCTCAGTCTTACCCCAACTCTGATGTCAGTCCCATTCTACAACTGTGGCACCATGCAGTATTTGTCCTTTTGTGATTGAGATATTTCACTTAGCATAATGTCCTGCAGGGTCACCCATTTTGAAAAATATTGCATGAGTTCTTCTTTTTCAATGCAGCATAGTATTCCATTGTGTGAATATACCACAGCTTCTCTATCCATTCATTTGTTGATGGGCACTTGGGTTGTTTCCAGCTCCTCGCTATTGTGAACAAAGCTGCAATAAACATGGGTGTGCATTGTCTTTAGCCTTTTTTGAACCATTGATCTCATTTTCGCAACTTCTTTTAATTTTTACTTTTCTGAGAATATTCTGATCTCTCCTCCATCATATTTGATGGAGAGTTTTGCTGGGTACAGGATTCTCCATTGGCTATTGTTTTCTTTTGGAGTTTTTAATATTTCTTTTCACTGTCTTACTGCTCATATGATTTCTGCTGAGAAATCGGCACTTAATAGTTTTTTTAATAGGTAATCCTTCATTTTCATCTTGTTGTTTTTCAGAACTCACTCCTTGTCTTTGATTCTGTACAATTTGACTACGCTATGCCTTGATGTTTTTATTTTGGGATCAATTATATTTGGGTCTCATTGTTGGGAGCTCTGGAGGCCTAGTGGCAAGAAGCTGTGCTGCAATCCTGAAGGCAAGCAGTTCGAACCCACCAGCTGCTCCACAGGAAAAGGATGGGCAAGCTCCTCCCATGTGATAAACAGCCTCTGAAAACCCTCTGGAGAGTCAGCTATGGGTTGGTTCCAGCTCTATGGTACAAAACAACAATTGTATTTGAGGTTGTTAAGCTTCTTGGATGTGTATTTTCTCATTTTTCATGATACCAGGAAAATTTTCTTCTATTAATTCTTCCACCATTTTTTCAGTTCCCTTTTCTGCTTCTTCCTGTTCTGGAATTCTGATCACATGCATGTTATTCCTCCTGATAGCATCTCACATAGTTCTTAGATTTTCCTGATTTTCTTTTCTTTTGTTTCTACTTTTTGCTGTAGTAGATGAATGACGAGAATGTTATCTTCTGTTTCTATGCTATGTGCTCTCTTTTCCATTCTGCTCATTTGTCCCTCCAACATATTAACACCTTTTGATATGTTGGTCTTGTTCTTGTGCATTGCTGTTTCTTGTTTTTCTATGGTTTCCAGAGCTCCATTGGTTTTATCTGTTTTGTCCTATGTTACCTTTTTACATTTTTATAAGGTTTTGCTTGTAGTTTTTTGCAGTTCGTCATATTTTTCTTGTAAACCACATCACCATTCTTTAGAACTCCATGTCAAAAAGTTCTATCAGGCTTTCCTCCTCAATGAATTCCATTGACTTTGTGTTTGGATCACTTTTTTTTCTTTAGTCAACACTTTACTTTGGTTTTGTGTGGGGATTCAGGTAGTAGGCTTCTTCTGTGTCATTGTAGGGATGGTGTTTTTGTAGAAAAGTTTTGTAATACTCTGTATGTTGATGGTCTGGTTCTTTTGCATTTGTAAATTCAAAAAAATATTTTTATCTACAGAAAGTTGTTTTTCCACACTAGCTGGAACTTCCAAGGGCTTCTCATAACTCTGTTCTGTGTCTCAGGCAGAGCAGGGTCTCTGCGTGGTTGTGTCCTAGTAGTGATAAGTCTGTACTTCTCCAGATCCTTCAAAGAAGAAGTCCAAGGTCTCAGGTTCAGTGGCAGGGCCCCTCACAGCAGTTAGAGGTATAGGGGAGTAGGTGAGCAGCACTTACTGTTGAGGGTTGCCCACTGATAGGTCAGGGCCTTCTGTGGAAGGACAGTGTCTGTCCATGTTGGCTGTGCCCATTGTTGAGGGCTTATACCTGATGCGGGGGGTAATACCTGCTGTGGGGTGGCAGTGCTCACTGGAGGGCAACACCCACTGGGTGGAGTAGGTGCCCCTATGGAAGACTGTTTGATCCTTTTTAGGCTGGCAGCAGGAAGAGACTGGCTGGGGCCCCTGATCCTCCTTCTGGTCTGTCAGATTGAAGGATTTGATGGTGGACCCCTACTGGGGAGTGCTGGATGCAGGACTCTGGCCTGATGCCTCTTGGCCTCTTTTGATATTTTTTACTTCTACTACCATAGCTGTTGACTGTCGATCAAAACAAAATGAAATCACTGAAAACGTCAATCTTTCTCGATCTATCATGATGTTTTCTTGATGTTGAGCCCCTCTGCAGCAAGTGATTCAAGTCCTCCTCAGATTCAGCAAGCAGGATTGTGTCATCCGCATAACGCAAATTATTGATGAGTCTTCCTCCAATCCTGATGCCACTTTTCTCCTCATAGAGCCCAGCCTCCTGGATAATCTGTTCTGCATATAGATTGAAAAGATATGGAGATAGGACACAGTCCTTGGTGCACACCCTTCCCAATTTTGAACCATGCAGTGTTTCCATGCTTTGTTCTCATGGCCTCCTGGTCCAAGTATAGGTTTCACATAAGAACAAGCAAGAGTTCTGGGATTCCCATTATTCTAAGAGTCAGCCACAGTTTGTTGTGATCCACACAGTCAAATGCCTTTGCATAGTCAATGAAACACAGACAGACATTCCCGTGATCTCAAAATCATCTTGACTTCCTCTACATTTAGGAATTTTGTAATCACATTTCTTACTCATTCTTTTTGTATTGTAGTTGTCTTCATTTACAGATTGATAGCGCTTTCTAATTTTAGTGTTCTGTGCTTATTAAACTTTGTGTATGACTTCCTCATTATTTCCTTCATTGATTTTGCCTTGGTATTTACAAAATGTGTGATTTTGCTCTTTTTTGTTTATATTATAATGTTTATTGATGTTCTTGGAGATTAGCCTGTAACTTTCTATTTTAACCCAAGTCTAACATATTTCCGTTTATCTTGAAATTGCCTTGATGTCCTTTCCATTTTGAAGTTTCTTTGATTTCATTGCTTATTATCTCCCTATTTTACTTTTTCTTTTCGCATTGCCAATTTCCAAACTGATGACTGCTTGAAGGTGTTTACTTTTCCCTCCTTTATTTTGATTGATTTGCATACAAAATTCATATACATTGCGTATCATTGATGTACATTATGTTTCACACATATTCCTACATTTAGCCTGGGAGAGGTATCAGGTGAGGCCAGCCTCAAGAGGTCCCCTGAGAAGCTAGCCCAGAAAGACCACCTTCAATGGCCCAGAGAGGTCGACCACAACACCCCAGATTTCACCTGCATGGGAACTTGCCTAGAGCACCAACATCACAGAAAATTGGAGAGGAAATGGGCAGACAGAGGTGGTCAGAACCCTGAGTCATCAAACTGGAGTTGGCTAGGAAGAAGAAGAGGGAGGTGTTAGAAGGGAGAAGAGGGGGAACAGATCAGGATATTGGCAGGGCAGGTGATGGGAAGATGATGCATGAGCCAAAGAAGGGACAGGACCAATACCATATCTGTTAGCTTTTTAATAAGGAAGGATTCTTCATCTTTTAGTTGGGTAAAATGCTAGTCTGTCAGATATTGTTCTAAAGCAGAACATCCTAATTAAGACAGACTAGGAAAAAGAATTGGCTATCCATTTCCAAAATAGCCGGGCTTCAAAAACCTTATGTACAATAGACCACATTTAGATTAGACTAGCAGACATGACACCTGAGGCTGAGACCTAGTATAAGGTAAGGAAAGGAAGTAAAGGAAGATAAATGGTTGCAAATACACTAGTGATTGTAACGTGAAATGTGAGAAGTATGAATATAGAAAAATAGAAGATTGTTAAGGAAGAAATTGAACACAAAAATATACACATACTAGGCATTGGTGAATTTGAAATTTTTGGTGTGGGACTTTTAAAATCATACATGATCTACTGCAGTGGCAATTAAAAGATGAGGAATAATGGATTTGCATTCAAAGTGGTAGTATTTCTAGGGTTTTTTAAAAGAAACGTTTTATAGATTCATCTTGAAATGCAATGTTTCAAGGATAGGATAACATCCATATGCATACAAAGAAGACCTGTTAATACCACTATCATTCAAATATATTTTCCAATAACCAGAGCCAAAGAGGAGAAAATAGATTATTTCTACCAACTTTTATAGTCACAAATCAACCGAATATGCAACCAAGATGCATTAATAATAAGGGGTGACTGGAATGCAAATAGGGAACAATGAAGAAGGATCAGTAGTTGGAAAACATTACCTTAGTACTAGAAATGAGGCTGGAGATAGAACAGCAGAATTTTGCACCATCAATGATTTATTCATTACAAACAAGTTTTATAAGAAATAGAAAATAAATAAATACAAAGGACGACTATACACATGGACTTCACCTGATGGTCTACACAGAAATCAGATTGACTACATCTGTGGAAAGAATCGCTGGAGAAGCTCAACATCAGCTATGAAAACTAGGCCAGGTGCTGATTCTGGAACAGACCATCAACTACTCATACACACACAGTTCAAACTGAAGCTAAAGAAAATAAAATAAAATGCACAAGAACCAAAATTTGACCTTGAGTCCATCCCACCAGAATTTAAAAACCATCTCAGGAACAGCTTTGAAACCTCAAACACTAAGGAATGAAGACCAGAGTAGCTGTGGAAGGATATCAAGAATACAATAAATGAAGAATGCAAAAGGTAGGGGAGGAAGGAAAGACAGAGATGTATGT
The DNA here is from genome assembly GCF_000299155.1 of Elephantulus edwardii. NCBI lineage: Eukaryota > Metazoa > Chordata > Mammalia > Macroscelidea > Macroscelididae > Elephantulus > Elephantulus edwardii. The sequence goes on from NW_006399928.1 coordinate 1,666,330, forward strand.
AACAAGAAACTGAATTCTCACCAGAGTGCCAAGAAGTCAAAGCAAAGGAAGAAATCAAGAAGTTATTGAGTTGAACAGAAGATTTCAAAAGGTAGCTTGGAAAAACAAAACAATATTATAATGAAATGTGAAAAGAGCTAGAGTTGGAAGATCAAAAGGGATGAACTCACTCAGCATTTTTTAATTGTAATTTTTAAAGAAAGTTTACCAAAAAGTTGTATTTTCATTCATTCATTGTTGCACATTCTCCGCCTTCCCTTTCCCTTCCCCCCTCCCAGTTAATTTTCTTTTTTTAAAATTTTATTTTCTTAATTTTAATGAACATTTACAAAGACTTTGGATTTCCATTCATTCATTGTTTCACTTTTCTCCCTGCCCACCCCTCCCCGCCCCAGTTCACTCCTCTCCTTGAAAAGTAAAAGAAAAATTCCTTCATTAGTATACAATCCCTCTGCCCTGAGTACAATCTCCACTCTGCAACCTTCATTCTGGACTCTTACGATAACCATAATACCCTATTATATATTGCTTTTAAACTGTTCTCTCCCTATCTGTTTCAATGCAGTATACATAATTTATCCAATTTTTCTAAGTCTTACCCCAACCCTGATGTTAGTCCCAGTGTATAACAGAGGCACCATGCAGTATTTGTCCTTTTGTGACTGAGATATTTCACTCAGCATAATGTCCTCCAGGGTCACCCATTTTGAATATTGCATGAGTTTCTTGTTTTTCAATGCAGCATAGTATTCCATTGTGTGAATATACCACAGCTTCTCTATCCATTCATTTGTTGATGGGCGCTTTGGTTGCTTCCATCTCCTTGCTATTGTGAACAAAGCCATGATAAACATGGGTGTGCATCTATCTACTTGAATGTAGGTTATGGTCTCTTTAGGGTATATTCCCAGTAGTGGAATTGCTGGGTCAAATGATATCTCTATTTGCAACTTTTTGAGAAAACACCACACCGCTTTCCACAGTGGTTACACCATTTTACACTTCCACCAACAGTGAATCAGGATTCCAGTTTCTCCACGACCTCACCAGCATTTGTTGCTTGCTGTTCTGTTAACTTTTGCTATTCTGACTGGGATGAGATGATATCTCATAGTTGTTTTGATTTGCATCTCTCTTAGAGCTGAGGATTTTGAAAATTTCTTCATATTGTCCATCTGAATGTCTTCTTTGGTGAAGTATCTGTTCATAGCCTGTGCCCATTTTTCAATTGCATTATTTATCTTGTGGTGCTCAAGTATCTATAAATTCTAGGTGTAAGTCCCTTATCTGACATGTCATTACCAAATACTTTTTCCCAGTCTGTGGCTTCCCTTTTTACCCTGTTGGAGAAGGTTTTGGATGCGCATAGGGATTTGATTCTTAGAAGGTCCCATTCATCTATTTTATCTTCTCCTGGTTGTAAATTTTTCAGGATACTTGGAAGACTGTTTATGTTGTGGATTAGGACTACTAGAGTTCTTCCAAGCTTTTCTTTAATTCTTTTATTTTTTAAAAAATAGTTATTTATTGTTGCACAATTACCTCCATCATCCCCTCCTTTACCCCTCCCCCAGTCTACTTTGCAATGCACCTCTTATTCTGGACTGTTGTCATACAAATGATGCTTACTCGTATATTCTTTTAAAACAGTTCTTTCCTTCATCTGTTCCAATGATCATTAACTATGCTCTCTTCATAGTTTCTTCCCACCTTTCTATTTCTGTACTGCTTTATAACAGTAGTGTTATGCATTATTCATCCTTTTGTGAAGGAGATATTCCACTTATAATTAAACAACAGGCTTCCTGGTTTGCCATTCAGATACTTTCTGAGAAACACTCCTGTCTAGATACACCACGCAGGACTGCTTAAGCTCAACCAGAAGGGGCCAGGACAACCTGAAATGGGTGGATATTTCTGTTCTGGAAGGGAACAACTGGCTCAAAGGTTTGTCATTCAGTTATTTTGGGGAAAACACTGCTTTGGAGATACACTACATGGGACCCCTTAACCACGTGCAGAAGGGGCCAGGACAGTTTGAACTTTCTATAAAGGAACAGCAGGATTCTTGGTTTGCCATTCAGGTACTTTGAGGAAAACACTGCTATCTAGATACACCAAGTGACACCACTTATGCTCAAGTGGAAAGGGATGAAACACCTTGCAGCAGGCGGAAACATCATTTCTGGAAGAGAACCACAGGCTTCCTGGTTTGTCAGTAAGTTACTTTGGGATGACACTGCTGTCTAGATACACCAGTCAGGACACCTTAAGCTCAAGCTAAAGGGGCTAGAAGAGCTTGAACCGGGCAGAGATCTCATTTCTGGAAGGGAGCAACAGGTTTTCTGGTTTGCATTTCAAGTACTGTGGGGAAACACTGCTGTGTAGATACACGATGCAGGACCCCTTAAGCTCATGCAGAAGGGGTTAGAATAGCTAGAAACAGGTGTAGACCTCATTTTTGGAAGGGGAAAACAGGCTTACTGGTATACCATTCAAATACTTTATGGAAAACACTGCTCTCTAGATAAATCGTGTGGGACCCCTTATACTCAAGGGGAAGGGCTGGGTTAGCTCAAACCAGGTGGAGTTGTCATTTCTGGAAGAAGACAACAGGCTTCCTGGTTTTCCATTCAGGTACTTTGGGGAAACACTGCCATCTAGATACACCATGTAAGACACTCAAGCTCACTTAGAAGGGGACAGGACAATTAAAACTGGATACAATTCAAACTAGATACAACACGTGGGACCCTTTAACCTCAAGAGAAAGGGAATGGGACAGCTCAAAAATGGGTGGAGACATCATTTCTGGAGGGGAAGTACAGTTATCCTGCTTTGCCATTCATGTGCATTGGGGAAATACTGCCATCTAGATATACCAAGCAGGATCCCTTAAACTCAAGCTAAAGGGGGAAGGACAACTTAAACCAGGAAAATATATCATTTCTGGAATGGAACCACAGGCTTTCTGGTTTGCCATTCAAGTTCTTTGGGGGAAACACTGTTCTCTATATACAACACACCAGAACAATTCAGTTCAAGAGGAAGGAGCCTGGACAACTTGAACCTGGAAGAGATGGCATTTTTGGAAGGGAGCAACAGTCTTCCTTGTTTGCCATTCAAGTACTTTGGGGAAACACTACTGTCTAGATACACAAGGCAGGACAACTTAAGTTCAAGTGGAAGGAGCCAGAAAAACTTGGAATTTGTGGAGACATGATTTCTAGAAGGGAACAACAGGCTTTATGGTTTACCATTCTGGTACTTTGGGGGAAACACTGTTGTCTAGATACACCATTCAGGACACTCTAGCTCATGTGGAAGGGGATGGAACAATTCAAACAGGGCTGAGATGGCCTTTCTAGAAGGGAGCAACAGGCTTCCTGGCTTGCCATTCAGGTACTTTGGGGGAAACACTGCTGTCTAGATTCAACATGTGTGACCACTTATGCTCAAGAGGAAAGGAACAGGACACATGAAACCAAGAGTAGACGTCATTTCTGGTAGAGAACATCAGGCTTTCTGGTTTGCCATTCAGGTTCTTTGGGAAACACTGCCACCTAAATATCCCAAGTGAGACCCCTTAATCTAGAGCTGAAGGGGCCGGTACAGTTCAAAATAGGCAGTAACCTCATTTCTGGAACGGAACAACAGGCTTCCCGTTTTGCCATTCAAGTACTTTGGGGGAGACACTGCTGTCTAGATACATCAGGCCAAACTCCTTAAGCTCGCGTGGAAGGGGCCAGGACAGCTTGAAATGGGTGGAGACATCCTTTCTTGAAGGGAAAAACAGGCTTCCTGGTTTGCCATTTAGGCACTTTGTGGGAAACACTTCTCTCTTGATAAAACATGTGGGACTCCTGAATCTCAAGTGAAAGGAGCTGGGACAGCTCAAACAAGGGAAAGATGTCATTTCTGGAAAGGAACAAGAGACTTCTTTTTCTTTCCTTCCTTCCTTCCTTCCTTCCTTCCTTCCTTCCTTCCTTCCTTCCTTCCTTCCCTTCCTTTCTTATTTTTCTTTTCTATTTGGGTACTTTTGGGGAAACACTGCTGTCTAGATACACCACATGGGACCTCTTAAGCTTAAGCTGCAGGAGAGAGAACAGCCTGCAATGGGCGGAGACCTCACTTCTAGAAGGAAATAACAGGCTTCATGGTTTGCCATTCAGGTAAATGGGGGGAACACTGCTATATACATACACCATGCAGGATTGCTTAAGCTTAACCAGAAGGAGCCTGGACAACTCGAATTGGGAGGATATTTCCATTCTGGAAGTGAAAAACAAACTCCCTGGTTTGCAATTAAAGTACTTTGGAGAAAATACTGTTGTCTAGCTACATCCCATGAGACCCCCGTAAGCTCAAGCTGAAGGAGCTGGAACAGCACATGGGTGGAGACCTCATTTCTGATAGAAAAGAATAAGCTCTCTGGTTGGCTATTCAAGTATTATGGGGGAATCACTGCTGTCTAGATACACCACACCAGACCCCAAAAGCTCAAGAGGAAGGAGTGGGGACAGTCTGAACTAGGCAAAAGAGCTCATTTCTGGAAGGGAAACATAGGCTTCCTGATTTGCCATATAGGTACTTTGGGGGGTGGGACAGCTGTCTAGATACATGTGGGATCCCTTAAGCTCAAGGAAAAGGGAATGGAACAGCTCAAAATGGGTGGAGACATCATTTCTGGAAGGGAACTACAGGCTTCCTAGTTTGTCATTCAAGTACATTGGGGAAACACTGCCATCTAGGTACACCAAGGGGGACCACTTAAGCTCAAGCAGATGAGGCCAGGACAGCTCAAACCAAGAAAAGATGTCATTTCTGTACTGGTACAACAGGCTTCTGATTTGCTATTCAGGTACTTTTGGGGAAACACTGCTGTCTAGATATACCACTCAGGACCCTTAAGCTTAAGCTGAAGGGGCCAGAACAGCTCAAACTGAGTGGAGACTCATTTCTGGAAGGAAACCACAGGATTTCTGGTTTGTCATTCAAGTACTTTGAAGGAATCCCTGCTGTCTAGATACACGATGTCAGAGCCCTTAAGCTCAAGCGGAAAGGGCTGGGACAGCTCAAACCTGGTGGAAATGACATTTTTGGAAGGGAAAAACAGGCTTCCTGGTTTTGCCATTCAAGAGAAACACTGCTATTTAGATACACAAGACAGAACAACTTATGTTCAAACAGAAGGGGCCAGGAAAACTCAAAAGTTATGGAGACATAATTTCTAGAATGGAAAAAATAGGCTTCATGGTTTGCCATTCAGGTACCTTGGGGAAAACACTGCTGTGTAGATACACCATGCAGGACCTCTTAAGCTCAAGCAGAAAGGGACAGAACAGCTTTAACTAGGTGGAGATGTAATTTCTGTAATGGAATAACAGGCTTCCTGGTTTGCCATTCAGGTACTTTGGGGGAAACACTGCTGTCTAGATACAACATGGAGGACCCTTTAAGCTAAAGTGGAAGGGGATGGGACAGCTCGAACTGGGAGGAGACATAATTTTTGGAAGGGAATGGCAGGTATCCTGGTTTGCCATTAAGGTACTTTAGGGAAACACTGTTGTATGGACACACCATTCAGACCCCTTTAAGCAAATGCAGAAGGGCCTGGGATAGCTTGAACTGGGTGGAGAAATCATTTTTGGAAGGCAAATACAGGTTTGTTTGCTATTCAGGTACTTCGGGGGAAATCTATTGTCTGGATACGCCACACAGGACACTCTAAGCTCAGCAAAAGGGGCCCATACAGATCTAAATGGGTGGTGATGTTATTTCTTGAAGGGAACAACAGGCTTTCTTGTTTGTCATTCAGGTGCTTTTGTGGAAACACTGCTTTCTAGATATACTACACGGGACCACTTAAGCTCAAGCTGAAGGGAAGTGGACAGCAAAATCAAGCAGAGATGTCACTTTTGGAAGAGATCAAAAGACTTCCTGGTTCATGCATTTTGGGGAAGCTTTGTTGTCTAGATTCACCCTGTAGGACCTCTTAAAGTGAAGTGGAAGGGATCAGGACAGCTGAAAATGGGTGGAGGTGCCATTTCTGGAAGGAAACAACAGGTTTCCTGGATTGCCATTCAAGTACTTTTGGGGAAATATGCCATCTAGATACAGCATGGAGGACCCCTTAAAGTCAAGCAGAGGGGACAAGTGTAGCTAAATCCAGGCAGATATTTCATTTCTCTAAGGAAACAACAGGCTTCCTGGTTTAACATTCAGGTAATTTTGGGGAAATGCCACTGTCTAGATTCACCACAAGGGATACCTTAAGCTTAAGTGGAAGGGGTTGGAACAGCTAAAAACAGGTGGAGATGTCATTTCTGGAAGCAAACAACAGGCTTCTGGTTTGTAATTCAGGAACTTTCAAGAAAACACCATGCCAGACCACTTAAGATCAAGTGGAAGGGACTGACTGGGAAAGAGCGATCCAGGCAGAGATGACATTTCTGGAAGAGAAAGACAGGCTTCTTGGTTTGAAATTCAGGTACTTTTGAGAAACACTGTTGTCTAGATACACCAGGCAAGACCACTTAAGCTGAAGTGGTAGGGGAAAGGATGGCTTGAAGTGGGCTGATATATCATTTCTTGAAGTGAAAAACAGGCTTCCTTTTTTTCTTAGTCAGGTAATTTGAGGAAAACACTGCTGTCTAGATATAACAAAGAGGATCCCTTAATCTCAAATGGAAACAGATGAAACAGCTAGAACTTGATGGAGAAGTAATTTCTGGAAGGGAAAAAATGGCTTTCTGGTTTGCCATTCAAGTACTTTGGGAGAAATACTGCTGTCTAGATAGACTAGGTGGGACCCTCAAAGCTAATGAGAAAGGGACTGGGACAGCTTGAATAGTGTGGAGACGTGATTTCTAGAAGGAATAACATGCTCCCTGCTTTGCCATTGAGGTGTCCAGGGCTTCCCTCCACCCTTACAAACTTGGGCAGCGGACTCCTCACGCTCCCCTCCCCTCCCTGTTCCCCCACCCCCCAGTCTCCCTGGTCGGCCCGTTCAACAGGGGAAAGGAGAGGAAAGAGAGGAAGGAGAGGAGATAGTTACTTTGGTGGAAACACTGCTTTCTAGATACATCACACAGGAACCCTTACAATCAAGAGGAAGGGTAAGGAAAAGCTCAAAATGGGCAGAGATGTCATTACTAGACCATGTGGGACCCTTTAAGCTCAAGCTGAAGTGGAATGGACAGATCCACTTCAGTCATCATTTTTGGAAGGGATCAACAAGGTTCCTCATTTGCAGTTCAGATACTTTGGGGAAACACTGTTGTTTAGATAAACCATGCAGGACCCCTTAATCTCATGTTGAAGGGGCTGGGACAGTTTGAACCAAACAGAGATGACATTTCTGGAAGAGAAAAACAGGCTTCCTGGTTTGAAATCAAGGTGCTTTGGAAAACAATGCTGTCTAGATACACCATGCAGGACCCCTTAAGCTCAAACTGAAGGGGGAGGAAGAGGTTGAACTGGATAGATATATAACTTTTGGAAGGGATAGACAGGCTACCTTGTTTGCCATTCAAAAACTTTGGGGAAACACTGTTGTCTAGATGCACCATGTGGGGCCCCTTAAGCTTTAACATAAGAGGAAGGGACACCTGGAACTGGATGGAGACATCATCTCTGGAAGGGAGAAACAGGCTTTCTTGTTTGCCATTCAGGTATGTTGGGGAAAATACTGCTGTCTAGATACACCATGTAGGACCTTTCAAACGCAAGCTGTTGGGGATGGACAGTTCGAGCTGGATAGAGACGTCCTTTTTCTGGAAGGGAACAAAAGGCTTCTGGGTTTGTCATTCAGGTACTTTGGGAGAAACACTGGTGTCAAGATACACCACACGGAGCCCTTTAAACTCAAGCCAAGAGACTGAGAAAGCTCGAACTGGGTGGAGACATTGTTTCTTAAAGGGTACAATGGGCTTTTTGGTTTGCCAATCAGGTACATTGTGAAAAATACTGCTGTCCAGATGAACCACACAGAACACTCTAAATTCAAGCAGAAGGGGCCAGGCCAGCTTAAACTGAGTGGAGACATCATTTGTGACAGGGAACAACAGGATTCCTGGTTTACCATTCAGGTACATTAGGGAAAACACTGCTGTGTAGATACACCATGCAGGACCTCTTAAGCTCAAGCAGAAAGGGACAGAACAGCTCTAACTAAGTGGAGATGTAATTTCTGTAACTGAATAACAGGCTTCCTGCTTTGCTATTCAAGTACTTTGGGGGAAACACTGATGTCTAGACACTACACAGCTGACTCCTTAAGCTCAAGCAGAAATTGACAGGACTGCGCAAACGGAGAGAGGACGTCATTTCTGTAAGTGAACAACAGGCCTCCTGGTTTTCCATTCAGGTACTTTTGGGGAAACGCTGCTGTCTAGATACACCACATGACACCTCTTAAGCAAATGCAGAAGAGGCCAGGATCCTAGAAGTGGGCAGAGACATCATTTTTGGAAGGGAAAAACAGACTTCTTGGTTTGCTATTCAGGTACTTTGGGGGAAATCTTCTGTGTAGACACACCACATGGGAAAGCTCAAGCAGAAGGGGACAATGCAGCTAGAAATGGTTAGAGACATTATTTCTTGATGGGAACAACAGGCTTCCTTGTTTTTCATTCAGATACTTTGGTGAAAACACTGCTTTCTAGATAAACTAAGCAGAACATCTTAAGCTCCAGCTGAAAGGGTATGGACAGCTCAAACCAGGAAGAGACGTAATTTTTGGGAGGGATCAACAGGCTTCCTGGTTTGCCATTCAGATCCTTTGAGGAAAACACTGTTGTCTAGATTCACTGCTTATACTCAAGTGGAGGGTGCCAGGAAAATTGAAAACTGGTGGAGATGTCATTTCTGGAAGCAAACAGCAAGCTTCCTGGTTTGCCATTCAGGAACTTTTGGGGAAACATAACCGTCTAAATACACCATGCTAAACTGCTTAAGATCAAGTGGAAGGTGCCAGGACAGCTCGAACCAGGTGTAGACGACATTTCTAAAAGGGAATAATAGGCTTCCTTGTTTAAAATTCAGATACTTTGGAGGAAACACTGCTGTCAAGATACAACAGGTGAAACCCCATAAGCTCAAGTGGAAGAAGTCAGGACAGTTTGAACCATGCATGTCTAGAAGGGAACAACAGGTTACTTATTTGTCATTCAGGTACTTTGGTAGAAATACTGCTTTTTAGATATACCACGCAGGATCCATTACGTCAAGCTGAGGGAGATGGGACAGCTCAAACCAGGTGGAGATTTCCTTTTTGGAAGGGATCAACAGGCTTAATGGTTTTCCTTTTAGGTACTTTTGGAAAAGCACAGCTGTCTAGATACACCAGGTGGGACCCCTTAAGCTCAAGCAATGGACAGCTCAGAGGGTGAAGAGGTAATTTCTGGAAGGGAAAACCATGCAGGAGAAACACTGCTCTCTAGATAAATCAGGCAGGACCCTTTAAGTTTAAGTGGAAAAGGACTAAACAGCTCACACCAGGTGGAGATGTCATTCCTGAAAGAGAACCACAAGCTTCTTGGTTTGCCATTGATGTATTTTGGAGAAAACACTGCAGGCTAGATACACCATATGGGACCTCTTCAGCTCTAGCAAAAGGGGACAAGTTTGCTCAAACCAAGCAAAGATGTAATTTTTATAGGGAATAAAGGATTTCTGGTTTGCCATTCATGTACTTTGGGGGAAACACTGCTGTTTAGATAAACCTTGCAGGACCCCTTAAGCTCAAGCTGAAGGGGAATAGACAGCCATCATTTTTGGAAGGGATCAACAGAGTTCATGGTTTGCCATTCAGGTACTTAGTGGAAACTCTACTGTCTAGACACACCAGGTGGGATCCCTTATGCTCAAACGAAAAGGGAAGGGACAGCTCTAACTGGACAGATACCTCATTCCTGGAAGGAAACATCAGGCTTCCTGGTTTGCCATTTAGATACTTTAGGGGGGAAACTGCTGTCTAGATACACCAAGCAGGATCCCTTATGCTCAAGTGGAAGGGTCAGGACAGCTCAATCAAGGTGGAGGTGTCATTTATGGAAGGGAACAACAAGCTTCTTGATTTCCTATTCAAGTACTTTTGGGGAAACCTTGCTATCTGGATACACCATGTCTGACCCCTTAAGCTCATGTGGAAGAGATCAGGACAGCTCAAACTGGGCAGAGATGACATTTCTGGTAGGGAACAACAGGCTTCCAGGTTTGCCATTCAGGTACTTTGGGGAAACACTGCAGTCTAGATACACCAGGTAGAATGCCTTAAGTTCAAATGGAAGGGTCCAGGAAAGTTCTAACTGTTCAGAGACATCATTTCTAGAAGAGAACAACAGGCTTCCAGGTTTCCCATTCAGGTACTTTTGGGGAAACACTAACGAGTAGATACACAATGCAGGACCACTTAAGCTCAAGCTGAAGGGGATGGGACAGCTTGCATCTGGCCAAAACATTATTTCTGGAAGGGGAAACCAGTCTCTTGGTTTGCCACTTAGGTACATACAGGGAAACACTGTTGTCTAGGTACTCCACGCAGGACCCCTTATGCTCAAGCTGAATGTGACAGAACAGCTCTAACAAGGAGATGTCATTTATGGAAGGAAGAAATAGATTTTCTGTTCCCATTCAGATACTTGAGGGGGAGGGATGTGCTGTGTAGACACACCACGTGGGATCCATTAAGCTCAAGCAGAAGGGGTTGGTACAGCTTGAACTAGGTGCAAACTTCCTTTCTGGAAGTGAACAACAGGTTTCCTTGTTTGCTATTCAGGTACTTTGGGAAAAACACTGCTGTCTAGCTACAACACACAGGACCCCTTAAACTGAAGAGGAAGGGGATGAAACAACTCAAACTGGGAGAAGCAATCATTTCTCGAAGGGAACAACAGGCTTCCTGCTTTGCCATTCAGGTACTTTGGGGAAACACTGGTCTCTAGATACACTATACAGGACCTATTAAGCCCAAGCAGAAGGGTATAGAAGAGCTAGAACTGGGTGGAGACATGATTTCTTTAAGGGACCAATAGGTTTCCTGGTTTGCCTCTCAAGTTCTTTAGGGGAAACACTTCTAGATATACCACATGGGACACCTTAAGCTCAAGTGAAAAGGGTCAAAACAGTTTGTTTCAGGCAGAGACGTCAGTGCTGGAAGGGAACAACAGACCTCCTGGATTGCCTTTTAAGTACTTGGGTGGGGGGAGAATGGCTGTCTAGATATACCATGCTGGACCCCTTAAGCTCCAGTAGAAGAGGATGGGACAGCACGAACTAGCCAGAGACATCATTTCTGGAAGAGAATAGCAGGTTTCTTGGTTTGCCATTCAGTACTCTGAGGGAAACACTGATGCCTAGAAACACCACTAGGAACCCCTTACGATCAATCAGAATGGGATGGGACAGCTTGAATGGGGGTGGAAGGGATAGTGGCACATCATTTCTGTAAGGCTATCACAGGCTTCCTGTTTTGTCATTCAGGTATTTTGGGATAAACTCTATTGCCTTGCTAAACCAAGGGGGACCCCTTAAGCTAAAGTGGGTGAGGACGGGAGAGCTCAAACCAGCCAGAGACCTTATTTCTAGAACACAACAACAGTCTTCCTGGTTTACCATCTAGGTACTTTGGGTAAAACACTGCTGTCTAGATGCACCTCACAGGACCACTTCAGCTCAAGCTGAAAGGGATGTTACAACTCAAAACAGGCCAAAATATAATTTCTGGAAGGGAATAACAGGCTTCCTGGTTTTCCATTCATGTACTTTGGAGGAAACAGTGTTGTGTAGATACACCTCGTGGGACCACTTAAATTCAACCAGAAGTCGCTAGGACGACTCTAAATGGGGAGGATAGTTCAGTTCTGAAAAGGAACAACAAGCATCCTGGTTTTCATTCAGTTACTTTGCAAGAAACATTGATTTGTAGTTATAACACACAGGACCCTTTAAGCTGAAGCAGAAGAGGCCAGGACAGCTCAAACCAGGTGGAGACGTCATTTCTGGAAGGGAAGAACAGGATTTCTGTTTTGACATTCAGGTTCTTTGGGGAAAACACTGCTGTCTAGATATACCACTTGGGACTCCTTAAATTCAAGTGGAAGGTTACAGCACAGCTCAAACTGGGTGTAGACATCATTTCTGGAAGTGAAAAATAGGCTTCCTCGTTTACCCTTCAGGCAGAGAGGAAAACTGCTGTATAGATACACAATTCAGGACCTCTTAACCTCAAGCAGAAGCAGACTAGGCAGCTCAAACCATGTGGAGACATCATTCCTAGAAGAGAACAACAGGTTTCCTGCTTGGCCAATCACATACGTTGGGAGAAACAGTGTTGTCTAGATATACCAGAGGGGACCCATTAAACTCTAGCAGAATGAGCAGGGACAGCTCAAAACAAACAGATGTCATTTTTGAAAGGGAACAACAGGCTTCTTCATTTGCCATTCAGGTCGTTAGGGAAAACACTATCGTCTGGATACATCATGCAGGACCACTTAAGGTCAAGCAGAAGTGTGTGGCATAGCTTGAACTGGTCTGAGACGTCATTTTTGGAACAGAACAACAGGCCTCCTGACTTGCCAATCAGGCACTTAGGGAGAAACAGTGCTGTGTAGTGCTAGGTGGGACTCTTTAAGCTCATGTGGAAGAGTATGTGACAGCTCAGACCAGGCACACTGGAAGGGAACAATAGACTTCCTGCTTTGCCATTCAGGTACTTTGGGGGAAACACTTCACTCTAGATACACCATGCAGGACCCCCTAAGCTCAAAGAAAAGGGGACAACACAACTCAAACCAGGCAGAGATGTCATTTCTAGAATGGAACCGTGGGCTTTTTGGATTGTCTTTCAGGTAATTTGGGGGAAACTTTACTGTCTAAATACACCAAAGGGAACCTGATAAACTCAGGTGGACTGAGCCAGAAGAGGTCATACCAGGAGGAGACATTGTTTCTGGAAGGAACAACAGACTTCCTTTTTTGCCATTCAGGTACTTTGAGGGAAACACTGAAGTCTAGATACACAATGGGTGACCCGTTAACCTCAAGCAGAAGGGGATGGGACAGCTCAAACTGGGCTGTGACATACTTTCTTGAAGGGAACCAAAGGCTTTTTGGTTTGTTTTCCAGGTACTTTTGGGGAAACTCTGCTGTCTAGATACACTAAGGGCGAACCATTAAACTCATGCAGAATGGGCCAGGATAGCTCATACTCTGCAGAGATGTCATTTCTGCAGGCTTTCTGCTTTGCCATTCAGGTCCTGGGCTGAACACTTCTGTCTAGATACACCATGCAGGGACACCTTAAGCTCAAGTGGAAGTGTGCAGTACAGCTCAAACTTGTTGGAGATATCATATCTGGAAGGGGAAAAAGGGCTTCCTGGTTTTCCATTCAGGTCCTTTGAGGGAAACACTGCTGTCTAGATACACCACGTGGACACCTTTAAGCTCTAGCCAAAGGGTATGGAACAGCTTGACCTATGCAAAGAGACATCATTTCTGAAAGTGAAAAACAAGTTTCCTGGTTTTATATTCAGGTAGTTTCTGGAAAATACTGTCATCTAAATACACAACATGAGACTCCTTAATTTCAAGCAGAAGGAGAAGGGACAGGTTGAACTGGGCAGAGACGTCATTTATGGAAGGGAACAACAGACTTCCTGGTTTTCCATTCACATACTTTGGGCGAAATGCTGCTATTGGGATACACGATGTGAAACCCCTTAAATTCAAGTAGATGGGGATGGGACAGCTTGAACCAGGCGGAAACGTCATTTCTGGAATGGAACAACAGGTTCCTGGTTTACCATTCAGACAAATTTGGAGAAACATTGCTGTCTAGATACACCACACAGGATCCATTAATCTCAATTGGAAGTAGGTGGCACAAATTGAACTGGCAGAGAAATAATTTCTGAAAGGGAACAACAGTCATCCTGGTTTGCCATTCAGATATGTGGGGGAAACACTGTTATCTAGACACTCCATGCAGGACCCATTACACTCAAGCAGAAAGTTACAGAAGAGCTAGAACTTGGCAGAGAAGATATTTCTGGAAAGGACCAACAAGCTTCCTGATTTACAATTCAGGTATTTTGAGGAAATCCTTGTTATCTAGATACACCATGCAAGACCCCTTAAGTTCAAGCAGAAGGGGACAAAACAGCTCAACCTGGATAGAGACGTCATTTCTGGAAGGGAACAATACGCTTCCTGGTTTGCCATTCAGGTACATTGGGAGAAACAATGCTGGCTAAAGAAACCACTAAGGACACCTTAAGCTCCAGCAGAATGGGACGGGACACCTCAAACTGAGGGGGACACGTCATTTCTAGGAGGAAACCACAGGTGTCTTGGTTTTTCACTGAGGTACTTTGTGGGGAACACTGCTGCATTTATACCCCACAGGGGAACACTTAAGCTCAAGTGGAAAGGGACAGGATGGTTTGAACTAGGCAGAGATGTCATTTCTGGAAGGGAACAATGGACTTCTTTGTTTTCCTTTTAGGTATTTGGAGGAAACACTGCTGTCTAGATCTAGATACACCACATAGACCCCTTAAGCTTAACAGGAAGGGGTCAGGACAACTAGAAATGAGAGGAGATGTCAGTTTTAGTGGGAACAACAGGCATCCTTGTTTGTCATTCAGGTAATTTGGTTAAAACCCTGCTTGCTTGTAACTTCAAGCTCAAGTGGAAGGTGACAGGACAGCTTAAATTGGGTGAAGACATAATTTCTTGAAGGGAACAACAGTCTTCCTTGTGTACCATTCAGGTAAATTGGGGGAAACACTGCTGTCTAGATACACCGTATGGGACCCCTTAAGCTCAAGCAGAAGAGGACTGGACAGTTAGAAACTTGTGAAGTCTTTCCTGGAAGAAACAGGCTTCCTTGTTTGCTATTCAGGTACTTTGTGGGGAAAACTGTTATCAATATAAACCATGGGGGACACCTTAAACTCAAGCATATTTGGCTGAAACATACTGAACCAGGTAGAAATATAATTTCTGGAAGGGAACAACAGGCTTCTTACTTTGTGATTGAGGTACTTTGGGGTAAACACTGTTGTGATACAATACACTGGCTCCTTAAACTCATTCAGAAGAGGGTGGGACAGTTTGTAACAGGTGGAGACATCATTACTGGTAGGGAAAAACAGGCTTACTGGTTTGAAATTCAAGCACTTTGGAGGAAACACAGCTGTCCAGATATACCATGCTGGACCCCTTAAGCTCAAATGGAGGAGGATGAGACAGCTTGAACTTGGCTGAGATGTCTTTTCTGGAAAGGAAAATCAGGCTTCCTAGTTTGTCATTCAGGTTCTTTGAGGGAAACATTGCTGCTTAGATACACCACAAGGCCCCCACTTAAGCTCAAACAGAATGTGACAGGACATCTCGAACTGGGTGGGACATGCCATTTCTGGAAGGCAATCACAGGCTTCATGCTTTGTCATTCAGATACTTTGGGGAAAACTCTACTGTTTAAATAAACCAAGAGGGATTCCTTAAGCTCAAGCAGAATAGGCCAGGAAAGGTTATACTAGGAGGAGACATTGTTTCTGGAAGAAACAACAGACTTCCTTTCTTGTCATTCAGGTACTTAGGGGAAAATCACTTCAGTATAGATACACAATGGGGGACCCATTAAGCTCTAGGGAAGGGGATAGGACAGCTCAAACTGCATAGAGGTGCCATTTCTTGAAAAGAACCACAGGCTTTTTGGGTTATATTTAAGGTATTTGGGAGGAATTCTACTATCAAAAAGAATTGGAAGACACAGAAGAATTTCATGAAACAACATATGAGCAAGAGCCTATGGTGATGAAAGAAGAAGTTCAGGCTGCTTTGAAGGACATGGCCAAAAATAAGGCTCCAGGAATAGATGGTATACCAATTGACATATTTCAGTTAACAGATGCTGCCCTGGACGTGCTCACCAAGTTGTGCCAAGAAATCTGGAGAACAACCACTTGGCCAACTGACTGGAAGAGATCGATATTTGTTCCTATCCCAAAGAAAGGCGACCCAACCGAATGTGGAAACTACAGAACAATCTCACTGATTTCACATGCAAGCAAGATTTTACTGAAGATTATCCAGAAACGACTGGAACAGCACATCAACAGTGAACTACCAGAAGTCCAGGCTGGTTTCAGAAGGGGTCGTTGTACTAGAGATATTGTAGCTGATGTTAGATGGATCTTGGCTGAAAGCAGGGAATACCAGAGGATTGTCTATCTGTGTTTCATTGACTATGCAAAGGCATTTGACTGTGTAGATCATAACAAACTGTGGCTGACTCTGAGAAGAATGGGAATCCCAGAACACTTGATCGTTCTAATGCGAAACTTATACTTGGACCAGGAGGCAGTCGTCAGAACAGAGCAAGGGAACACTGCGTGGTTCAAAATTGGGAAGGGCGTACACCAGGGATGCATCTTATCTCCATACCTTTTCAACCTATATGCAGAACAGATTATCCGGGAGGCTGGGCTCTATGAGGAGAAATGTGGGGTCAAGATTGGTGGATGATTTATCAACAATCTGCGTTATGCGGATGACACAACCCTACTTGCTGAAATTGAGGAGGACCTGAAGCGCCTGCTGCAGAGTGTCAAGGACTGCAGCCTACAATATGGATTGAGGCTCAATGTCAAGAAGACAAAGATTCTCACCACTGGACCAATTGGCAGCATCAGGATGGATGGTGAAGAGATTCAGATTGTACACAGCTTTAGTTTGCTTGGCTCCATAGTCAACAGTCTTGGCACCAGCAGCCAGGAAATTAAAAGGCTCATTGCCATGGGAAAGCCTGCTGTTAGGGACCTCTCCAAAGTGCTGAAGAGCAGTGGTGTCTCTCTGGAGACTAAGGTGCGTCTGATACAGGCCATGGTCTTTGCAATCACCTGTTATGCATCAGAGAGTTGGACAATGACCAAGGAGGATAGAAGGAGAATTGATGCCTTTGAGCTGTGGTGCTGGAGAAGAGTATTGAGAATACTATGGACTGCTAGGAAAACAAACAGATTTGTCCTGGAAAGGGTTAAACCGGGTGGCTCCTTGGAGGCAAGGATTCTGAGGCTCCGTCTAACATACTTTGGGCATGTTGTGAGGAGAGACCGGTCCTTAGAGAGGGACATCATGCTTGGGAGGGTGGAGGGACGGTGCAGGAGAGGAAGGCCCTCTATGAGGTGGATTAATTCAGTGACTGGGATAATTGGGATGGGAGTGTCAGAGACAGTGCGATTGGCACAGGACAGAGCAGAGTTTAGGACTGTTGTACATAGGGTCGCTATGAGTCGCAGGCGACTCGACGGCACATAACAACAACAACAAAGATAAACTCAGGCATAATGGGCCAGGACAGCTAAAACTGGGCAGAGATGTCGTATCTGGAAGGAAATTACAGGCTTCCTGGTTTGCAAATCCGGTACTTTGAGAGAAAGAATGATGTCTAGATAGACCACGAGGGACCTCTTACGCTATTGTGGAAGGGGACAGTACAACTTGGACCAGGAAGAGTAGTCATTTAGGGGAGGGAACAACAGGCTTCAGGTTTTGCCATTTAGGCACTTTGGGGGAAATACTGTTATCTAGGTACTCACGTGGGACCCCTTAAACTCTAGCAGAAGGGGCTGGGACAGCTCAAAATGGGTAAAGACATCATTTCTGGAAGAGAACAACAGGCTTCCTGGTTTGCCATTCATGTACTTTGTGGGAAACAATGTCATCTAGATACTCCACATGAGATGACTAAAGCTGAAGCAGAGTAGGATGAGACAGTTCTATCTGGGTAGTGATGTCACTTCTGGAAGAAAACTAAAGGCTACCTAATTTGTCACTCAGTTATTTGGGGGGAAAGTGTGCTGTCTAGATACAAAAAGAGGGATGCCTTACTTAAGACAGGTCATACTGTGTGGCGACATCATTTCTGCAAGTGAACAAAAGGCTTCACTGTTTGCCATTCAGGTACTTTGGGGAAAACACTGCTGCCTAGATACACCATGAAGGACCTGTGTTAGGCTCATGTGGAAGGGGACACAACAGTTTGATCCCAGACCAGATGTCATTTCTGGTAGGCAAAAACAGACTTCCTGGTTTGTCATTCAAGTACTTTTGGGGAAAATCTGCTGTCTGGTTACACCAGTGGGGACCACTTAAGCTCATGCGGAAGTGGGAGGCAGAGATCTATCTGGCCAGAGATGTCCTTTGTTATGGGAACAACAGGCTTTTTTGTTTACCATTCAGATACTTTGGGGGAAACACCACTGTCCAGCTACACTATGTGGGACACCTTAAACTCAAGGAGAAAGAATCAGAACACTTTGAGGCAGGTGGGACAACTATTTCTGGAAGGGAACAATAGGCTTCCTGGTTTGTCATTCAGGTTACCCTGATTACCAAAGTCACTGAATCAATCCACCTCATAGAAGGTCTTCCCCTCCTACATTGTCCCTCCACCCTCCCAAGTATGATATCCCTCTCCAAGGACTGATCCCTCCTTACAACATGTCCAAAGTATGTCAGACAAAGCCTCAGAATCCTTGCCTCCAAGGAGTAGCCTGGCTTCACCTTCTCCAGTATGAATCTGTTTGTTTTCTTAGCAGTCCATGATACACTCAATAATCTTCTCCAGCACCACAGCTCAAAAGCATCCATTCTCCTTTTGTCCTCCCTAGTCATTGTCCAACTCTCTGATGCATAACAAGCGATTGCAAATACCATGGCCTGTATCAGGCGCACCTTAGTCTCCAGAGAGACACCATTGCTCTTCAGTACTTTGGAGAAGTCCCTATCAGCAGACTTTCACATTGTAATACGTCTATTAATTTCCTGGCTGCTGGTGCCAAGAGTGTTGAATGTGGAGCCAAGTAAACTAAAGTTGTTAACAATCTCAATCTCTTCACCATCCATCCTGATGCTGCCAATTGGTCCAGTGATGAGAATCTTTGTCTTCTTGACATTGAGTCTCAATTCATATTGAAGGCTGCAGTCCTTGACTGTCCTCCTCAGTTTCAGCAAGCAGGATTGTGTCATCTGCATAACACAGATTGTTAATAGATCTTCCACCAATCCTGATGCCACACTTTCCTCATAGAGCCCAGCCTCCCGGATAATCTGTTCTGCATACAGGTTGAAAAGGTATGGAGATAGTACACATCCCTGGCGTACACCCTTCCCAATTTTGAACCATGCAGTGTTTCCTTGCTCTGTTCTGATGACTGCCTCTTAGTCCAAGTATAGGTTTTGCATTAGCATGATCAAGTGTTCTGGGATTCCCGTTCTTCTCAGAGTCAGCCACAGTTTCTTATGATCCACACAATCAAACACCTTTGTATAATCAATGAAACACAGATGGACATTCTTCCGTTATTCTCTGCTTTCAGCTAAGATCCATCTAACATTAGCTATAATATCCCTAGTACCACAACCCCTTCTAAACCTCACCTGGACTTCTGGCCGTGCTTGCATGTGAAATAAATGATATTGTTCTAGAGTTCCCACACTTTGTTGGATCACCCTTCTTTGGAATGGGAACAAATATAGATCTCTTCCAGTCAGTTGGCCAAGTAGTTGTCCTTCAAAATCTTGACACAACTTGGTGAGCTTATCCAGGGCAGCATCTGTTAGCTGAAATACATCAACTGGTATACCATCTATTCCTGGGGCCTTGTTTTTTGCCATTTCCTTCAAAGCAGCCTGAACTTCTTCCTTCATCACCATAGGCTCTTGCTCATATGTTGTTTCATGAAATTCTTCTGTGTCTGCCAATTCCTTTCGATACAGTGACTCAGCATATTCTTTCCATCTTCTTTTAATACTTCCTGGATCATTTAATATTCTGCCTAAAGCATCCTTGATTATAGCAACTCGAGGTTTGAATTTGTTCTTCAGTTCCTTGAGCTTAAGAAATGTTGAACGAGTTCAGCATATATAGAAGGCTGAAAAAAATAACCAACCCCCACAATTCCCAGCTGAGGACACTGTACCCTGAAAAGCTCTCCATCAAATATCAATAAGAATGTAAGCAATTTGCATTAAAGCAAGAACTTAAGGAATTCATGAAAACAAGACAAATAGTACAAAGAATATTAAAAGAAGTTCTTCACATAAAGACAGCAAAGCAAAATGGATAGACTAAAGTAACCAGCAACAGCAGAAAAGGGAATACAGTAAAATGGCAACAATAAAACCTGAGCTGTCAATAATCACATGCTTCCTGGGATATATTACTCAAGAGTATCATAGCAAATAATTACAAAATACTGCAGGATTTTCACAAGAAAAAGACTGACAATTAAATAGTAAAATTGCAAAAGACATGAAAAGACTTTTCACAAGTTGAACATAGAAATCCCATATGATCCAACTATGGCACTGGCATGAATATCCTTCAAGGAAATTAAAACTGAGACATGAGTGGAAATACGTACATCTATGTTCCCAACAGTGTTATTCACAATAGCAAGAATATGGAAATAGCTCACACGCCCATCAACAAAGAAAAAGAAACTGTGGTACATTCACACAATGGAATATTATGTAGCACTAAGGAGCAATGATTTTGTAAAATATTATATAAGAGAGTTCACAGAGCATTATGCTGAGTGAACTAATAAAGTGTCATAAGAACAAATACAGCATAAGACCATTATTATAAAAATAGAAAAATAACTAGTAATATGTATGTGACAATCCAAAAGGGAAAGGGAAGAAAAGGAAGGAGGTAGAAAAAAAGGGAAAGGTGTGGATCACTAGGATAATAGAGTATAGTAAGTAGTTTAGGTGGAATCAGAAAGATCCAATAAGGACTTGGACAGATGATGTAATAATAGGCATGTTGTTGTTGAGTACCATCAAGTCAAAACCAACCCACAGCTGACCCTCCAGCAGATTTTCAT
>NW_006399928.1:1687382-1700869 GCF_000299155.1 Elephantulus edwardii
TATGTGCTGTAGTTGCCTGTGACTCATATCGACCCTGTCTAAAATAGATCTGGACCCTGTCCTATCCTGAGCCAATATCACTGTCTCTGACACGCTTACCTCCATTATCCCAATTACTGTGTCAATTCATCTCATCCAACAGTGTTGTGCAAAAGGAAGAGCAGACACTAAGTCACAAAATGAAAGTTGTGCAGCTGGAGCTCCAGAGCTAAGACCTTTCCCCAGTACTGCCTCAGAGAAAAATCATTCCCTGAAGTTGGTACATGGGATTTGGACTTACATGCTCCTTAACATGAGGTAGGCATCAGTGTGAGAAACCAGAAGCAGTGTGTGGTGCAAGACATCACAGAAGTGACTTGTGACCTAAGCCATTATATCAAGGGGTGGCTGGCGGGAGGGAGGTGCTGGACGGGGTAGGGTGGGAGTGCAAGGAATGCTTATATAGCAGGGAAAGGAAAGGAACAAAATCACATGCCTGGGCTGGGTGTGGTGGGGTATAGGGGTACAGTGATTGATTGTATTGCTTATTTCTGTTAGGGAAGTGTTTTTGATCTGCTCCTTTTTGGTAAAATGCTCATCTGTCAGATACTGCTCTAAAATTAAGCATCCAAATTAAGACAGACTAGGAAGAAAGATTGACCATCCACTTCTGAACTCTACCAGGCCTTCAAAAACCCTATGTACAGTAGAGCACACTTACAATAGACTAACAGATACGGCAACTGAGGCAGAGACCTCAACTTTAGAAACACAAAGGAGGAGACACAGTTGGAAACAGGAACTAATAGTTGGAATGTGGAATGTGAGAAGCATGAGTGTAGAAAAACTAGACATTGTTAAAAAGGACTGGAATGCATAAATATTGACATATTAGTTATTGGCGAAATGATGGATTGGCATGGGACATTTTGAATAAGACCTACTATGCCAGAGATAAAAAGGTGAGACAAAACGGAGTCACTATCATAGTTAAAAAGGGCATTTCTAGATTAATCTTTAAATACAATATTATGAGTGACAGGATAATATCCATACACATACAAGGAAGACCTATTAATACTAATATCATTCAAATTTATGCTCCAACAACCAGAGCCAACAAAGAGGAAACAGATGATTTCTTCCAACAATTGCAGTCAGAAATTGATAGAACATGTATAACCAAGATGCATTAATAATAATGGGTGACTGGAATGCGAAAGTTGAGAAGCAGGAAGAAGGATCAGTAGTCAGAAAATAGGGACTTGGTGACAGAAAAGAGGCTGGGGATAGAATGATAGAATTCTGCACAATCAATGATTTATTCATGTTGTTGCTGTAGTATACCGCAGAGTCAGAACTGACCCATAGCTGACCCTTCTGAGGGTTTTTAGAGACAGTTAATTACACAGGAGGGGATTGTCCATACTTCCCCACAAATACTTTTTATAAGAAACATAAACACAGGCTACCCACATGGATTTCACCCAATGGTATGCACAGGAATCAGATCGATTACATCTCTGGAAAGAATCATTGAAGACGTTCAATATCAGCAGTGAAAACTAGGCCAGGTGCTGACTGTGGAACAAACCATCAACTGCTCATATGCAAGTTCAAATTAAAGCTAAGGAATGTAAAATCATATCTACATGAATAAAAATTTGACCTTGTGTCTACCCCCCCCCCCAAATTAAAAAACTCACTCAGGAACACTTTTCAGGCTTCAACACACTAATGAACGAAGACCAGATGAACTGTGGGAAGATATCAAGAATATCATCCATGAAGAATGCAAAAGGTCATTACAAAGAAGGAGGAAGAAGAAGAGACCAAAATGGATGTCAGAAGAGATTGAATATTTCACTAGCACGTTGAGAAGCCAAAGCAAAGGGTAGAAATCAAGAATTTGAGGAGTTGAATTGAAGATGTCAAAGGACAGCTTGGGAAAACAAAGCAAAGTATTGAAATGTGCAAGGAGCTGGAGTAAAAAAATCTAAAGGGCCAAACTCACTCAGCATTTCTTAAGCTAAAGAAACTAAAGAACAAAATCAAGCTATGAGTTGCAATGCTTAAGGATGCTATCGGCAGAATATTGAATGTTTCAGGAAGCATTAAAAAAAGATGAAAGGAGTTACAGAGTAACTACAAAAGAATTGACTGACAGAGAAAAATTTCAAGAAACAACATAAGATCAAGAGGCAATGGTCATGAATGAGGAAGTACAGGTTGCTCTGAAGGACTTGGCAAAAAACAAAACAAACCCCAACCAAACAACCAAATGATAACAGATGTTGCCCTGGACTTGCTCACCAGGTTGTGCCAAGAAATCTGGAGGACAATTACCTGGCCAACTGACTGAAGGAATCCATATTTATTCCCATTCCAAAAAAAGGTGACCTGATAGAGTGTGGGGATTATTGAACAATATCACTAATATCACATGCAAGCAAAATCCTGCTGAAGATTATCCAGAAATGACTGGAATGTACATTGACAGAGAAATACCAGAAACGCAAGCTGGGTTTAAAAGAGGTCATGGGACTAGAGACATTATTGCCGATGTCAGGTGGGTCTTGGCAAAAATTAAAGAGTATCAGATGAATGTTTATCTGTATTTCATTGAATATGCAAAGACATTTGACTGTGTGGATCACAACAAACTGTGGCTAACTTTGAGGAGAACAGGAATCCCAGAACACTTGATTATGCTCATGTGAAACCTATATATGGAACAGGAAGCAGTTCCTAGAACAGAGCCAGTAAATACTGCATGGTTCAAAATCAGGAAAGGAGTGTGTCAGGGATGCATCCTGTCTCCATAACTTTTCGATCTATATGCAAAATATATCATTTGGGAACCTGGGCTTTATGAGGAGGAACATAACATCAGGATTGGAGGAAGATTCATCAACAACCTACATTATGCAGATGACACAACCTTGCTTACTAAAACTGAGGAGGACCCGAATTGCTTGCTGTAGATTAAGGACCATAGTCTTAAATACAGATTGAAGCTCAACATCAAAAAGGCTAAGATTCTCTCACCACTGGGCCAATTGGCAGCACCATGATAGATGGAGAAGATATTGAGGTTGTTAACAACTATAGCTTGCTCGGCTCCACAATCAAGACTCTTGGCACCAGCAGTCAGGAAATCAAAAGATGAATTGCACTGGGAAAATCTACTGTAAGGGATTTCTCCAGAGTACTGAAAAGCAACAATGTCAGCCTAGAGACTAAGGTGCACATAATCCAGGCCATGATCTTCACCATTACTTGCTATGCACCAGAGAGTTAGACAATGACTAAAGATTACAGAAAAAGAATTGATGCATTAGAGTTATGATGCTGGAGAAGAGTCTTGAACATACCTTGGAGTGCCAAGGAAACAAAAAAGTATATCTTGGAGAGGGTGAAACCAAGTTTCTCTTTGGAGGCTAAGATTTTAAAAAAAATTTTTAAAAATAATTTTAATGAGCATGAGGCTAAGATTTTGAAGCCACATTTCACATACTTTGGGCACAAGGCCAGGAGGGATCAATCCTTGGAGAAAGATATCATTCTTGGAAGGGTGGAGGGAAACCCCGGATGAGATGGATTGATACAGTAACTGGGGAAATGGGGTTAGATGTGTCTGAATCAGTAAGACTGGCTCAAGATAGGGCCAGAAGGAAAGGCATAATTATTGGCATAAATTGGGAACTGATCCCATAATGATACTGGTCCTTCTTCACTAAAAGGCTCCTCTTGTAATATCTAACTCCTTTTTCTTTGATATGGGTAGCAGATGGGGTCAAGGTAGAGATTTCAGTAGCTAAGTCTCTTCTTTGGGGTCCAGAGCGTTTCAAGGCATAATAAACTGAATTGGGAGGTAACATTGAGCCCTGGATCCTCTAACTCCCTGTCCCAAACACTTCCCTTTTGTCCCCACCATGTAGCTCTGGCCCTATTCTGGCCTGATGGATCAGAACAACAAGTGGAAGAGGAGCGCAGGTATAAAAAGGAGGTGATGGGGAACTGGGAATGTGGAGATGAGGAAGACAGAGAAGAGTCCACTAAACTGAGTTCACCTCATCTCCTTGGTGAGTCCAGTCTGAGAATCCACCTCCTAGAGATGTTACAACACCACATAGTAACCTGTGGTGGAAACTCACATTCTTTGTGTCATCTCATATTTTTATGATATCTGGGCTGACAAATGAGGAGGTCAAGAGAGAAAGGAGTGAGTGCAAAAGCAGAGGACATAGAAACCAACAAATTTAAATCACACCATCCATTCACTTCACTCACCATGTACTGAGTCAGTACATGGCACTAGATGAATCTTACTCCATGTCAGCTACTTTTAGTGTCAACAATTTTCCATGGAAAATAGTATAAAGCCCATATTCCCTAACTGGACCTTCAAGGTCCAATTTTGACCTCTAGCCACTTTTCAAGCTTCATCTCTTGCTACCCACTGCGCACATACTATACAATTCTCTTAGCCTATCCATTTGTTAAGTGCATATTTACTGAGACACTGGGGAGATAGATAATAAGACAGACAAGGTTCTTTTCAGCTCAGTTTACATTCCAGTAGAGATAAGGATAATACAGAACAAAGCCAATTTAAAATGCTAGATTATACAGAATCCAGAGTATAATATGCTGGAATATCAGGGACAATTAAGAACAGTATTATGCATATTCAGGGAGGACCTACCCAAGAATGTGACATTTGAGCTGAAAACTGATAATAAGGAATCAACCTTGCAAAAATCTGAGAGAAGAGCATCACAGGCTAAGCAACAGCAGCATGTATAGTGGTCCTGAGACAGAAATAAATTAGTTTTTGATAGTTTCCTTATATGTGATAATTAGTTTTGATAGTTAGTTTTGAGAATACGCTGAGTTTATTCCTGTCTCAGTTTCTCTGTGCATTATATTAGGGGGGAAAGGCTCATTATATCAGAGAAAAAGAAGTAAGTCAGTGTGACTGGAGGACATTGAAGGACTGGTATTGAGTATGATTAATGATGGACAAGTGGAAGTTCATGTAGGTCCATGTTGGTCATGGTATGGAGGCTGGATTTTTATTCTGATTGAGATGAGAAACTTAAAAAAAATTTTTGCTTTTGCTTGTCACTTCTTTTTTAATTTTTAAAAAATATTCTACTAACTCATTTACAAAATTAGAATAAAAATTCTAACAAATTATTTCAATTTCTCTCACTCATCAAATTGTACAAGCAGATGGTTATTCACCCCTCCCTCTGCACATCCACATCCCTCTGTTTCCAGCCTCTCCCACCCCTCTTGGATACTTATACTCAGTCTACAATAATGGTTTTATACAATATTTATCCTTGTGGGACTGAGTTAGTTCACTCAGCATAATGCTTTCCAGTCCCTTCCAAGTTAGGTAATAATTTACAAAATCATTGCTCCTGTGTGCTGCATAATATTCCATTGTGTGAATGTACCATAATTTCTCAATCTATTCATTTGTGATTGGACATTTGGGCTGTTTCCATGTTCTTGAGATGGCGAGTAATGCTGCTGTGAACATTGGTGTACAAATCTTAGTTTGCATCTCAGTTCTCATATTCTCAGGGTATATTCCAAGTAGTGGAATAGCTGGGTCATATAGAATTTCTATGTTCAGCTTTTTGAGGCCACACCAAACTGCTTTCCAGAATGGTTGTACCATTTTACAATCCCACCAACAATATATTTCTCACCACATCCTCTCCAACACTTATTATTTGCTGTCCTGTTAAACTTTGCCACTGTTACTGGAGTGAGATGGTACCTAATTGTGGTTTGGATTTGCATCTCTCTTATTGCCAGTGATTTGGAGTGGATTTCAGCAGGGTAGGATACATGATCTGATTTGTATTTTAAATATATAATTTTGTCTGTTGATGGATTCAATGCAGGTCAATATTAGAAGTTTAGAAACCAACTCGAAGGTTATTGCAGTGGTACATTAGTCTATATACTCAGTGACTATGGCAATAGCTCAGTTGTGTCAGAGACAGGTTGGCTCACGATAGGGCAAGGATCAGAGACATTGTTCATAAACTTTCTATGAATTGTAGCTAACTCTATGGCACATAACAACAACAAGTTTATGTATTTGTCACTGTTCCAGTATTATACTGTTTTGATTATCCTGTGTGGTGCAGTAGACTGGTTGTTCAAAAAACCCCACTGTACTCTCTCTTTCCCTTCACCATACCCATCTATTTGCTCTCTGCTTCCTCTCCCTCCACTCTTATCTCTGCCTATCCTCCATAATTTTTTCTATGTGTAAACCTTTTCTTAGTATTTCTTCTTTTTTTCTTCTCTCTTCTCCCACTCTCATCACCATTTCTATCAGTTCTACAAATTCTGTTCTAGATTGTTAATTACAACACACGTAAGGTCTGACTTCACCTATTCTATTACAGAGATCATTGTCTATCCATTTTTATCCTGCTCTCCCTAAACCTTCTCATTCTGGAAATTATCCTATAAAATTTAATTTATACAGTACTTTTCCTTTTGTGACTGAGTCATTTCACTCAGCATAATATCCTCTAAGCTTATTCATGTTGTTTCATGAGTTCTTTGTTGTTTTTCAATGCTGCATATGAATGCACCACAGTTTCTTTCTTTTTTTATAGACATTTGAGCTGCTTTCATCTCTTTGCTATGGTGAACAATGCTGCAATAAACAGGTGTACGTATCTCTTTTGATGTCAGTTCTGATTTCTTCAGAGTGTCCAGTGAATACCACTATCATTCAAATATATGCACCAACAACCAGAGCCAAAGAAGAGGAAATAGATTATTTCTACCAACTTTTACAGTCGGAGATCGATCGAACATGCAATCAAGATGCATTAATAATAATGGGTGATTGGAATGCAAAAGTTGGCAACAGAGAAGGAGGATCAGTAGTTGGAAAGCATGGACTTGGTGACAAATGAAGCTGGAGATGGGATGATAGAATTTTGCAGTCAACAATTTATTTGCTGCAAATACATTTTACAAGAAACGTAAACGCAGGCTATATACATGGATTTCACCTGATGGTATGCGTAGGAATCAGATAGATTACATCGGTGGAAAGGACTGCTGGAGAAGCTCAATATCAGCTATGATAGGCTGGGTGCTGACTGTGAAACAGATCACCAACTACTCATATAAAAGTTTAAGCTGAAGCTAAGAAAAGTGAAATCAAGCCCACAGGAACCAAAATATGACCTTGAGTCTATCCCACATGAATTTCAGAACCAACCAATGAGCGAAGACCAGATGAGTTAAGGGAAGATATCAAGAATATCATCCAAGAAGAGTGCAAAAGGTCATTGCAAAGACAGAGGAGGAAGAAAAGACCAAAATGAATTTCAGAAGAGACTCTGAACATTGCACTAGAGTGCTGAGAAGCCAAAGCAGAAGGAAGATATCAAGACATTAAGGAGCTGAACAGGAGATTTCAAAAGGCTGCGTGACAAGACAAAGTATTATAATGAAACGTGCAAAGGGCTAGAGTCAGAAAATCAAAGGGGCTGAACTCGCTCAGCATTTCTTAAGCTCAATGAACTGAAGAAGAAATTCAAACCTCGAGTTGCAATACTTAAAGATGTTTTGGGCAGAATATTAAAGTATTCTGCAAGTATTAAAAGAAGATGGAAAGAGTATACAGTCATTATACCAAAAGGAATTGGCAGACACAAAAGAATACAATGAAACAACATATGATTAAGAGCCTGTGGTGATGAAGAAAGAAGTTCAGACTGCTTTCAAAGAATTGGCTAAGAATAAGGCCTCAGGAATTGATAGTATATCAATTGACATATTTCAACTAACAGATACTGTCCTAGAAGTGCTCACCAAGTTGTGTCAATAAATCTGGAGAACAACCACTTGGCTAACTGACTGCAAATGATCTATGTTTGTTCCCATTCCAAAGAAAGGTGATCACACAGAGTGTGGAAATTATAGAACAGTATCATTACTATCACATGCAAGCAAGATTCTACTGGAGATTATCCAAAAACGACTAGAACAGCACATCAACAGAGAAATACCAGAAGTCCAGGCTGGGTTTAGAGGGTGTGGTGGTACTAGGAATATTGTAGGTAATGTTAGATGGATCTTGGCTGAAAGCAAGGAGTACCAGAAGAATGTCTATCCTTGTTTCATTGATTATACAAAGGCATTTGACTGTGTGAATCATAACAAACTGTGGCTAACTCTGAGAAGAATAGGAATCTCAGAACACTTGATTGTGCTAATGTGAAACCTATTCTTGGACCAGAAGGCAGTCATCAGAACAGAGCAAGAAAACATTGCCTGGTTCAAAATTGGGAAGGGTGTAAGCCAGGGATGTATCCTATCTCCATACCTTTACAACCTATATGCAGAACAGATTATCCGGGAGGCTGGGATCTATGATAAGTGTGGCATCAGGTTTGGTCGAAGATCCATCAACAATGACACAACCCTCCTTGCTGAAACTGAGGAGGACCTGAAGCTCTTGCTGTGGAAGGTTAGGGACTGCAGTCTTCAGTACGGATTGAGGCTCAATGTCAAGAAAACAAAGATTCTCACCACTGCACCAATTGGCAGCATCAGGCTGGATGGTGAAAAGATTGAGATTGTTCACAGTTTTGATTTGCTTGGATCCACAGTCAACACTCTTCACATCAGAAGCCAGGAAATGAAAAGATGTATTGCGATGGGAAAGTCTGCAGTTAGAGACCTCTCTAAAGTACTGAAGTGCAACGATGTCAGTCTGGAGACTAAGGTGCACCTGATACATGCAATCACTTGCTACGTATCAGAGAGCTGAACAATGGCTAGGGATGATAGAAGGAGAATTGATGCCTTTTAGACGTGGTGTTGGAGAAGAGTATTGAATACACCATGGACTGCTAAGAAAACTAACAGGTTTGTCCTGGAGAGGGGGAAGCCGGGCTGCTCCTTGGAGGCAAGGATTCTGAAGCTTCTTCTAATATACTTTGGACATTTTGCAAGGAGGGACCAGTCCTTGGGGAGGGACGTCATGCTTGGGAGGGTGACCCTCAAAGAGATGGATTGATTCAGTGACTGGAGTAATGGGGGAAGGTGTGTTGGAGGTTGTGAGATAGGCACAGGATAGGACAGAATTTAAGGCTGCTGTACATAGTATCGCTATGAGTTGCAGGTGACTCGACGGCACATAACAACAACAACAATGTATTCCAAGTAGAGGAATAGCTGGGTCAAATGAGAATTCTATGTGCCTTCATAGTGGTTGTGCCATTTTACATTTCCACCACCAGTTCATGAGAGTTCTGAGCTCTCCATATTTTCATCAACATTTATTGTTTGCTGGTTTGTTGAACTTTACTTTCATTGTTAGCATAAGATGATGTCTTTCTGTTTTGGTTTGTATTTCTCTAATATCTATGACAAAAATTGTGACTAACCTAAAATCCTAGAACACTTGATTATGCTCATGCAAAACCTGTTCTTGGACCAGGAAGCAGTCATCTGAACAGAATAAAGATACAATGTATGTTTCAAAATGAGTAAAGGAGTGTGTCAGGAATGGATTCTGTCTCCATACCTTTTCAATCTATATGCAAAACAGATCATTCAGGAGTCCAGACTTTATGAGGAGGAATGTGGCTTCAGGACTGAAGGTAGATTCATCAAAAACCTGCATTTCACAGATGACACAACCTTGCTTGCTAAAATTGAGGAGGACCCAAAGCATTTGCTGAAGAAGATCAAAGATTTTAGTCTTCAATATGGAGTGAAACTTAACATTGAGAAAAGAAAGAGTCTCACCATTGGGCCAACTGGCAGAACCATCATAGATGAAGAGATTGAGATTGTTAACAATTTCAGCTTGCTTGGCTCTACAATAAACACTCTTGGCACAAGTAGTCAGAAAATCAAAAGACTGATTGCGTTATGAAAATCAGTTGTCAGGGATCACTTCAGAGTGCTGAAGAGCAGCAGTATCAGTATAGAGAATAAGGTGTGCCTGATTCAGGCCATGGTCTCCTTGCTATGTATCAGAGAGTTGGACGACGACTAAAGATGACAGAAGAATTGATGCCTTTGAGTTGTGGTTCTGGAGAAGTCTTGAGCATACCATTGACTGCCAATAGAACAAACAGGTCTGTCCTAGAGAGAGTGAAACCAAGCTGCTGCTTGGAGGCAAGGATTTTGAAACTTCGTCTCACATATTTTGGCATGTTACAAAGAAGGACCATTTCTTGGAAAAGGACATCATGCTTGGAAAGGTGGAGGGACAGCACAGGAAAAGAAGACCCCATATAATATGAATTGACACAGTAACTGGGGTAATGGGAGTAGATGTGCCCAGAGGTAGTGAGATTGGCTCAGGATAGGGCAGGTTTCAGAGCTATTGTACTTAGGATCCCTATGAGTTGCAAGTGACTTGAAGGCACATAACAATAACAACACAATAATAGCTATGATCTTGAGCATTTCTTCACATGTTTGTTGACCATCAGAACATCCTCTTTGATTAAGAGTCTTTTCCTATCTCCTGCCTATTTGCAATTGGATTGTTTATTCTTTTTCTTGTTGAGATACAGTAGTATTCTGTAAATTCTAGATATTGATAAATATTTTTCCCAATTTGTAAGCTCTCCCTCCCATCTTATTGGAGAAATATTTTGATGCACACGATAATTTGTTTTTTAGAATGCCCCACTCATCTGGTACATCCTCTCCTGATGATAAATTTTTTGTGATGTTCGAAAGCCTATTTGTCCCATAGATTGATGTTGTTAGGTGTCATTGAGTGGAGTATGACTCATAGCAACACTGTGCACAATAGATCTGAACCCTGTTCTATCCTGAGCCATCCTCACACTTCCTGACACACAGAACACATTGCAGCAGTCACCGTGTCAAACCATTTGGTTGAGGGGCTTCCTCTCCTTTGCCGACCCTCCATCCTTCCCAACGTCATTTCCTTCTCCAAGGAATAGCCCCTACTAGCAACATGCCTGAAGTATGCGAGACAAAGCCTCATCATGCTTACCTCCAAAGAACACTCTGGGTCCACCTTCTCCAAGACTTATCTGTTCATTCTTTTGGCTGTCATGTTCAGTGCTCTTCTTCAACACTATACCGGAAAGGTGTCAATATTTTTTCTGTCATTCTTATTCCATAGATTAGGGCTTATCCATTTGCTGCTATTTTTTTCTTCCATGATCTTTATAGTTTTTGGTTTTACCCTAGGTCCCTGATGCACCTTGAATTGGTTTCTGTGTACAGTCTAAGATGTGGATTTTGTTTCAGATTTCTGCAAATAGATGTCTAGTTTTGCAAGCTCCATTTATTAAAGAGGCTGTCATCCCTCAGTGGATTTTGTCTCTTTGTTAAATATCAGTTGATCATAGGTAGGTAGACTTACTTCTGGGTTCTCTAATCTATTCCATTGGCCTCTGTGTCTGTTGCTGTCCCAGTACCATGATATTTTGATTACTACATCTGTATAGTAGGTTTAGCAATCAGAGACTGTGATGCCTCCTATTTTCTTTTCTTTGTCAGAAGAAAGAAAGTCTCTTTCCTTTTCAAAGTCGTAAATTGACCTTTCTATCTCCTTGAAGAATGATGTTGGGATCTGAATTGGTATTTCATTAAACATGTAGATTGCCAATAGGGTTGTGGTTTTGATTTGTATCTCTCTTTTTTCCTAGTGATTTTGAGCATATATTCATGTATCTGTTAGCCAACCAAATTTCTTTCTCTGTGAAAAGAGTGGCAAAGTTTAGCAAGGCAACAAATAATGAATGTTGGAGAGGATGTGGCTAGATGGGAACACTAATATATTGTTGGTGGGATTATAAAATGGTACAAGCACTCTGGAAGGCAGTTTGGAGTTTCCTTAAAAAGCTGAACTTAGAAATTTCATATAACCCTACAGCTTGCAATATACCCCAAGAAAATGAGAACTGAGGCACAAAGAGAGACTTGTACACCAATGTTCATAGCAACGTTATTCACAATAGCAAAAACATGGAAACAGCCCAAATCTCCAACCACGATTGAATGGATTGAGAAATTACAGTACATTCACATGATGGAATACTATGCAGCAAGCAGGAATAATGATTATGTAAATTACTACCTAACTTGGGAGGGAATGGATTGAATTATGCTAAGTGGATTAACTCTGTCCCATAAGGACAAATACTATAAGACCATTACTGTAGGATGTGTATGAGGATCCAAAGGGGGGCAGAGGGGTGAGCAGAGGGATGAGGATGGGTAGGGAGGTGTTAATCATAGGGTTGTACAATTTGATGGGTGGAAGGAGCGGTGGGTAAAGGAAAGGGGAAGAGATCGAGCGTGAAAAACAATGTATATGAATTTTGTAAGTAAACCAATGAAAAATAAAAATTTGACAAGAAAAAACCCAACAACCAAAAAACCGCATGTAGATTCATTTTAGTAGAATTATCATTTCATTTCGAGTGGCAGGCGACTGGAAGGCACACAACAACAACACCAACAACAACAAAAACATCATGAACATAGATAGTATGCTGTTGTTCTTATGCACCATCTTGTCACCTGCTACTCATAGAATGCCCCTGGGAGAGTGCCTTCTTTTTTTTTATTTTGTGAAATAATTCAAGTAGAATTGGTGATAACTCTTCTCTGAATGTTTGGTAGAATTCAGCAATGAAGTCATCTGCTCCAGGACTTTTTTAATGGGGGAGTCTTTTTTATAACCAGCTCAATTTCTTCTTTTGTGATGGGTCTGTTCAAGTATTCTACATCTCTCCTTGTCAATGTGGGTAGGGCATGGGTTTCAAGGAATTTGTCCATTTCCTCTAGGTTTTCAAACTTATCAGAGTATGTTGTTGTTTGTTGTTGTTATGTGCCATCGAGTCGCTTGCGGCTCATAGCGACCTTATGTACAAGAGCCCTAAATACCATTCTATCCTGTGCCAACCTCGCCATCTCAAACACACTCACTCCCACCACTCCACTCACAGATCGATCCATTTCATTGAGGGTCTTCCGCTCCTGCGCCGTCCCTCCACTCTCCCAGACATGATGTCCCTCTCCAAGGACCAGTCCCCCCTTGCAACATGCCCAAAGTATGTCAGACAAAGCTTCAGAATCCTTGACTCCAAGGAGCATTCTAGCTTCACCCTTTCCAGGACAAACCTATTTGTTCTCCTAGCAGTCCATGGTATATCCAACACTCTTCTTCAGCAACACAGCTCAAAGGCATCAATTCTCTTTCTGTCATCCCTAGTTACTGTCCAACTCTCCGATGCATAGCACGTAATTGCAAAGACTATAGCCTGGATCAGGCGCACCTTAGTCTCCAGCTTGACATCATTGCTCTTCAGTACTCCATCATTGCTCTTCAGTACTTTTGAGAGGTCCCTCACAGCTGACTTTCCTAATGCAATTTGTCTCCTGATTTCCTGGCTGCTGTTACCAAGAGTGTTGACTGTGGAGCCAAGCAAACTAAAATTGTTAACTAT
>NW_006399928.1:1701584-1703624 GCF_000299155.1 Elephantulus edwardii
CCAAGATCCATCTAACATTAGCTATAATATCCCTAGTACCATGACCTCTTCTAAATCCAGCCTGCACATCTGGCAGTTTTCTGTTGACATATTGTTCTGAACATTTTTTGATAATTTTCAGCAGAATCTTGCTTGCATGTGATATCAATGATATTGTTCGATAATTTCCACACTCTGTTGGGGTCACCTTTCTTTCGAATGGGAACAAATATCGATCTTTTCCCGTCAGTGGGCCAGCTGGCTGTCCTCCAGATTTCCTGGCACAACTTAATGAGCACATCCAGGGCAGCGTCTGTTTGTTGAAATAAATCAATTGGTATGCTATCAACTCCTGGAGCCTTGTTTTTTGCCAATTCCTTCAGAGCAACTTGAACTTCTCCTTCATCACAATAGGCTCTTGCTCATATGTTATTTCATGAAATTCCTCTGTGTCAGCCAATTCCTTCTGATACAGTGACTCTGTGTACTCCTTCCATCTTCTTTTGATACTTCCTGGATCATTTAACATTCTATCCAAACTATCCTTAAGTATTGTGGCTGAAATATGTTTTTCAACTTCTTCAGCTTAAGAAATGCTGAGCGAGTTCGGCCCTTTTGATTTTCTGACTCCAGCTCTCTGCACATTTCATTATAGTACCATGCTTTGTCTTCCGGAGCTGCATTTTGAAATTTTCTGTTCCTCTCACTCTTTGATTACTTCCTTTAGCTTTGGCTTCTTGGCGCTCTAATGCAATACTCAGAGTCTCATCTGACATCCATCTTGGTCTTTTCTTCTTTTTCAGCCTTTGTAATGATCTTTTGCATTTTTCATGGACGATTTTCTTGATATCCTCCCAGAGCTCATTTGGTCTACACTCATTGGTGCTCAAGGCCTCAAACCTGTTCCTGAGATGGTTTTGAAATTTGAGTGGGACAGACTTAAGGTCATATCTTGGTTTCCATGGACTTAATTTAATTTTCCTTAACTTCACCTTGAACTTGCATATGAGTAGTTTGTGGTCTGTCCCCCAATCAGCACCTGGCCAGGTTTTCACAGCTGATATTGAACTTCTCCAGCGAGCCTTTCCACAAATGTAATAGATTTGATTTCTATGCATACCGTCAGGTGTATAGCCTGTGTTTATGTTTTATATAAAAGGTATTTGCAATGAATAAATCATTGCATGTGCAGAACTCTATCATTCTATCTCCAGCCTCATTTCTCTCACCGAGCCTGTGTTTCCCCCTACTGATCCTTCTTCCCTGTTCCCAACTTTTGCGTTCCAGTCGCCCATTATTATCAATGCATCTTGATTGCATGTTTGATAAATTTCTGACTGCAAAAGTTGGTAGAAATCTTCCATTTCCTCCTCTTTAGCTCTAGTTGGTGGTTCATATATTTGAATGATAGTGATATTCACTTGAGTTCCTTTTATGCGTATGGATGTTATCCTGTCGCTCACCATGTTGTATTTCAGGATAGATCTAGAAATGACTTTTTTAGTTATGAAACCAACCCCAATTTCTCTCATCTTTTCTTCCCCGGCATAGTAAATCATATGATCATCTGATTCAAAATGTCCCATGCCAAGCCATCTCATTTTACCAATATCTAGTATGTCAATATTTATGCATTCCATTTCTTTCTTAACAATGTCCAATTTTCCTACATTCATGATTCTCACATTGCACTTTCCAATCACTAGTGTTTCCTTATAGCTGTTCCTCTTTCTCTGTGTTTCCATTTCTAAGATCTCAGTTTCCATTGCCATGTCTGTTAGTCCAAATGATACTCTAAGTGTTCTACATTGTACTTAGGGTTTTCAAAGGCCTGTCATTTGGGAAGTGGAGTATATCAGAGTTTGTTGTTGTTATGTGCCGTCGAGTCGCTTGTGACTCATAGCGACCGTATGTACAACAGCCCTAAACTCTGCTCTGTCCTGTGCCAATAGCACCGTCTCTGACACCCCCATCCCAATTATCCCAGTCACTGAATCAATCCACCTCATAGAGGACCTTCCCCTCCTGCGCTGTCCCTCCACCCTCCCAAGCATGATGTCC
>NW_006399928.1:1707261-1708136 GCF_000299155.1 Elephantulus edwardii
CAAACCTGTTCCTGAGATGGTTCTGAAATTCAGGTGGGATAGACTCAAAGTCATATTTTGGTTGCCTTGGATTTGGTTTAATTTTCCTCAGCTTCGGAGTTTAGGTTTTCATAATTCAGAGTTTAGGTTTTCATAATATTCCAATGTTATAAACTTAATTTCCTTTGGTTCTCTATTATTAGTCAAGTTGTTAGTGTCTTCTCCTTTTTTCTGTTGTTGTCAATTTTATTGACCCTTTCAAAAAAACAGCTCTTGATTTTGTTAATTATTTCAATTGTTTTTCTGTTTTCTATCTTGTTGATTTCAGCTCTTGTTCTTTTTTTTAACCAATTGCTTTTTCTTTTCCCCTCACTGTTTTATTTACAAAATTTAATGCAAATTCGATCAAATTCTATTTCCCTCACCTCCCCACCCATCAAATTGTACAACCCAATGATTAATCCCCTTTTCCCCTGTACATCAACTCTTGTTCTTATCATTTTCTTTTTTCTAGAAGCTATGGGGTTAGATTGTTGTTCTTTTTCTATTTGATGAGCATGTTGATTTTTCAATATTAATTTTTCATCATTAATTTTCTCCTTTCTTCATTATTTTATATGTTTGCTTATTGGAAATATATAAAATATATAAGGACTTCCTTAGCTGTATCCCATAGATTTTGGTATTTTGTATTTCCATTATCATTTGTTTTGAGAAACTTTTTTATTTTATTCTTTATTTCTTCTATAATCCGATCATGTTGTAGTAGCATGTTATTTAGCTTCCACTTTGGTGGTTTTATCTTCTTGTGATTAATTTCTGATTTTATGGCATTGTGGTCCGAGATGATTCTTTGTATTATTTCAATGTTGGGTTTTTGAATTTATTTTGTTTTT
>NW_006399928.1:1708990-1724244 GCF_000299155.1 Elephantulus edwardii
TGAGATGATATCTCATAGTTGTTGTGATTTGCATCTCTCTTAGAGCCAGGGATTTTGAACATTTCTTCATGTGCTTGTTAGCAATCTGAATGTCTTCTTCGATGAAGTGTCTGTTCATATCCTATGCCCATTTTTCAATCGGATTATTTACCTTTATGTTGTGGTGGTCAATTGTTTTATAAATTCTAGATATAAGTCCCTTTTCTGACATGTCATTACCAAATACTTATTCCCAGTCTGTGGCTTCCCTTTTTACCCTGTTGGTGAAATTTTGGGATGTGCATAGGGATTTGATTCTTGGAAGGTCCCATTCATCTATTTTGTCTTCTCCTGCTTGTAGATTTTTCAGGATACTTGGAAGACTGTTTACGTTGTGGATTAGGACTTCTAGAGTTCTTCCAAGTTTTTATTTTTATTTTTTTAAAGGAATATAAAACTATTTATTGACCACTGTTCACTAGTTATTTACAATAAACAATATGCAATTGGATTAACATTCTGATTACTACAAAGTTGTTTTTCCTGGCTTCAGGTGGACCAGTAACCCAAATACTGAGAAAATTCAACCTGCATATTAATCAATGTATTGAGGTAAAGAAAATAATGCAGGTCTGTAGTTGAGATTATGAAATTGTTCCCCCATATTGCCAGCAAACTGCAACAACTCTAATCATATTAAGTTTTTATCAGTACAGTCATAGACATTCCATGAATTCAGACCTTTTAGTCAAAACAGCAGAAGCATTTCAACTTTCCATAAAAGGAGCGGCTCTCTAAAAGAAACA
This sequence comes from Elephantulus edwardii, assembly GCF_000299155.1. Taxonomy (NCBI): domain Eukaryota; kingdom Metazoa; phylum Chordata; class Mammalia; order Macroscelidea; family Macroscelididae; genus Elephantulus; species Elephantulus edwardii. Next base: position 1,709,776 of record NW_006399928.1, read on the forward strand.
AATGCCCATTTTACTAAGCTTTGCTCGGGTTGTTAAAACACACCAGTATTTACTCATCTTCTGGGCAAGAATGCCAAGTAAGTCTCTCTTCATAAAATGCAATTACTATTTGAGGACATTTCATGTTCGTTTCTTTCGCCAGTACCAAGTCAGCCTCATCCGAATCTTTCCATTTCATGAGAAACATTAATTCTCCACTGCTGTCTGTGGCACCAATTATTCATTAAGGATCAAGACCTCTGGCAAAGCCTCTTGGCTTGTCAGCGGCATCTCTTTTCTTCTTTGATTTTCTATCATCAGATTCACTATCAGATAACTATTTTCTTTTTGTGCAATCTTTTTCTTTACCACTTTTTTGAGAATTAAGAAATGCTTCAATTCAATCTAGATTATCTTCAGGTTCCCAAGTACTGTCAGCATCTGTAAATCCCTTCCACTTGAGGAAATAACTCGACCTTTCCGTTCACTACACGTCGGTCCAGCACTTTTCCTACTACAAACTCTTCAGGTTCTGCCTCTTCAATTTTTTTACTCTTTCCATTCTTTTTTTGTTTGTTTGTTTTTTCTTTATTATTATTTTTTTTTGCAATGTAGTTTTATTGGAGGCCATTTTTTATTGCACACTTGAAGAGCTATTATTCACCGCCTCCGAGCTGTTCCGGTCCCGGGTCTGCTTTGCGGCATCTCTGGCTCTGCCTGCCTCCGGCTTGAGCCACATCCGAGGAGAGGGAGAGCCTCGCGCGGGACCACCAGGGGTGGGGGCGGCAACGCCCACGCCAAGTTTTTCTTTAATGAAGATTATAGTTCTTGGTTTTAGTCCTAGGTCCATGATCCACCTTGAGTTGGTTTTTGTATATGGGGTGAGGTGTGGATCTTGCTTGAGTCTTCTGCAGATAGTTTTCCAATTTTGCCAACACTATTTGTTAAAAAGGCTGTCGTTTCCTCACTTAACTGATTTCATCTCCTTGTCAAAAATCAGTTGACCATAAGTAGATGAGCTGATTTCCGGGTTCTCAGTTCTACTCCACTGATCTATGTGTCTGTCATTGTACCAGTACAATGCTATCTTAACCACCATGGCAGTGTAGTAGGATTTGAAATCAGGGAGTGAGATACCTCCTACCGTTCTTCTATTCTTAAGGAGTGCTTTGCTTATTCGGGGGGGGGGGGTGAGTTGAATTTTTTTAAGATTTGCTTTGTTCTTTAATACATGATAAATTCTGGAAAATGTGTCATGTGCACCTAAGAAGAAAGTGAATTGAGGTTTAATTGAGTGCAGTACTCAGAATACATCCACAAGGTCGAACTGGCTGTTTGTATAGTTTAGAACTTCTGGATCTTTGCTAAGTTTGTTTTGAACTTACCTATCCTTTGGTGAGAGTGGTGTGTTAAAAGCTCCTATCACTATTATAATGCTGTCAATTTTTTTCTTAAATTCTGTTAACAGTTGTTTTATGTATTTTTCAGGTTTATAACTTGTTTCATAAGTGTTGACCAATTTTATGTCTTCTTGATCTACTGTGCCTTTAATCATTATATAGTACCCTTCCTTATCTTTTATGATAAGTTTTATTCTGAAGTTTATTTTATCAGAGATAAAACCTTTTTTTGTTGATGCCATTTGCTTGGTATGTTTTTCCCCAGCTTTTGGTTTTGAGTTTATCTTTCTCTTCAGTTCCTAGACTTGTATCTTATAGATAATATATTGATGTGCTTTGGGGTTTTTTTAATCCATTCTGGTATTCATTTTCTCTTGATTGGTGTATTTATTTAGTCTATACACATTAAGTGTGATTATTGACAGGTCAGGTTTTATCCTTGCCATTTTGATGTGTTTCCTTTTTTGTTGTTTCTGGTTACTACAGTCTATCCACTTTCCTTTGGTGTTTCTGTATAGAGAACTTCCCTTAAAAGTTCTTGTAGATTTGGTCTTGTTTTCACAAATTCCTTAAGTTCCTTCTTTTCTGCAAAGGATGTGAGTTCCCCTTAATTTTTGATGGAGATTTTTGCTGGGTACAGGATCCTCGGCTATTTTGTTCTTATAACTTTCTCTGTGTATGTGTGTGTGTGTGTGTGTGTGTGTGTGTGTGTGTGTGTGTGTATCCATCCCATTACCTTCTTGCTTGTGTGGTTTCTGCTGAAAAATCAGAACTTAATATAATTGCTTTACCTTTATAGGTGACTCTTTGTTTCCATATGCTGCTTTTAGCATTCTATCCTCATCTTTTATTTTGGAGAATTTGGCTGTGATATGTTTTGATGTTTTCCTTTTTTAGTCTAGTCTATTTGGTGTTTGCTGAGATTCTGGAATGTGGATATCCTCGTTCTTCATAATACCTGGAAACTTTTCTTCTAGTACCTCTTCCACAATTTTCTCAGTGATTTCCCTGTCCTTCTCATATTCTGGAATTCCAGTCATATGTATGTTATTCCTTTTACTGCCATCCCACATGGTTCTAATGTTCATTTTATGTCTCATCTCTTCTTTTTCTTTTACTATGTTTCTTTTGTGGTTCTTGTCTTTCAGCTCACTGATTCTCTGCTCCATCTCTTCTGTTCTACTTTTTTTGTCTTTCAAACTGTTAGACACTTTTGTCATTTTGGTCATAATATTCTGGCCTGCATTTCCATGCATTTCTTTTATGTCTAGTAATGTGTTTGCTTCACCCTCTCTATCTTGTGATGAGTTTTTTAAAATTCTTGTATCTATTTAACCATAGTTTCAATTATTTCTTCTATCTTTTGCATTTTCTTCCATAGTTTTGCAAGTTCCTTCTTATTATTTTTCTTCTATATCCATGTCTCTGCTTTCTTAGTGGCTTTCATTGTTTCTTCTATCGTTTACACCTTTCTCCATACCTATTAAAATAACTCCTCATCACTATATTTCTTCTGGTTCTTTATCTAGATAATTCCCCTTATTTGTGACCTCTATTGTTTCTTCCATCATTTGTACTTTCATTCGTACCTGTTTGAATGTCTCCATATCAACAAATATCATCTGCCTTCTTGACACTGGGGTATTCAGGAGGTCTGCTATATTCTCTGTTTGGGGGTTTTCTGGGGGGTTTCTTTTGCTTTTTTTTAAGAAGGCTTATTTTGTTTTTTTCACAGTGTTTGCAGCTGCTTGCTGCTTTCTCAACATTATGTGAAGTTTTTCTTGATAAGTATTAGTCTGTTTTTATTGTATCTATAATGATAGTATATAAAAGGTAGTTCTTTTCTTTATGATGTTATCAATTACTTGCTAGATTAAAAGGTTCAATCTATAGTGTGAGCCACTTACTCTACTGAAAGTCCTTTCTAGGAAAATTTTACTTTCCTTTGGTTCTTGAGGTTCTTTGTGTTCTGCACTGCAGCCCTACAGGAATCTTGCCTTGATGTAGTTTCCTGTTTCACATTCTATTATTTTCCTTTGTGTATGAAGTGGCTGGGTGCTTTGAGACCAGATGCTCTTCTTAAGCAGTTTCTCAGCACCATTTCCCCTAGAGCTTAAAGTGTTCCTTTGTCTCTGGGGTGGCCTGATCAGGGCCACCAATTCAAGCAGCTTGTGTGCAGAGTGGTCTCACTCAGCCCTTCCTCTTTCAGAAAGGTGAGAAAGTATTTTTCTTGCTTGTTGCTCTGTGTTCCAATCTCTCTTGTTCTGTTGGCTCCTGCGACGGCCCTAAATCTTTGGACTCAAGGGTACCCAAATGAGGGTACCTGGCCATGACCTTTTAACCTTAAGAAATGAGAACATGAGTCATAAAGTTTATGATTTTAATTTCTCAAACTAGTTTGCAATTCCATTCCAGACTTTTTAGTGTTCTAAATAATTCCAGTTTCCCAGTATTTTGTCTTCATATTTACATTGTAAGTATCTGAGGCAATGAGGGTTGGAATGCCAGAATTAGTGAGACTGGTTAAGGACAGGGAAGGGTTCAGAGCTGCTGTACATAATGTCACTATGTATCGCAGGGCACTCAACGGCATGCAACAACAACATACTATATTGATTTTGGGTTGTTGGGTTGATTTTTTCCCCTCTGTGTGTGTGTGTTTTAAATTTTTTGTTTGTTTGTTTAAACCTCTTGTTTAGAGTCACCAAGACCTCAGAGAGGTCCTTTGTATTTAAAAGTCAGTTGTTATTATATGTTTGAGGAACATTCTTCTAAGTGGCTCAGCACTCTTCTGTCAATGTGTTGTACTGAGGTAAGCTGTGGTTGCTGTAATGCTGAAACTTGTGCCATTGGGGTGGTTACCCATGGTGGACAGTGTTTGGTGGAGCTCCCAGTTTAAGACAGGTTTGGGAGCAGGAGTGGCATTCACTTCTTAAGCAAAATTACTCTGGAAACTCTATGAACTTTGATAAATGGTGATAGTTATAGAAAGGCTTCAGGGCTGTTGTTCATAAGGTTGCTAAGTGTTGAGCTCCACTCAATGACTATCAACAACAACATAATCCCCAGGAAAGTCCTTTCTCCCCACAAGCATAGGAAAGTGCTCACTCTTGGTGCAGTGCCTTCCCTCATGTACCTTTTCCTGAAGCTTAATGTATTCTTTTGTGTCTGGGGTGGTGCGAGAACAGGGGCAGCTGCCAGCTCAAGCAGCTTGTGTGTAGGGAGGGTGTGTATGTCTCAAGTCAGTCCTCCCTCTTGTAGAAACCTGAGAAAGCCTCTCCTCTGGTTGTAGGTCTGTTTACTAAACTCTCTTGTTCTGTTTCACCCTTGAGATAGCCCTGCAGCCATGGAAGCAAGGGTCCCCAAATGGATGGAGCTATCCCCAGGGAAAGCTTAGTCCTATCTCCCCACAAGCACTGGAGAGTGCTTTTTTCTGTATTTACATAATTCTTAAAAATTTCCTTTTCAGTGTTCTCTTTGTTACTGTAGAAAAATCTGATTGTTTTATGTTGATCTTATATCTTTCCACTCTGGTAAAATGGTCTCCTAGGTCTAACAGGTTTTTGGCTTAGTCCTTAAGGTTTTCTATGTACATTATCATATCATCTGCATATATAGTTTTACCTTTTTGCCAGTTTGGATGCCTGTTATTTGTTTCTATTGCTCTCTTGCTCTAGCTAGCACTTCCAGTATAATATTCAATAAGGATGTTGATCATGGACATCCTTCCCTGGTCCCTATTTGCAAGGGGAATGCCTTTAATATCTCTCCATTGAAGGTAATGTTTGCTATTGGTTTTGCATATATGCTCCTAATTACATTGAGGAAATTCCCCTCTATTCCTATTTAGTTGACCATTTTAATCAGGAAAGGGTATTGAGTTTTGTCAGAAGCCTTTTCTGCATTAAATGGTATCCTTTGTTTAATTGATGTGGTGGAGTCTTTTTTCTTATGTTGAACCATATTCATAACCATGCTTTTTGTGAATCTTATTTGATCATTATGAATTATCCTTTTGATATATTGTTAGATTCTATTGGCTAAGATTTTGTTACAGACTTTTGCATCTATGTTCATGAGGGATATTGGTCTAAAATTCCTTTTTTGGTGGTGTCTTTTCCTGGTTTTGGTATCCGAATTTATCATAGAGTGAAACTGAAAATTCTTCTCAGAATGTTTGACAGAATTAGACAGTGAAGCCATGTGTACTGAGGCTTTTTTTTTTTTGAGAAGGAGGGAAAATTTTTATGATCTTCTCAATTTCTTTTCTGGCCAGTCTGCTCAAGTGTTCTACTTCTGTCTGTGTCAGTGTGCAGTTTCTAAAGTGTGAGTATCTAAGAATTTATCCACTTCCTCTAGCTTTTCCAACTTGTCAGAGGATTGCTTTTCAAAATATTTAATTATATTTCATATTTTTTAAAATTTTGGTTTGTTTTGTTGTGATGCAGCCCATTTTACTTCTTATGAAAGTTGGTTGTATCTTCCCCCTCCCCCTTTGTTATGTTTGTTAATTTTATTCACCCTTTTGAAGAACCATTTGCTGGTCTTGTTGACAAATCCAACTGTGGAGTTTTTTTAAATTGTTTATTTCTACTGCTTCACTTCTCTCTTTATCATTGCAATTTATTTTTTTTTCTGGAAGTTGTGGGGTTTTCTTACTGTTATTTTTCTACTTGTTTAAGATATTGGGTAAAGCAGTTGATGGAATTCTTTCTTCCTTTTGGATGGGTTTGCTTATTTTTATGAACTGACCTCTCAGTACTGCTTCTGCTGTACTCCAGAGGGTTTTTTATATTTCTGTTCTTATTTGTTTCAAGACACTTTTTAAGTAGCAACATGTTTGTTTATTTCTAATTTTATGGCATGTGGTCTGAAAAGATGCTTCGTAGTATTCAAATGATTTTAAAATTTACTGAAGTCTCTTTTGTGTCCTAACAAATGGTTTATCATGGAGAATGTTCAATTTGTGCTAGAAAATACTGCTTATTAAACTTTTCATGAATGGACTACTCCGTATATGTCTATGACTTCAAGTTGGCTAATTGTATAGTTTATTTCTTCTGTATCTTTGTTGTGTTTCTTTCTAGTTGCCTAATCTTTCAATGATAGTGTATATTGAAATTCCTACTACTATTGCATTTCTTAAGCTCAAGGAACTGAAAAACAAATTCAAACCTCGAGTTGCTATAATAAAGGATGTTTTAGGCAGAATAGTAAACGATCCAGGAAGTATTAAAAGAAGATGGAAAGACTATACTGAATCACCGCATCAAAAGGACTTGGCAGACACAAAAGAATTTCATGAAATAACATATGAGCAAGAGCCTATGGTGATGAAGAAGAAGTTCAAGCTGCTTTAAAGGAAATAGCAAAAAAAATAAGTCTCCAGGAATAGATGGTATACCAACTGACATAATTCAGGTAACAGATGCTGCCCTGGATGTGCTCACCAAATTGTGCCAAGAAATCTGGAGAACAACCACTTGGCCAACTGACTGGAAGAGATCTATGTTTGTTCCCATTCCAAAGAAGGGTGACTGAACAGAGCATGGAAATTATAGAACAATATCATTGATTTCACATGCAAGCAAGATTATACTGACGATTATCCACAAACAACTGGAATATCAGCAGAGTACTGCCAGAAGTCCAGGCTGGTTTTAGAAGGGGTTGTAGTACTAGGGATATTGTAGCTAATGTTAGATGGATCTTAGTTGAAAGCAGGGAATGCCTGAAGAATGTCTATCTGTGTTTCATTGATTATGCAAGGCGTTTGACTGTGTGGATCATAACAAACTGTGGCTGACTCTGAGAAGAATGGGAATCCCAGAACACTTGATCGTGCTAATGCGAAACCTATACGGACCAAGAGGCAGTCGTCAGAACAGAGAAAGGAAACACTGCATGGTTCAAAATTGGGAAAGGTGTATGCCAAGGATGTATCCTATCTCCATACCCTTTCAACCTATTTGCAGAATAGATTATGCTGGAGGCTGGGATCTATGAGGAGAAGTGCAGCATCAGGATTGGTGGAAAATTTATCAACAATCTGCATTATGCAGATGACACAACCCTGCTTGCTGAAACTGGGGCAGACCTGAAGCGCTTGTTGCAGAGGGTCAAGGACTGCAGCCTTCAATATGGATTGAGGCTCAATATCAAGATGACAAAGTTTCTCACCAATGGACCAGTTGGCAACATCAGGATGGATGGTGAAGAGAGAGATTGTTTGCAACTTTAGTTTAATTGGCTCCACAGTCAACACTCTTGGCACCAGCATCCAGGAAATTAAAAGACATATTGCGACGGGAAAGTCTGCTGTTAGGGGCCTCTCCCAAAGTACTGAAGAGCAATAGTGTCTCTCTGGAGACATGCCTGATACAAGCCATGGTCTTTGCAATCACTTGTTATGTGTCAGAGAGTTGGACAATGACTAGGGAGGCTAAAAGGAGAATTGAAGCCTTTGAGTTGTGGTGCTGGAGAAGAGTATTGAATGTACCACGGACTACTAAAAAAGCAAACAGGTTCATCTTGGAGAAGGTTAAACTGGGCTGCTCCTTGGACGTAAGGATTCTGAGGCTTCGTCTGACATATTTTGGACATGTTGCAAGGAGGGACCAGGTCTTAGAGAGGGCCATCATGCTTGGGAGCATGGGGAGACAGCGCAGGGGGGAATGCCCTCTATGAGGTGGATTGGTTCAGTGACTGGAGTAATTGAGGTGAGTGTGTCGGAGACAGTGAGATTGCCACACGACAGAGCAGCGTTTAGGGCTGTTGTACATAGGGTCGCTATGAGTTGCAAGGACTCAACGGCACATAACAACAACAACAACATTGTGGTGTTTTGTTTTGTGTATTTTCTAACTTTATCATTCAGTGAATAATTATTAATGTTGATTTTGTTCTATTGACACTTAAGCATTACATAGTGACTTTCTTTGTATCTTAAACTGGCTTTTACCCTGAAGCCTATTTATCAGCAATTAATATCACCACCCTTGGTTTTGTTTGATTGTCGTTTGTGTGATGTATTTACCTCCCCCTCTTTGATTTTTATTCTCTTTTCCCTTGTTTGTCAGGTGTGTCTTTGGTGCACAGCATATTTATGGATCATTGTGTTTTGGGTTTCTTTGTTTTATTTTTATTTCTTGTAATTAATTTTCTTTTTTAAAGTTTACACTAGGTTACCTACAAAGTTTGTATATATTGCCGCTCACACCGGATCCCCCCACGTCCCCACGCCACTCTTCAAACCCTGCAACACCATGATTACCAACCCTCACCAACTCCCACCCCTTTGCTCCCTCCCCTTATATCCCCGTACACATTTTACTAGTTATCTATTTCTACAAGAATGGACTTATATAGTACTTGTCCTTCTGGGACTGAGTTCATTCACTTAGCATAATACTCCTCAATCTCTCCCCAGTTAGGTAGTGATTTACAAACTCATTGGTCCTACATACTATGTAGTATTTCATTGTGTGAACGTACCATGATTTCTCAATCCATTCAGTTGTGGTTGGACATGTGGACTTTTTCCATGTTCTTGAGATGGTGAATAACACTGCTATGAACATTGGTGTACAGGTCTCCTTTTGTGCTTCTGTTCTCATTTTCTTGGGGTATATTCTATGCAGTGGAATAGCTGGGTCATATTTAATTTCCATGTTCAGCATTCTGAGGAAATGCCATTTTACAATCCCACCAACAGTGTATAAGAGTTCTGATCTTGCCACAATCTGGAGAGGATACAACTGATGAATGGGACCTTCTAAAGGTTAAATCCTTGTGTGCATCAAAACCTTTTTCCAGCAGAGTAAAAAGAAAACCTACTGATTGGGGCGGGATGTGGGATGTGAAATTTGGCAATACCACTTCTGACAAGGGTCTCATATAAAAAAGTTTACAGAATCCTACAGGGCCTCCACAAGGTAAAGACTGATCACACAATTACAAAATGGGCAAAAGACATGGAAAGAATTTTCACAGAGAAGACCATCTCACTCCAGTAGCAGTGGCAAAGTTTAACAGGAGAGTAAGTAAAAAATGTTTGTTTGTTTGTTTGTTTGTTATATCCTTGCTGGTACTCTTTTTCTTTTAAATAGTGCTTTTAGGCCATTCTCATTCAGAGTGTCTATTAATAGGCAAGATTTTATTGTTGCTTTTTGTTAGATTCTTTTTGTATTGTTGGGTTACTTTAGTCCATTTGCTTTTTTCTATGTTGTCTCTTTGTGCCTACTGCTTGAAAATTTGGTTTTGTTTTTCCATACATTTTCTTAGTTTCTGCGTTTCTGAGAATGTCATAATTTCCCTCTCGTATTTGATGGACAGTTTGGTTGAGTACAGGATCTTGATAGGCAGTTGTTTTCTTTCCAAGTTTTGCATATGCCATCCCATTGTGTTCTTGTTCACATTGTTTCTACTGAAAAATCAGACGTTAATTCTTTGCTATCCTTTGTAGGCAATATTTCTTTTCTTTTCTTTTTTCTTTTAGTGGCTTTCAATATTCTATTCTTGTCTAATTTTGAAGAATTTGATTATGACATATTTTGGTGTTTTTCCTTTGGCATCTAACTTATGTGGGGTTCACTTGGCTCTTGAATATGTATTTTCTCATTTTTCATGTTACTTGGAAAGTTTTCTTCCAGTCATTTTTTTTCTTGTAGTGTTTTCCCCTACTTCTTGTTCAGGAATTCCAATCACATGTGTCTTACTTCTCTGAATAGTACCGTACAGAGTTCTTATGCTTTCTTCATTTACTTTCCTTTTTGTTTCTACTTTTTCCTCTAGCGGAATAGTGTTAGGGGCTTTGTCTTCTGTTTCACTGATTATGTGTTCTGTAGCTTCAAATCTTCTCTTTTGTTCCTTTCACATGTTGAGAACTTCAGTAATGCTTGTCTTATTATTTTGAAGTACATTTTCATGTTTTTCTTCAGTTTCCATTGTTTTTATCTGTTTTTTTCTTGTACTTTTTTTTAAACTTCTTCAAGGTTTTGCTTGTGGCTTTAACTAATTCCTCCATATTTTGCAATCACTCAACTTTTATTGTTCTGCAATAAGGTGTTTTGCAATCACTTTACCTTTATTGTTCTGAATTCTTCCTCAGAGTATTTCATTAACCTTCTTTCTTCTGGGATATTCATTGACTGAATTGACTCTGGAATATTCATCCCTTTGCTTTCTGCGTGAGATTCAAAGTCATCTGCTTCTTCTAGGACACTGTAATGACATTGTTGTAGATTTTTTTAACCTTTCTTCTGCCATATGTATGGCAACTGACAGAGTGTATGTGTTGTTATTTGTTGTTTGTGTAGTACTATTGGTTAGAGGGATGGTGGTTGGTAGTGTTTGTAATCTAATATTGGTCAGGTAGAGTACTCTCTGAACATTGCTCTAATGGGATGTGTAGTCACTCTAGCTCAGTGTGCTGTGGAGCCCACAATGAGGCTGGTGCAGGAACAGGCCCACAGATAGGGTTAGTGAATTGTCACATTTCCTTGTTGTCCCTTTTTGGAGGGGGGCCTTTGAGCCTTTGATCTGAACTTCTGAGTCCCTGACTTTTTTGGAATCAGAAGCTTTCTGTTATTCAGAACCTCTCTGCCACTCAATAAATTCCTTTACTACTGTGCCTTTATATTTTTCACTTGTGGCCACAGATGTGCACAGTTCAATAGTAGTGTCAGATATGATCAGCTTTGGGGAAAACTGCAAAGTGGAGACTGGAGAGTCTACTAGGTTGATGCTAAACACAGTGTATATTGATGATAGATGTGACCTGGACTTTTTCTGGATGCTCCGCAGGCAAGTCAGCCACATAACATTTGCTCATGTTGTATTCATGGGACCATGCGTTGGAGGCATGTCACAAAGGTGTAGTAGGCTCTGGTGAAGACAGTGGGTGTAGTTTTTGTGTAAGAGGGCTTCTCTTTCTATGAGAGTGACCATGTGTAAGTACCAAACCCTGTATATGCACTGACCTCCTCAGTGCCAAATTAAAAATTACATTATTGTGTTGTCACTCTTATGTGAGACTGGAGATCTCTTCATGCCAGGCTCAAGATGACATTGGCCTGCTCAGCATGGGAGTAGAGGGGTCGATACTAGGGTCTCAAGAATGTCCTAGTCATTCAGATAGAAGTTCTTTTGGTCAGTCATCTGCAAGCAGTGGAGAAATGAGATCCTATCTTCTCTACAATGGTCATCCAATGCAAGTGGGTCTGGTCACTTCCTCCTTCTCCCTTCTCTTTCTGTGGAGCTCAAGCCCAGCCCGGGCTGGGAATATAGTGCTATTTTCTTGATCTTCACTCTTGCCTCATTCTCCTTTGTGTCTCAACAATTTCCTCCAAACTTCAGGATGTTTGAATCTGGAAGTAAGAGTCCCGATTATTTGGTGTCCCCATGGAAGAGAGGCAGATTTGCTGGTCAAACTAGTCCAATATCCAAAATTGGCTTTGATTTTTGTCATGTAACTGAATGTGGATGAAATAAATAGCACTGTTAGGGTGGTAACCTGCAAATAAGAATGGGGAGATTAACCAGTTTTTCCATTCCATCAGATTCATAGACAGAAAAAGAGAATCTTGCTACCATAAAGAAGAAAGAAGCAGAGAGTGAAGTGAATCCTTCTGGGTCATAGATTCCAGTGAGAGGCAGACTAGGACTGAGGAGGCCAAAGAAGAAGCAACAAGAGTGGTAGAGGATCAGAGTTGAACTAGGACTGCTGTTCCTCAGAGTCAGAGCCAAAAGCTTTTGTTTAAGTTTACTAGTAGAAGGAGTAGGGGAGATGCTACGATTGGAAGGACTAAAAGAGCTGTATAACAATGGCTAATAATCTCTAGATTGGAGACAGAGGAACTGTAAGCACACCTAAGAAGTTGTCTGGACTGAAAATTTATTTTCTACCTGAATTATAACCCATTAGATTATGAGGAGGAATGTGGTATCAGGATTGGAGGAAAATTCATCAACAATCTATGCTATGCAGATGACACTATCTTACTTGCTGAAACTGAGGAGGACTTGAAGTGCTTGTTGCAGAAGGTCAAGGACTATAGTCTTCAATATAGATTGAAGCTCAACATCAAGAAGACAAAGATCCTCACAACTGGACCAATTGGCAGTACCATGATGGATGGGAAAGCGATTGAGGTTCTTAACAATTACAGTTTGCTCAGCTCCACAATCAAGACTCTTGGCACCAGCAGTCAGGAAATCAAAAGATGAATTGCACTGGGAAAATCTGCTGTCAGGGACCTCTCCAGTATACTGATAAGCAGTGATGTCAGTCTAGAAACTAAGATGCACCTGATACAGGCCATGGTCTTCACAATTATTTGCTATGCATCAGAGAGATGGATAATGACTAAGTAAGACAGAAGAAGAATTGATGCCTTTGAGTTGTGGTGCTAGAGAAGAGTCTTGAACATACAAGACAAATAGGTCTGTTTTGGAGAGGGTGAAACCAAGTTTCTCCTTGTAGGCTAGGATTTTGATGCTCTGTCTCACATACTTTGGGCACGTGGCCAGGAGGGCCTTGGAGAAGGACATCATGCTCAGAAGGGTGGAGGGACAGGGCAGGAGGGGAGGACCCTGGATGATATGGATTGATATAGTAACTAGGGTAATGGGGTAGGTGTGTTGGAGTCTGTGAAACTGGCTTAGGACAATATCAGGCAACTTGACGGTGTATGACAACAACATCAATAATAACAACTTTCCACAGGGCCAACAGACAACATCATGACAGATAGAGAAAGATTTGAAGCTGTCAATGATTTTGTCTTGCTTGGATCAACAATCAACAGTTTTATTACCAACAGTCAGGAGATCAGGAGGTGTAGTACATTGGACAAGTCACTGTCAGGGACATCTCCAAAATACTGAAGAGCAATGATGTTAGTTAGAAGATTAAGGCATGTATTATTTAGGTCATGGTCTTTTCAATCATCTGCTACACATTTGAGAGCTGGACAACAGATAAGGATGGCAAAAGAATTGATGCTTTTGAGTTATGGTTTTGGAGAAGAGTACTTAATATCCCATGGACTGTCCAAAGAACAAACATATGTTTTGGAAAAACTGCAACCAAGGTGTTCTTTGGAGACAAGGATGGTGAGACTTCATCTCTCATATTTTAGATATGTTGCTAGGAGAGGCTGTTCCTTGGAAAGGGATATCATGCTCAGAAAGATGGAGGGTCAGTGGAAGAGAGGAAGATCTTCAATAAGATGGAATGATACATTGCAGCAATGGGTCCAAGAGTGTCAGAGATGATGGAGATGGCACAAAATATGACAGGGTTGTGTCTGCTTATAGGGTTGCCATGAGTTATACTTCACTCTATGGCAACTAGCAACAACATGAGTACATTTTGTGAGTTCTGTGTAGCCATTGAAATGGATTAATGGACCCACCTGTACAGCAGTGATAGGTATAAGTGATAATTGAGAGGTATGGCTAGAATTGACAGAAGGTATAAGACAGTGGAAGGCATATTTAACTTCATGGAAATCCATTGATAATTATTAAGACTCTTCTCCCTTGTGAAACTATTTTAAGTCAGATGTTGTAAACCCCATACATCTCTTACAGTTTTTATATCATAAGTATGACATAAAACCAGTAAATTTTGAGGTCAGGAAGTAGAAGGTCTCTTGTTTTGTTTATCTTCTTTTTTTTTTGTTTAAGAGTGGAACGTAATTTTTATTTACAGGATATTGCAAGATAAGAAATCCCACATAGAAATAAGAAATCCAATGACAGGAGAGGCTTCATACAGTATGTACAGTTTGGAACTGTTCAAGTACAGTTTTGTTGTAAAAAGTGCTCCATTAACAAATCATATTTATAAAGAGTTCTTAGAGAAAACAGTAAGACAAAATGATACCAAACATAGTACACAACAGAAAACTTTTTGACTCAGTTGTACAAACTTTTTAATAGTTAAAGGTCCCAGCAGTGCCATCCTGAACTTGGAAGGCATGCCCTTCGGAGGTAGCTTCTGGCACAACATTCTGATCCTCTTCTTCCTCAACAGAGAAATACTTCTCAATCAATTTTAATGAAGCCTTGTACACACTCTCATTTT
>NW_006399928.1:1725484-1732286 GCF_000299155.1 Elephantulus edwardii
ATCATCAGGAAAAGTGCTTACATTTCTCCTTTTCAGCATCTGGTCATCCTTCTTAGCTTTCCTCAGCTCCACATTAACTTCAATGCGGCGCCGCCTCATTTCTGTACTGTCTTTCCCCTTGTTCTTGAATCTGTTAAGCCGGGCAGCTGCTGAATTGGCATTTTCATTAGTGGACATTGTTGTGAGACAAAAGTTGCGGGGCAGGTTCAAGCTTCTACTAACGGCGGTGCGGAGCTCACCAGCTGAGGGTAGGCCGCCCGTACAGATCGTCCAATGCGACTCCCTTTGTTTATCTTCTTCAGTAGTTCTTTGCTTAGTTTCTTTCCTTTTCACATAAAGTTGATTGGTTTTTCGATCTCTTTGAAGAATGATATGAATCTGACTTAGGATTGTGTTATGTCTATATATCTCTTTTGGTAGCATTGACATTTTCATAATGATTTCATATACAATAGAAAGTTGTCATCTTCCATTTATGTAGGTTTCTTGTAGTAGTGTTCAGTAGTTTTCTTTGTATGAGTCTTTGGTATCTCTGGTCCAATTTATTATTTCCACTTTTGGGTGGGTATTATTGTTTTCCTTTTCAGATTTCCTTTTGCTAAAGTAGAGTAATTGACCTAATCTTTTATGCTGATCTTGTACCCTACCAATTTGCAGAATCAGTCAATTATATTCAATAATTTTTCTTGAGGAATCTTGATATTTTCTATATATAGGATCATACTAAGAAAACCTCATTGCTTTTGAGTTGGAACTGTCTCCTAACTGATCTTCCAGCAACCTTTTGGAGGCTATAAATTACATGGTAGAAGACTGTTGTTATTTTCCCTATGAAGCAGCTGATGGATTTGATCCACCAGAGGGGTCCACCACTGGGTTAACAGATCAATGTCTTATAAACTATGCTACCAAACTCCTTCTTATAGGATGATATCAACAACAGAGGAGAAAGTTTCACTTCTTTGTCAATTTGAATGGATTTTTTTTTCCCTTCTCTGCCTTTCTTTCTCTGGCTGGGACTCCAATTGAATAAGGGTGATAATAAAGGGCGTCATCCTTGTCTGGTTCTCTTTCACAAGGAGAATACATTCAGTCTCTCTCCAATGAGACTAATGTTTGCATTGGTTTTGTATTGTTGTTGCTGTTAAATACTGGTCTCTCTTTTGCTTACCTTATACATTTTGAAGCATGATGTCCTTCTCAGAGAGCTGGCCCCTCCTAACAACATGCTCAAAATACATGGGGCAAAGCTTTGCCATATTTACATCCAAGGAACACCTTGGCTGCACTTTCTCTAAGACATATTTGCTTATTCTCCTGGCAGTCCACAGAATATTTGGTACTCATCTCCAACACCACAACTCCAACTCATTAATTCTTCTGTCATCCTTAGTTATTGCCCAATTTTTAGATGTTTAACAAGTAATAGAATATATTATGCCTTGAAGCAGATACACCTTAGTCTTTAAAATTTTAAAATCATTGCTCTTAACATCTCAAAGAGGTCCTTGAATGCAAATTTACCCAATGTAATACATCTTTTGTTTTCTTGACTGCTGGTACCAGGAGTATTAATTGTGATACAAGATTCAATCCTACCACATACCTTTCTTGAACTTAAACCATTCAATATTCTTTACTCTGATTGGATTTATTCAATTATAGGTTTCATGTGAATACAATTAACCATTTTGGGATTTCCATTTTTCTTAATTTTAGACATAATTATGATCATATACATCAAATGCCTTTGCATAGTCAATAAAATACAAACAAAGATCCTTCTGGTATTCTCTGCTTTCAGTCAAGATATATCTGACATCAGCAATGATACCTCTGGTGTCATGATCTCTTCTAAACCCAGCTTGAACTTCTGGAAGTTCTCTGTCAATTCCAGTCATTTTTGGATGATCTTCAGCAAGATTTTGCTTACATGTTATCTTAATGATATTGCTGCATAATTTCTACTTTTTGAGAATGATCTTTCTTGGAAATATATATGGACCTCTTCCAATCAATTGGCCAGGTATCTGTCTTCAAATTTCTTCTTAGCATAGACTGGTGAACACATACAGGGGTGCATCTGCTTGTTGAACACTTCATTTGGTGTCCTATAAATTCCTGGGGCCTTATTTTTTGTTTTTTTATCATTGCTTTCAGTGCAACTTGAACCTCTTCCTTCACCATCAATGATTCCTGATAACATACTACTTCCTGAAATGGTTCTGGGCCACCCAATTATTTTTGGTAGAGTGACTCCTTCTTTTGATGCTTCCTGGATCATTCAAGATTTTGCCAGAGTGTCCTTTAGTATGAGTGGTAAGGAATTGTGCTGCTAATGCAAAAATACGTAGATTTGAATCCATCAATTGCTCCACAAAAATAAAGATGGATAATCTCATTTCATGTGATTTACTGCCTGTGAAAATCTGCTGGAGGCCAATTCCAGATTTATGGTACACACCAACCAAAACAACAGTAGTTCTTAACAGTATTTTGTTGTCATCATTTTTCTTTCAGTTGGTCCTGTTATGATGTGATTAATTTCTTGTTTATGTTATTAGCATCTTCCCCCCTTTTATTAGATTGGTCAGCGACTTCTTGATTTTATTAACAGTTTCAAAAATCAATTTCTAGTCTTGTTGCTTTTGACTGTATGGATTACAACAAATTGTATCTAACCTTGGGAAGAATGGAAATCCCAGAACACCTGAGTGTGCTCATGCAAAACCTATACTTGGACCAGGAAGCAGTCCTCAGAACAGAAGCAAGGAAACACTGCACAGTTCAAAATCAAAGAAGTGTCAGGGATGCATCCTGTCTCCATACCTATTCAATCTATGTGCAGAACAGATCATTCAGGAGGCTGTGCTCTATGAGGAGGAAAGTGGCAACAGGATTGGAGGAAGACTTATCAACAATCTATGTTATGCAGATGACACAATCTTGCTTGCTGAAACTGAGGAGGACCTGAAGTGCTTGCTGCAGAAGGTCAAGTACTGTAGTCTTAAATATGGATTGAAGCTCAACATCAAGAAGACAAAGATTCTCATTAGTGGGTCAATTGACAGCACCATGATAGATGGAGAAGAGATTGAGGTTGTTAATAGTTATAGCTTGCTCGGCTCCACTGGGAAAATCTGCTGTAACAGACCCCTCTAGACTACTGAGCAGCAACGATGTCAGTTTAGAGACTAAGGTGCATCTGATCTAAGCCATGGTCTTCGCAATTACTGGCAATGCATTAGAGGATAACAGAAGAAGAATTGATGTCTTTGAGTTGTGGTCCTGCAGAAGTCTTGAACATACCCTAGATCACCAAGAAAACAAATCGTTCTGTCTTGGTGAGGGTGAAACCAAGTTCCTCCTTGTAGGCTAGGATTTTGAAGCTCTGTCTCACATACTTTGGGCAAGTGGCCAGGAGGGACAGGTTCTTGGAGAAGGACATCATGCATGGAAGGTTGGAGGGACAGAGCATGAGAGGAAGACCCCTGATAAGACAGACGGATTGATACAGTAAGCAAGGCAATGGGTATAGGTGTGTTGGAGTCAGTGAGACTGGATCAGGGCAGGGTAGGCTTCAGAACTTCTGTACATAGAGTCGCTATCAATCACAGGCGACTTGACGGCACATAACAAAAACAACATTTCATTTCTTCTGGAGACTGTAGACTTTAATTGCTATTATTTTCTGATTGTTGGAGATATTAAGGTAATAATTTGGTTCTTTCTTCAGTTTTAATGTGTGATCAGTTTTTATTGCTAAAAAGTAACATCAGAGTACTGCTTTTTCTGTGTTTCAAAGGTTTTTCTATACTGTATATTTTTCCTCATTTGCTTCAAAAATTTCCAAATTTAATTTATTTCTTCTATTATGTAACAATACAAATTGTATAATGGAAGAAATAAACTTCAAATTTTTATTAAAATAATAAGTTAGGGGTTGTATAATTTGATGGGGGTGAGGGAAATTAGAAGAATCTGTTTTGGAAAACAGTGTATTCAAGTTTTGTAAACAAACTATTATGTTGTTGTTGTTGATTGCCTTCAAGTCGAGTACAACTCATAGTGACCCTATGAACTAAAGGCCTAAAGCCTTTCTATAACTATCGACATTTATCAAAGTTCATAGAGTTTCTGGAGGCATGTTGTTTAGGAAGTGGATGCCGCTCCTGCTTTCAAACCTGTCTTAAACTGGTATAATAATTTAAAAAAATAATAGTAAATAAAGTCTACAATCTCCAGAAGAAATGAAATGTTGTTGTTGTTATGTGCCATTAAGTTGCCTGTGACTCATAGCAACCCTATGTACAACAGCTCTGAATCCTGCCCTGTCCTGATCCAGTCTCACTGATTCTGACACACTTACCTCCATTGTCCTAGTTACTGTATCAATCCATCTCATTTCTATTTGTGCTATTCTGACTATGCAAAGGCATTTGCCTGTGTGGATCATAACAAATTGTGGTTGACATTGAGAAGAATGGAAATTCCAGAGCATTTAATTGTGCTCATGCAGAACCTATAACTGGACCAGGAAGCTGTTGTGCGAACAGAGCAGAGCACTACATGGCTTAAAATTGAGAAGGGAGTGTGTCAGGGTTGTATTTTCTCTCCATATCTATTAAATCTGTATGCTGAGCAAATTATCCGATAAGCTAGACTCTATAAAGAGAAGTGTGGCATCAGGATTGGAGGGAGACTTATCAATAACCTGCATTATGCAGATGACACACCTTGCTTGCTGAAAGTGCGGAGGACTTCAAGCACTTGTTGCAGAAGATCAAGGAATACAGCCTTCAGAATGGATTGCATCTCAGTGTTAAGAAAACAAAGATTCTTACCACTGGAACAATAGGCAGCATTATGATGGATGGAGAAGAGATTGAAAGTGTCAACAACTTCATCCTGTTTGGATCCACAATTAACACCCTTGGTAACAGCAGTCAAACAATAAAGAGACATATTGCACTGGGAAAATCTGCAATTAGGGTCCTCTCCAAATTGTTGAGGAGTAATGATGTCAGTTTGGGGGCTAAAGGGCATCTGATTTAGGCCATAATCTTGCTGTTCATTTGCAATGCATCTAAGAGCTGGACAATGAATAAGGATGACAGAAAAAGAATTGACTTCTTTAATCTGTGTTGAAGAAAATCACTGAATATCCCTCCCATGATTGGCCAAAAGAACAAACAGATTTCTATGAGTTGTACTCGATTCGACGGTACCTAACAACAACAAAATTATGCAACATAATTCAAGCAGAGCATTATTAGTTTTCATATATTTGATATCCCCCACCTTGATCTCCCTGTTATTGAGACCTAGTTTTCTAGTATTGGCATTTGAGAAGACGTTTTGTAGAGTTTTGGTGCTTTTAAAATTTAATCATAAAGGCTTGCTTTATGTCTTAATATATGGTCTATTCTGGGGAATGTTCCACATACACTGGACAACACTGTATGTTGTGCTCTTGTTGAGTTGAATGATATATATATATATATATATACACAAGATCAAGTTGTATAATCATATTGCTTAGTTCTTTATGCGTTTGTCGAATTTCTTTTGTGTTTTTCTGTCCTTCATCAAAACTGTATTGAGGTATCCGGGAAATCAAAAGATGAATTGCACTGGGAAAGTCTGCTCTCAGGGACCTCTACCAAGTACTGAAGAGCAATGACATCAGTCTGGAAACTAAGGTGTGCTTGATCCAGGCCATAGTCTTCGCAATTGCTTGCTATGCAGCAGAAAGCTGGATGATTACTAGGGATGATAGAAAGAGACGTGATAACTTTGAGCTGTGGTGCTGGAGAAGAGTGTTGAATATACCATAGACTGCCAGGAGAACAAACAGGTTCATCCTGGAGAGGGTAAAACCAGGAGGCTTTTTGGAGGCAAAGATTCTGAGCCTTCGTCTGACATACTTTGGGCATGTTGAAAGGAGGGGTCCATCCTTGGAGAGGGACATCTTGCTTGGAGGGACAGAAAAAGAGAGGAAGATAACTGATGAGATGGATTGACTCAGTGGCTGGGGTAATGAGGGAAGGTGTGTCTGAAACAGTAAGGTTGGCATAGGAGCAGATTTCAGGGGTATTGTACATAGTGTCACCATGAGTTGTTCATGGCACATAACAGCAACAAACATAATTATTGTGTAGGGAGCTCTGGTCAACTGTTATTATTAGGTGTTGTCGAGTCAAGTACAACTCATAGTGACCTTATGAACAACAGATATGAACCCTGTCTTATGCTTCATCATCGTCATCATCTCTAACACACTTGAGCCTAGTACTCGTCACCAACACCACAGCTCAAATGCATCATTTATTCTTCTGTCATCCCTCTTCACTGTCCACCTCTCAGATACAGAGCAAGTAGTTGGGAAAAAAAACATTGCCTGAATCAGGTACACTGTAGAAACAGCAAGAAACACACGGGGACAGCCATATCTGAACTTTATCAGCTTCATAAAGGGGCACTGTCCCTGGCAAAAACATCAGCAACATAATACCAATTTCCATGAAGTGAGACATATCCCCCATACTCCCACACCTCTTCCTACTCATCCCGATACCAGTCTCACTGCTTTGTTGTTGTTGTTGTAATGTGCTGTCGAGTCGCTTGGGACTCATAGCGACCCTATGTACTACAGTCCTAAACTCTGCTCTGTCCTGTGCCAATCACATTGTCTCTGATATACCCATCCCGATTACCCCAGTCACTGAATCAATCCACCTCACAGAGGGCCTTCTCCTCCTGTGCTGTCACTCCACCCTCTCAAGCATGATGTCCCTCTCCA
>NW_006399928.1:1732621-1736748 GCF_000299155.1 Elephantulus edwardii
CAATACATCTTTTAATTTCCTGGCTGCTGGTGCCAAGAGTGTTGACTGTGGAGCCAAGCAAACTAAAACTGTGAACAATCTCAATCTCTTCACCATCCATCCGGATGCTGCCAATTGGTCCAGTGGTGAGAATCTTTGTCTTCTTGAGATCGAGCCTCAATTTATATTGAAGGCTGCAGTCCTTGACCCTCTGCAGCAAGCGCTTCAGGTCCTCCTCAGTTTAAGCAAGCAGGGTTGTGTCATCTGCATAACGCAGATTGTTGATAAATCTTCCACCAATCCTGACCCCACATTTCTTCTCATAGAGCCCAGCCTCCCAGATAATCTGTTTTGCATACAGGTTGAAAAGGTATGGAGACAGGACACATCCCTGGCATACGCCCTTCCCAAATCTGAACCATGCACTGTTTCCTTGCTCTGTTCTGACGACTGCCTCTTGGTCCAAATAGATGTTTTGCATTAGCACGATCAAGTGTTCGGGGATTCTTGTTCTTCTCAGAGTCAGCCACAGTTTGTTATGATCCACACAGTCAAATGCCTTTGCATAATCAATGAAACAGAGATAGACATTCCTCTGGTATTCCTTGCTTTCAGCTAAGATCCGTCTAAGATTAGCTACAATATCCCTAGTACCACGACTCCTTCTAAACACAGCCTGGACTTTTGGCAGTTCTCTGCTGATGTGCTGCTCCAGTTGTTTGTGGATAATCTTCAGTAGAATCTTGCTTGCATGTGAAATCAATGATATTGTTCTATAATTTCCACACTTTGTTGAGTCACCGTTCTTTGGAATGGGAACAAAAATAGATCTCTTCCAGGCAGTTGGCCAAGTAGTTGTTCTCCAGGTTTCTTGGCACAACTTGGTGAGCACATCCAGGGCAGCATTTGTTACCTGAATTATGTCAATTGGTATACCATCTATTCCTGGGGCCTTATTTTTTGCTATTTCCTTCAAAGTAGCTTGAACTTCTTTCTTCATCACCATAGGCTCTTGCTCATATGTTGTTTCATGAAATTCTTCTGTGTCTGCCAAGTCTTTTTGACACAGTGACTCAGTATATTCTTTCCATCTTCTTTTAATACTTCCTGGATCATTTAATATTCTGCCTAAGGCATCCTTGATTATAGAAACTTGAGGTTTTAATTTGTTTTTCAGTTCCTTAAGCTTAAGAAATGCTGAGCGAGTTCAGCCTTTTGATTTTCTGACTCCAACTCCTTGCACATTTCATTGTCATATTTTATTTTGTCATCCAGTACTGCCTTTTGAAATCTTCTATTCAGCTCTTTAATATCTTAAATTCATCCTTCTGCTTTGGGTTCTCTGCACTCCAGTGAAATATTCAGAGTCCCTTCTGACATCCATTTTGGCCTTTGCTTCCTCTTCTGTCTTTGCAATGACCGTTTGCACTCTTCCTGGATGATACCCTTGATATCCTCCTACAGCTCATTTGGTCTTCGCTCATTAGTGTTCAAGGGCTCAAACCTGTTCCTGAGATGGTTCTGAAATTCAGGTGGGATAGGCTCAAAGTTATATTTTGGTTCCCCTGGACTTGGTTATTTTTCCTCAGCTTCAGCTTGAATTTGCATATGAGTAGTTGGTGGTCTGTTCCACAATCATTTCCTGGCCTAGTTTTCATAGCTGATTTTGAACTTCTCCAGTGTTTCTTTCTGCAGATGTAATTAATCTGATTCCTATGCATACCATCAGTTGAAATTCATGTATATAACCTGTGTTTATGTATCTTAAAAAAAGTATTTGCAATGAATAAGTCATTGATTGTGCAAAATTCAATCATTCTCTCTCCAGCTCCATTTCTGCCACAGAGTCCATGTTTTCCAACTACTGCATTTTCTTCTCTGTTCCCAACTTTTGCATTCCAATCACCCGTTATTATCAATGTATCTTGATTGCATGTTCAATCCATCCCCAACTGTAAAAGTCTGTAGAAATCTTAAATTTCCTCTTCCTTGGCTCTGGCTGTTGGTGCATATACCTGAATAATAGTGGTATTCACTGGACTTCCTTGTATGCTTATGGGTATTTTCCTGTCACTCACAATATTGTACTTCAAGATAGATCTAGAAATCACTTTCTTAATTATGAAAGCAACTCCATTTTTTCTCACCTTTTCATCTCCAGAGTAATATATCATATGATCATCCAACTCAAAACTCCCCATGCCAGTCCATCTCATCTCACCAATGTATGTCAATATTTATGCGTTCCATTTCTTCCTTAATAGTGTCTCATTTTCCTACATTCATGGTTCTCACATTCTATGTCCCAATCACTAGTGTCTGCTTACAACTGTTCCTCTTTATATTTTCATACTTGAAAGTTCCACCTCAGTTGCCCTTTCTGTTATTCTACATGTGTTCTGTTGTACATAGGGGTTTCAGAGGCCTGCTATTTTAGAAGTGGATGGCAAATCTTTCTTTCTAGTCTGTCTTAATCTGAATGTTCAGATTTAGAGAAGTATCATACAGACCAGCATTTTACAGAAAAAGTGAAAGCTATATCCCTTATTGTGGAGTTAACCACTAGTATCATTTTTGTTCCTGCCTTAGGCACAAGTGTCTTTACCTGCTCATTTCCCTGCTCCACCATCCACCAGGATATCCATCTTCTTCTACCCACTTCCTTCAACATCTATCTCCTATTGCCCAACCCTTGGTCTGATAGCTTATATCTGAAGCTTCCTTGGCTTCTGTGATTCCAAACACATCAGCTGCTGATAGTTTCTTATGCTGTGACCCTGAAGGTAACCCTGAAGTCGCCAAGACCATGTGGGATCCGTTCTCAGGTTGTGTAGAGGGGGCAGAAAGAAATCTTCACAGGCAGAAAAGCGGGACAGCTCAAGGGGCCTTAAAACCCCCTGCCCGCTTCACAGGACACATCACCTTCGTTGAGAAACATAACCACTAAATTTTAAGAGACACTGGTCACAGCATAAGAAACTATCAGCTCACTGCTTTACTGGGTCCAAAATCTGATGCAAAAGTCCAGAGACCACATAGCACCACATTGGGGAAGTAAAAAAAAAAGATAACCCTGGTTAGTAACAGAATACATTCAGGACTGCTTCCACAATGCACTCATGGGTGCCTCCGACTTCTGCCTTGCAGCTTTAGGCTAGTATTGCAAAGTTCTAAGTCCTGCCAATATTGGCTCTCTCCTCCCTCTGTCCCCATAGTCCTCCAAAAAACTTGGGCAAAAAAGCTCTTAGCTCTTGTGTAATGGTGTAGCAGTCCCAAAACTGCTCCATGTAATGTCAAGTCTCCAATTCTCCATTTTAGCTGCTACAGTTGTTGTTCTCATTGGCCCTAGTCTGTCTGGTGTTAAGAGTCTCTGGTCATGAAGGATGAGTAGCATTCTCTTGCTTGCTCCTTTCTGGTGGTAAGATTCCTTCCTTCTTCAACTGCTGGATCCACTCAGTTGAATGTTAAGACTAGCCAATCCTCTTGTGGATTGGTGAGACTAGCCAATCTCCTTGTGGATAGTCTAACAAACCCTATTTGCACATTCTCACACATTTATATAACAAAATCAAATTCAGTGGCTAGGAAAGTTATTTTGAACATTAAACTCTTCACATCACACATACATTAGTCTTCAAACTGGTATTATAACTCCTGAATAATTAGGAGAGCTCTTTGACTGCAGACTTTTCCAATGTCATATATCTCCTGGTTTTCTGACTGCTGTTGGTACCACGGGTGTTGATTATGGATCCAAGTAAGAAGTAATCAACAGTGTTAGTATTTCCCCCACCTATTAAATGATCCAGGAAGTATTAAAACAAGATGGAAGGAATATACTGAGTCATTGTATCGAAAGAAATTGGCAGATACAGAAGAATTTAATGAAATAACATATGAGCAAGAGCTGATGGTGATGAAGGAAGAAGTTCAAGCTGCTTTGAAGGAAATAACAAAAAAATAAGTCCCCAGGAATAGATGGTATACCAATTGATGTATTTCAGCTAACAGATGCTGCCCTGGATGTGCTCACCAAGTTGTTGCAAGAAATCTGGAGAACAACCACTTGGCCAACTAAATGGAAGAGATCTATATTTGTTCCCATTCCAATGAAGGGTGACCCAACTGCGTGTGGAAACTACAAAACA
>NW_006399928.1:1737929-1738692 GCF_000299155.1 Elephantulus edwardii
ATGGATTGATTCAGTGACTGGGGTAATCGGGATGGGTGTGTCAGAGGTAATGTGATTGGCACAGGATAGAGCAGGGTTTAGGACTGCTGTACATACGGTCGCTATGAGTCGCAAACGACTGGATGGCACATAAAAACAACAACAACAACAACATTATGATATACCCTATGGGTCCAGTGGTAAGAATTTTTATATTCTGGACATTAACATGTAAGACATATTGAAGGCCGTAGTCTTTGATCTGCTGCAGGAAGTGCCTCAAGTAATCCTCACTTTCAGCAAGCAAGGTTGTGTCATCTGCCTAATGTAGGTTGTTGAAAAGTCTTCCTGTGTTTCTGATGCTATACACTCCTTCACAGAGTTCAGTTTCTCTAATAATTTGCTAGTGGCTTACTGATAAGAAATGGTGCTGTCAATTCAAAGGTGCGAGGTTTCAATCCACCAGCTGCTCTGCAAGCGAAAGATGAGCACTCTGCATAATGTCCTTATGTATGATTTGATGCCTCTCAAAACTTGCCGGAGGGTTGATATGAGTTGGTTATAAGTTGATAGTGTCAAAAATAGCAAAGAATATTGTGGAGTATGCTATATCTTTACGCAAATCTGTTAGAGATTTATTTCTGTATCTTTTATTTCTGTTATTGTTGTTGTTGTGTGTCATCGAGTCGCTTGCGGCTCTTAGCGATTCTATGTACAAGAGCCCTAAATGCCGTTCTATCCTGTGCCAACCTCGCCGTCTCAAACACACTCATTCCTACCACTC
>NW_006399928.1:1739807-1743105 GCF_000299155.1 Elephantulus edwardii
CCAGCCTGCACATCTGGCAGTTCTCTGTTGACATATTGTTCCAAACATTTTTCGATAATTTTCAGCAGAATCTTGCTTGCATGTGATATCAATGATATTTTTCAATAATATCCACACTCTGTTGGGTCACCTTTCTTTGGAATGGGAACAAATATCGATCTTTTCCCGTCAGTGGGCCAGCTGGCTGTCCTCCAGATTTCCTGGCACAACTCAGTGAGCACATCCAGGGCAGCGTCTGTTTGTTGAAATAAATCAATTGGTATGCTTTCAACTCCTGGAGGCTTGTTTTTTGCCAATTCCTTCAGAGCAACTTGAACATGTTATTTCATGAAATTCCTCTGTGTCAGCCAATTCCTTTTGATACAGTGATTCTGTGTACTCCTTCCATCTTCTTTTGATACTTCCTGGATCATTCAACATTCTACCAAACGATCTTTAAGTATTTTCACCTATGGCTTGAATTTGTTTTGCAACTCCTTCAGCTTAAGAAATGCTGAACGAGTATGGCCCTTTTGATTTTTTTACTGCAGCTCTCTCCACATTTCTTTATCGTATCTTGCTTTGTCTTTTAAAGCTGCCTTTTGAAATTTTCTGTCCAGCTCTTTGATTTCTTGATTTCTTCCTTTAGCTTTGGCTTCTTGGCGCTCTAATGCAATACTCAGAGTCTCATCTGACATCGTCTTGGTCTTTTCTTCTTCTTCAGCCTTTGTAATGATATTTTGCATTCACTTAGACTATCATTTGGACTAACAGACATGGCACTTGAAACCGAGATCTTAGAAATGGAAACATGGAGAAAGAGGAATAGCTGTAAGGAGACACTAGTTATTGGAACGTGGAATGTGAGAAGCATGAATTTAGGAAAATTGGACATTGTTAAGGAAGAGATGGAAGGCATAAATATTGACATACTAGGTATTGGCGAAATGAGATGGCTTGGCATGAGACATTTTGAATCAGATGATCATATGATTTACTATGCCAGGAATGAAAATGTGAGAAAAAATGGGATTGGATTCACAATTAAAAAATCATTTCTAGATCTATCTTGAAATACCATGTCGTGAGCGACAGGATAATATCCATATGTATACAAAGAAGCCCAGTGAATACCACTGTCATTCAAATATATGCACCAACAACTAGAGTCAAAGAGGAGGAAATGGAAGATTTCTGCCAACTTTTGCAGTCAGAAATTGATTGAACATGCAATCAAGGTGCATTGATAATAATGGGCGACTGGAACACAATAGTTGGGAACAGGGAAGAAAGATCAGCAGCTGGAAAACACGGACTCAGTGAGAGAAATGAGGCTGGAGATAGAATGATAGAGTTCTACACATTCAATGATTTATTCATTGCAAATACCTTTTATAAGAAACATAAACGGAGGCTATACACCTGATGGTATGCATAGAAATCCAATCGATTACATTTGTGGAAAGACTCGCTGGAGAAGCTCAATAGCAGCTGTGAAAACCTGGTCAGGTGCTGATTGTGGGACAGACCATCAACTACTCATATGTAAGTTCAAGCTGAAATTAAGGAAAATTAAATTAAGTCCACGAGAACCAAGATTTGACCTTAAGTCTGTCTGTCCCACTCAAATTTCAAAACCATCTCAGGAACAGGTTTGAGGTCTTGAGCACCAATGAGTGTATACCTGTTATTGTAGTCGTAGATATTAATTATAGCTATTGTCCTCTTGTTCAACTGTCCCTTTTATCATTATATATTTTTACTCATCTCTTATTCTGGTTTTTGCCTTAAAGTATATTTTTTAAATTTTATATTGGTTTGCATATAAAATTCATATACATTGTGTTTCATTCACATACATTGTGTTTCACACATTCCTTCATTCATATTGTGTTTCATATGATCATTCCCATATATTGTGTTTTATAAAATTAATCACCATTGATCTATGCCCACTTCTACCCCATCTTTTCCCCGTCTCCACTGGATCTTTCCTAATTCCTTCACCCCTCCCTCTGCCTACCAAATTCTGTGCCCCTTGATTCCCCTCTTCCCCACCTCTCCCCCTCTCCCTCTATTCTTTTCCCTTTGGACTTTTATCCACATCTTACTAATTATCCTTCTATTTTACAATCATGGTCTTACACAATATTTGTTCGCAAGAGGCTGAATTAGTTCACTCAACATAATGCTCTCCAGTTTTTCCTATGTTATATAACATAGTATTTCTCAAAATCACTGCTCCGGAGTGCTGCATAGTATTCTATTGTGTGAATGTAGCACAATTCCTCAATCCAATAATTTTTTGATGGGCATTTGGGCTTTTCCCATGTTCTTGCAATTGTGAATAATGCTGCTGTGAGCAGTGGTGTGCAAATCTCTGTTTGTGTCTCAATTCTATTTTCCTTAGGGTGTATTCTGAGTGGTGGAATAGGTGGGTCACATAAATTTTCTATGTTCAGCTTTTTTTAGGAAACACCAAACTGCCTTCCAGAGAGAGTGGTTGTACCATTTTACAATCTCACCAACAGTGTATGAGAGTGCTAATATCTCCATATCCTCTCCAACACTTATCATTTGCTGAAGTCTATTTCCATCAAAGATTAATATTGCCACTACTGCTCTTTTTAATTGCTGTTTGTTTTATATTATTTCCCACCCTTTGGTTTTTGTTCTATTTTTATCCTAATGTCTAAGGTGTGCCTTTTGTAGACAGCATATGGATAAGTCATGTTTTCTTATTTATTCTGCATTTTTTCTTCCTTACTGGTAAATTTAATCAATTGACATTAAATGTAATTATTAATGTTGTTGTTAAGTGTCTTTGAATCTAGTAAGACTCATTGAGACCCTAAGAACAATGGAACTGAACTCTTTCCTACCCCGGGCCATCCTTATAATTCTTGACACATTTGAGTCCATTGTAATAGAAAATGTATCAACCCATCTCATTGAGAGACTTCTTCCTTGACCCTTCACCTTTCCAAGCATGATGTTTTCATATCTTTGCGTCCAAGGAACAGTCTGGTTACAGTTTCTCGGAGACATATATTTTTGTTCTTTTGCCAGTTCGTAGGATATTCACCACTCTTTTCCAACAACAAAACTCAAACGTAACAATTCTTTTCTTGCCATCTTTATTCATTGTCCAGCTCTTAGCAGTTGTTTGGAAAGATTTGGGCTTGAATGACTCACACCTTAGTCTTTAAAATGACATCATTTCTCTTCAGGACTTAATAGAGATGCCTGACAGCAGACTTTTTCTATGCTATATGACTTGACATCAAAAGGGCTGAACTCGTTCAGCATTTCTTAAGCT
>NW_006399928.1:1744620-1746157 GCF_000299155.1 Elephantulus edwardii
GTGTGTCAGAGGCAATGCGATTGGCACAGGATAGAGCAGGGTTTAGGGCTGTTGTACATAGGGTTGCTATGAGTTGCAAACGACTTGACGGCACATAACAACATCAAGAACAACATATGACTCGACGGCACATAACAAAGCAACAACAACAACATATGTCTCCCAATCTCCTGACAGCTGATGCCAAGAGTATTTACTGTAGATCCAAGCAAGATTAGATAGTCCACAATTTCAATCTTTTCTCCATTTATCATGATGTTGCCTATTGGTCCAAAAATAAAGATTTTTGTTTTTTTGATGCTGAAATGTAATCCATATTGAAGGCTACTGTCCTTGTTCCTCTGCCACAAGCACTTCAGGTATTCCTCACTTTTAACAAGCAAGGTTGTGTCATCTGCCTAATGCAGCTTATTGATAATCTTTCCTCAAATACTAATGTCTCACCCTTTTTCATAAAGTCCAGCTTCCCAAATTATTTGCTC
This sequence comes from Elephantulus edwardii, assembly GCF_000299155.1. NCBI lineage: Eukaryota > Metazoa > Chordata > Mammalia > Macroscelidea > Macroscelididae > Elephantulus > Elephantulus edwardii. The sequence goes on from NW_006399928.1 coordinate 1,745,103, forward strand.
AACATACATAATGAATAGGTATAGAGAGATGATACAGTCCTTACAAATACCTTTCCTGAATTTAAATCATGCGATATTCCCTTGCACTGTTCAGACAACAGCTTCCTGGTCTAGTAGTAGACTTCATATAAGCACAATTAAGTGTTCTCAGTTTCCATTCTTCTCAAGGTTAGTCATAGTTTGTTATGATCCACATAATCAAATGCCTTTGGATAGTCAATAAAACGCAATTAGACATTTGTCTGATATTCTCTGCTTTCAGCCAAGTTTCATCTAATGTTGACGGTAATATTCCTGGTGCCACGAACTCTTCTAAATCCAGCTAGAACTTGTGAAATTTCTCTGGCAATATACTCTTCTAAACATTTTTGGATGATCTTTAACAATATTTTGCTTGCATGAAAAATTCATTATACTTTTTGGTAATTTTCACATTATGGTGAATCTCCTTTCTTGGGAATAGGACCAAATATGGATCTCTTTCAGGCAGTGGTCTTCCAAAGTTCCTAGGACAGATTAATGAGCGTGTCCAATTCTACATTTGTTATTTGGAACATGTCACTTGGTATTCCATTGATTCTCGGGACCTTATTTTTTTGCCAATGCCTTCAATGCAACTTGAACTTCATCCTTCATCACTATTAGCTCTTGAACATATAGTATTTTCTGAAATACTTCAGGTCAGCTAGTTCTTTTTGGTACAGTGACTGATTATTTTTTCCATATAGTAGCTCTGTGTATTCTCTCCACCTTCTTTTGATACTTCCTGTATCATGCAAGATTTTTCCCATATCTCTTAGTATTGCAGCTGAAGGCTTGAATTTGTTTTTCTGTTCTTTCAGTTTGTGAAATACAAAACAGGTGCTTTAAAAAAATAATTGTTTTTCTCAGTCTTACCCCAACCCTGATGTCAGCCTCATTCTACAACAGTGGCACCATATAGCATTTGTCCCTTTGTGACTGAGATATTTCAATCAGCATCATGCCCTCCACAGTCACCCGTTTTGAATAACATTGCATGAGTTCCATGTTTTTCAATGCAGTGTAGTGTTCCA
>NW_006399928.1:1746257-1765342 GCF_000299155.1 Elephantulus edwardii
GTCATCTGCATAACGCAGATTGTTAATAGATCTTCCACCAATCCTGATGCCACACTTCTCCTCATAGAGCCCAGCCTCCCAGGTAATCTGCTCTGCATACAGGTTGAAAAGGTATGGAGACAGGACACATCCCTGCCATATTGTAGTAGTATAGCTTTATTATTGTCAACTTGCTACACTACTTTTTTTGTGATATGTCTGATTTCTTTTTTCCATCTACTTTTATACCTGGAGTTAATTTTGTTTGTTTTTTTATCATTTCTTTCATTTATGTTGTTTTAGTGTTCACTGATTATGGTTTTCTTTTTTTGTGTTTTATTTTTTTAATCATTTAAATTTTGGTGTACTACAGTCTCTGATTTCTTTAAAAAAAATTTTTTTACAGAGGTTTTGGATTTCCATTCCTTCATTGCCGCAATTTTCTCCCTTCCCACCCCTCCCAACCAGCTCGCTTCCCCCTCCGAAGAGACAAAAAAAAAAAGAGAAAAAAAATTCCTTCATTAGTACACAATTCCCACGTCGGTTCCCCCCACCCCCCACCCCGAGTACACTTCTCTATGCAACCTTAATTCTGGATTCCTGTGCTAACCATAATACTCAATCATATATCACTTCTAATCTGTGCTTTCCCTCATCTGTTTCAATACAATATACAAAACAAATGTTACCACCAAAGGCTGAAACAGTAGCAATGGATTTTCTGAAAACAGAAAGTCTGATGGAACTTTCTGACACAGAATTTAGAAGAACAATGATTCAATATTTTCAATGGATAAAAGACAAACTCGAAGAACTACAGGATGCCACAAGAAAAAACCAGGAGGCGCTAAAAAAAAACCAATCCAGAACAATGCAGATAAAACAAATGAAGCACTAGAGGCACTGGAAAAACAAGAAACCACGATCCAAAATATGGTTTTCATTTTTAAAAATTTTACTTATTTTCTTTGAGAGTACCCTGTAGTTATTATTTTACTCCAATTCTAAAATAATCTACTTTGTCTTGAAATCTCCTTAACTTTCTGACTACTTTTAAGTTCTATCACTACATTACTTTTTCTTTTTACTCGTACTTGTCCTCAGTTATGGACTGATACCTCTTGTTCCTTATTTCTGGACTTGTAAGTTTATTTTCTTTTTTATAGTTTCTGTCTAGGTCACACTTTGAATGATATTGTCATGTACATTAATTTTTGGTTGTTGTCTGTCATTGCTGATTCTTAATCCACTGAACTCCCTTTTATGTTTCTTGTTAGAATGGCCTAATTTTCACAGATTCTCTTAGTTATTGTTTACTTGTAAAAGCCCTAATATAAAGGTCATACCTCAGGGGAAATTTTTCTGAGTACATTATTCCTGGTTAGCATTTTTTTCCTTTTATTCCTTTATATATGTTATATTTTGCCTTCTTGGTTCTGTTGAGAAATCAGAGTTTAGTCATATTGGTTATCCTTTGAAGGTAACTCTCAGTTTTTCCTTATATGCTTCAAGTATTATTTCTTCTCATTAATTTTGTAAAACCTGGTTTTAATACATCTTTGTGTTTTCTTTTTGGGTTCATCCTTATTGGGCTTTGCTCATCTTCTTTTGTCTTTTTAAATAATATTTGGGAAGTTTTCTTTCAGTAAATTTTCATTGATTTAACCTGTGACTTTTAAAATTTATTTCTTCCTCTTTTGAATTCCAATAACATGTAAGTTATTTCATGATATACTATTAATATTTTTTATGTTTTCTTTTTATTTCCTTTTTTTCTGAATCAACTCCTACAGGTTAGTGTTGAAAGACTTAACATACAATTAATTAAATCTGTGTTCTGTTTCTTCAATCCTGCTCCTTTGTTCTTCTGATGTATTTATTTTTTTTAATTATCATAAATTCCAATTTTTAGATGGATTTTAATTCCATTTAGTTCATTGGCTTGGTCTTTCATTTATAAATTCTTTTATGTTTTCCGTGGTTTTTGTTCAATTTGTAGAAGACATTTGACTATTTTTTTTTTAAATCCTTATCAGGAAGGTAAAATATTTTCTTCTTCTGAATGATTTTTTGATTCTGTATTTTGTTCACTTTTTAGTGTCTTCTAATTTTGAGGTTTTTGCTGGCTTAAAGTTATCTTTTGAATCTGAGACATTATGGTGTCATTGTCTTTGCATTATTTTGTTTCGTTATACCTGACTGAAGTGTGCAAGTGTCATGCATCTTACTAATTTAGCAATTGTTAATGCTTCACCTGTTGTATTATGGTGTGTGTGATAGAGTCTAGAGGTGTGTGCTCTGTTTGCTGTTTGTGGAGAACAGTTGAAGACAAGAAAGTTGTATGCTATCATTTCTTAGTCAAGTAGAGAAACACTCTTTATTCTAAGGATGTATTGGGGGATGGGTGCTGGTCTATGTGGATACTTTTGCCATTTGTTGTGAGATGGAGAAAAGTAAAGAGAAAAAGACAATAAACACAAAACAAAGCAAACCAATATTGGAATGTAAAAGAAAAACTAAACTGGGACAACTGAGAGGGATATAAAAGGAATGAGAAATGGAATTTGTTGTTATTATGTGCCACCTAGTCACCTGTGACTCACAGTGACCTTATGTACAATAGCCCTGAAGCTTGCCCTATCCTGAGCCAATCTCATTTTCTCCAACTTATCTACCTCTATTACCACAGTTATTGTGTTAATCCGTCTTATTCAGGGTTTACCTTGCCTCCAAGGACTAACTTGGTTTACCCTTTCTAGGACAGACCTGTTTGTTCTCTTGACAAACCATGATATGGTCAATACTCTGCTACAGCACCACAACTCAAAGGCATTGATTCTTCTTGTGTCATCCTTAAGTATTATCCAACTCTCTGATGCATAGCAAGTTATTGGGAAGACTATAGCTTGGATCAGGTACACCTTAATCTTCAGACTGACCATAGCTGCTCTTTAGCACTCTGGATAGGACCCTGACAACAGATTTTCCTAATGTAATTTGTCTTTTGATTTCCTAACTGCTGATACCAACAGTGTTGATTGTGGAAACAAGCAAGCTGAAATTGTTAACAATTTCAATCTATTCTCAATCTGTCATGGTGCTGTCAATTGGTTCAATGGTGTGAATCTTTGTTTTCTTGATGTTGGGCTTCAATTCATATTGAAGATTATAGTCTTTGGCCTTCTGCAGCAAACACTTCATGTTCTCCACAGTTTCAGCAAGCAAAGTGTGGTATCTACATAATAGAGGTTATTGATGAATCTCCCTCCAATCCTAACGCACATTCCTCCTCATAAAGCCCAGCTGCCCAAATGATCTGTTCCACATATAGACTGAAAATGTGTAGAGACAACATGCATCTCTGATGCACTCCTTTTGCTGATTTTAAACCATACAGTGTTTCCCTGCTCTCTTCTGAGGACTACTTCTTGGTCCAAGTACAGGTTTTGCATGAGCACAATCAAGTGTTCTGGGATTCCCAGTCTTCTCAAGGGTAGCCACAATTTGTTGAGATCTACACAGTCAAATGCCTTTGCATAGTCAGTGAAACACAGACATTCCTCTGGTACTCTATGCTTTCTGCCAAGATCCATCTGACACTGACTTTAATGTCTCTAGTGCCATAGCCTTTTCTAAACCTAATTTGTATTTTTTGTAGTTCTCTGTCAATATACTGTTCCCATTGTTTTTGGATAATCCTCAGTAGGAATTTGCTTGCATGTGATATTAGTGATGTTGTTGTTGTTGTTGTTAAGTGTCGTTGAGTGGTAGATGACTCATAGTGACCCTATGAATGAAAGACCTGAGAACTGTTCATAGAGTTTCCGGAGGCAAGTCATTTCGGAAGTGGATGCCACTCCTGCTTCCAAGCTATATTAGTCATATTGTTCAATAATTTTCACATTCTGTCAGAACATCTTTTTTTTTAAATGGGAATAAATACAGATCTCTTCCAGTCAGTTATCCAGGTAGTTCTTCAGATTTCTTGGCACAACCTAGTGAACACATCCAGGGCAGCATCTGTTTTTTGAAATATGCCAATTGGTATTTCATCAGTTCCTAGAGCCGTGCTTTTTGCCAATTCCTTCTGAGCAGCTTTAACTCCCTCCTTCATCTTTATTGCTTGTTTTGTTGTTGTTATTTTCAGTTTTGTTTTGTGTTTTATTTTACATTTTTAAAATTGGTTTGCTTACAAAGTTTATATGCATTATGTTTCACACTATTCTTCATTTACATTGTGCTTCATACAATCATTCTCATAGATTATATTAGATCAATCACCATTGGACCTTGCTCATCATTACCCTGTTTTTTTCACCCAGATCCTTCCAATTTGGTGAAGCCCTGTAGTTTCATCCCTTCCTATCTTCACCCCTTAGCTCCCCTATTCACCTCTCCATTGCCTCTTGATCATATGTAGTTTGATGAAATTCTGTGTCAGTCAAATCTTTTTGGTAGAGTGACTTTGTGTAATTCTTCCATCTTCCTTTGATGCTTCTGGATCATCCAATATTTTGCTGTTAACATCTTTAACTATTCCAACTTGAGGCTTGAATTTGTTCTTCAGTTCATTCAGCTTAAAAAATGTCGAGCAAGTTCATCCCTTTTGATTTTCCGACTCCAGCTCTTTGCACATTTCATTATAATACTTTGCTTTGTCTTTCTGAGCTGTCCTTTGAAATCTTCTGTTCAGTGCCTCAACTTCCTGATTTCTTCACTTTTCTTTGCCTATTTGGCATGCTAATACAATATTCAGAATCTCTTCTGACATCCAATTTAGTCTCTTCCTCCTCCTCTCTCTTGGTAATAACCTTTTGCATTATTCTTGGATCATGTTCTTGATATATTCCCACATCTCATCTGGTCTTTGCTAATTAGTGTTCAAGGCCTCAAACTTGTTTGTGGGATGGTTTTTAAATTTAAATTTAAATGGGATAGACTAAGGTCAAATCTTTGTTCTTACAGGTTTGTGTTAGTTTTCTTCAGCTTTCATTTGAACTTGCATGTGAGTAATTGATTGTCCACAGTTAGCACCTGTTGAGTTCTCACAGCTGATATTGAACTTCTCTAACAATTCTTTCCACTGATGTAATCACTCTGATTCCTGTGCATCAGGTGGGTCCACGTGTATAGTCACCATTTGTGCGTCTGTGGAAATTATAGAACAATATCATTGATATCATATGCAAGCAAGATTCTGCTGAAGATTATCCAAAAATGATTTGAACAGCACATCAGCAGAGGACTGCCAGAAGTCCAGGCTGGGTTTAGAAGGGGTCGTGGTACAAGGGATATTGTAGCTAATGTTAGATGGATCTTGGCTGAAAGCAGGGAGTACCAGAGGAATGTCTATCAGTGTTTCATTGATTATGCAAAGGCATTTGACTGTGTGGATTACAACAAACTATGGCTAACTCTGAGAAGAATGGGAGTCCCAGAACACTTGATCGTGCTAATGCAAAACCTGTACTTGGACCAGGAGGCAGTCATCAGAACAGAGCAAGGAAACACCACATGGTTCAAAATTGGGAAGGGTGTTCGCCAGGGATGTGTCCTATCTCCACACCAGCCTCCCAGATAATCTGTTCAACTTATATCTGGGAGGCTGGGATGTATGAGGAGAAGTGTGGCATCAGGATTGGTGAAAGATTAAACAACGATCTGCATTACGCAGATGACACAACCCTGCTTGCTGAAACTGAGGAGGACATGAAGCACCTGCTGCAGAGAGTCAAGGACTGCAGCCTTTAATATGGATTGAGGCTCAATGTCAAGAAGACAAAGATTCTCACCACTGGACCAATTGGCAGCAGCATCATGGATGGTGAAGAGATTGAGATTGTTCACAGCTTTAGTTTGCTTGGCTCCAGAATCAACACTCTTGGCACCAGCATCCAAGCAATTAAAAGACATATTGCCATGGGAAAGTCTGCTGTTAGGGACCTCTCCAAAGTACTGAAGAGCAATGGTGTCAGCCTGGAGACTAAGGTGCACCTGATAGAGGCCATGGTCTTTGCAATCACTTGCTATGCATCACAGAGCTGGACAATGACTAGGGAGAATAGGAGAATTGATGCCTTTAAGCTGTGGTGCTGGAGAAGAGTATTGACTATACCATGGGCTGCTAGGAAAACAAACAGATTCATCCTGGAGAGGGTTAAACCACGTTGCTCTTTGGAGGCAAGGATTGTGAGGCTTCATCTGACATACTTTGGACATGTTGCAAGGAGAGATCAGTCTTAGAGAATGACGTCATGCTTAGGAGGGTGGAGGGACCGCGCAGGAGGGGAACAACCTCTATTAGGTGGATTGATTCAGTGACTGACATAATCAGGGTGGGTGTGTTAGAGACAGTGAGATTGGCACAGGACAGAACAGGGTTTATGGCTGTTGTACATAGGGTCACTATGAGTCACAAGGAACTCGACGGCACGTAACAACAACAGCAACATACAAATTGCATATAAAGGTAAAAAATATGGGAAAGCAAAACTGGGGAAAGAGTGAAGAGAACAAGAGAAAGTAGAAGAAATAGAGAAAGGAAACCAACCAACCAAAAAGGGGGGGGACCCCAGCAATCATAGAAATACCATTTGATCCAGTTTCTACACTACTAGGTATATACTGTAAAGTGGGGGTTGTATATATCTGTTTATACCACTTTAACTGTGAGACCAGCATGCATACCCATGTTTATTGCAGCATTATTCACAGTAGCAAAGGGATGGAAACAACCCAAGTGCCAATCAACAAATGAATGGAGAGAGAAATTATGGTATATTCACACACTTAGAGTTGTTTGAAACAATGAAAAACAAAAATTTGTAAAACACCACATAGCACGAATGAGAGTCCATTTTGGTGAGTGAAATAAGTCTACCAAAAAAAAGAACAAATGCTGTATAAGATCACTGTTATAAAAGGCTAAAGAAAAGTTGACATTCAGAAGCCGTCATGGTTACCAAGGAGAGAAAGTGGAGAAGTAGAGAATGAATCAATAGGTAATGAAGACTCATAAGATGGGTAAAGGGAAAGACAATGTGGAATGAATGAATGAATTATCAGACATTGTATTATAATTGGGTTTACAGAACACAATGTACATAAATGAATGGGGGAACCCAAATAATTTTTATAAACTTTTACTCAAATCACACACAAATACCCCAAGCCCAAAAAGTAATAGGAAATAATAAATGAGAGAGAAAAATGAGGTCTTTCCAGGGCCTGGGCTCTTTAGTGCTACTCTTGCCATTTCTGTGAGAAGTGAAAGCAAGATGTCTTATCTGGAACAATGTATCAACCAGTTTACCAGAAGACTGAGGTTGGGGTGCCAAGTCAGGGCAGAATTATTGCATCTGAGAGGTGATTGAGGGCTCAAGATGTGTGTGTGTGTGTGTGTGTGTGTGTGTGTGTGTGTGTGTGAGACACCATGAACAGGACTTCTTCTGAGCTAGCAGATATTGCAGAGCAGGGAACTTGTCCTGGAGTGGAATTTCTGCTGACCTCAGAAGTACCCAGGACATTCTGCCTGCTTAGGATAGTGTCCAGGGAAAGATGCAGGCAAGGCATCCTGAAATAGATGGCACACAACCCGAGATACTTGAAGGCAGTGCACTTCACTGATGGTGTACTGCTCCGAATGTGGATATGGTGTGTAATCTCCAAGATTTCAAATCAGAGATAAAGACTCTAGATATTCTACCAATACAGGGCCTTACTGTAAGGTGGTCACAGCACAATCTGCCAGTGCTCAGATGTAGAAAGTGACTCTTTGGTTATGGAGATGTACACTTGCTCTTGGTGCTAGATACAAAACAGTATAAACTTGTCTTCAGGTGGAGCCTAGGGAAAATTAGTATCTGACCCCTGAGAAGATATGAGAAACATGGACGAGATAACACTTTTATGTCATCAGTCATCTGCTAGTGTTAACAGGACTGCAAGTCATGGGTACCTGTGCTGATCAGAAAGCTGACTGGAAACATTTAAGCTGACTGGAAACATTTAAAAAGCCACACTGCACAGTGTACAGCTCTTTCTCCTTATTTGATGCATTAATTTAGATTCTTCCTTCAGGTGGTGTTTGAACTACTAGTTTATCTTTTCTGTTGAAACTCAGGGTGCCAGGATTATCATTTGCATTTATTTCTGGTATCTTAGTTGAAGAGAGTCTGCCCTAGTCAGTCATCTTCTTTAGAAGTCTGTTGTTTAACTTTTTAAAAACAACAAAAATGACTGAGGATTTGATTTAGCAAAATTTTACAAAGCCAATGAGTTTTCCATTCCACTATTCATACATATTTTGTGATTCCTTTTAAGATCAGTGAGCAGTGGTAGTAAGGCACCGTTCAATTCTGATCTCAGAGTAGTGGAAGTTGAAGTTCATGTGGTCCATTAATCCTTTGGACTAATTGTTCTATACATCTTTGGTTTTATCCCTTATTACTTGTTCCAAACAGGGAGAGAATAGTTGTAAGAAATCTTAATCAGTTCCTTGCAAGCTTTTAAGACCTCAAATGCTACAGCACTGTCTTTGTGAACTCTATTATGCCAATTGACCTTGATGTTCCCAAAGACTATGGTCCTGAGGCCCTATGACTAGAGAATAATTCCTTCATGGAGTTTAGTCATGGAAGTTTATATAACTTACCCAGGTGGTGCTACTATATATGTGGATATATGTTTAGCACATTCTGACATGAATGTAGAAATATCATATGTGAAACCTATGTATGGTCATGAGTGGAGTCCCTTTCACCTGCTCACATCTGTTACATCTTTCTTATCTGCCTATATATCAGATTATTGATGAATGCTTAGTATTGTTGAGAATGTAGGATTGTGTAATAGTGTTTACCTTTGTTGACTCTCTGTGTACTTTTCTGTGTCTTCTCTTTATTTAGTGATATTAAATGGGTTATATTCTTACATACTTAATATTTACATATTTCCCTTTAAACAACTTAATAAGTATTTATTATCTAGTTAGGGGGCTCTAGTCATTTATTGGTGAGGACATGCACTGCCAACCCAGAGGCATGTGGTTCTAAACCACCAGCTGTTCTGCAGGAGAAATATGGGCAATCTCCTATATGATTCACTGCTTCTGAAAACCCACTATGAGGTCAGTTATGAGTTGGATCCAATTCAACAGTATGTAACAACAACATTATTTAGTTACTGATGCCCCCCCCCGTTCCTCTCCTTTCATCAAAGGATGTTTATTTCTGTATGTAAAGTTTTCCTTAGCTCTTTGTAATAGTGTACTGATAGAATATTTGTTCTGTTGTGACTGACTTCTTTCACTCAGCATAATGTATTCCAGATTCATTCATGTTATACAGTGTTTCATGATTTTTTTGTTATTCTTTATGTTGCCTACTATTTCATTGTGTATGATAATAGGTTTATTCTTTCATTCATTGATGGAAACTTACATTATTTCCAACTCTTTTTAAAAAATGAACTCTAACTAACATGAGTGTGCAACAATTCTTATTTACTTAGGATATATACCTACCAGAGAGATTGATGGACCAAGTGGTATTTCTACTTTCAACTTTTGAAGGTTTCTCATACCTTCCAGACAGCCCTGGTGGCCTAGTGGTAAGTAGTTTCACTGCCAACCCAAAGGCATGTGGCTCGGATCCACCATCTATCTGCTCTGTGGGAGAGAGAAGAACAATCTTCCATGTGATTTATAATCTTTGAAAACCAGTTTGAAGGTCAGCTCTGAGGTTTAGAATTGACAGTACATAATAGCAGGAGTGGCATCCACTTACTATACAACTTGCCCCCAGAAACTCTATGAATTTTGATAAATGTCAATAGTTGTAAAGAAGCTTCAGGCCTTTTGTTCATAGGGTTCACTATGAGTCATGCTCAACTCGAAGGCAATCAACAAAAACAACAATAGAAGGATCAGGAACTAACTTTCTCTCATCACCAGCACTCGCCAGTGTTTTCCATACTGTTTTCACGATTGGTTGCACTATTTCCTAGTTTTGGTATATGAAAGTTCCAAGCTCTCCACTTTCTCACCAGTATTTGCTGTTTTCTGTTTCACTGAACTCTGCTATTGTTGTTGGGATGGGATACTTCTCATAGTTTCCCCTCCTTTTCTAAAAAATTGAGATTTTAATGAAAGTTTATAAAGAACTTGTGTTTTCAATTGTTCATTGTTGCACATTTCCCTCCCTGCCTCCCCTTCCCTCCAGATCATCTTTTTCTTTGGAAAAAAAAAAGTTCTTTCATTGTTATACAGACTCTCACCCCTACTCCACACCACTTTACTATGCAGTTCTTATTCTGGACTCTTGTCATGCCAATAACTAATCATACATTCCTTTTATATAGATCTCTCCCTTGTCAATGCCATGTAGGGTTTTTTAAGACTTGAACACTTAATTAATTTAGAAATTAAACAAGTTTCACATAAAAATTCAACATTCTATGATTGTCTTTGAAGTATCAAAAGATTAAACAAAGGTGAGCTCACATTCCCATAAGATAACAACACTAAGCTTGAACCCTTTAAAATGGGGCATGTGCTGCTTAGTTTTCACCAGTCACTACGTTTGTCTTTGCACTTTCCCCCAGCCTGTCACACTTCACTCATTTACACTTCCTGTCTGATCTTTGCAAATGGTTAAACTTAGAATTCTTTTTTAAACAGGCTACTAATGAAATCGCTCTCTCTCTCTGCCACCCCCGCCCCCAGATTAGACCAACAGGGCCAGGGCATAGCATCAGCATACTCTGGTCTTACCCACTCCTCAGGTCATAGATTGTTTCCTAGGGAAATTAGTTTTACTCCACAAAACAAGTCATAAAGGGATGGTTATCATTAATTCTTACCATTTATTTCTTTATGGGATTAAAGAAGAGCAGAGAGGCCTCTGCCCCACAATGCAACAAAACAGAAAGCAGTACATATACATACTCTCATTGAAACACAGAGGCAAGGTAAGAGGGAGAGCAGAGACAAATGAATCATAGCAGGGTAAGGACAGAAGGAGTGATGGTGGACTATTTGGAAACTAGCTTGAAGACTTAGTCATAGGAATTAGTGCAAGAAAATCCTACTTGTGAAGCACAGTGTAGAAAATGGCATAGAAAGCTGCCTTGCTCTGCTGCTTTGAGCAGAGGGAAGGGGCAGCTGGACAGTTGGTGATCTGGGTTAGGCGTAGACAGTTAGTCAAATGACATAGAAGTGAAGTATGGTGCCCCTTTCCCCTGCCACTGGGCAAGGTCCTGGGCTGGTATGAGCTGAGGTCTCCTGGCACTTGGTGAGGAGGAAGAAAGGATGGGAGACTTCAAGGGTCCATCCCCTGGGACTATACAAGTCTCCCTTTATTTTGCAGGCTCTTTCCCTTCCAGAGGATGCAGGAGTTATAAGGAATACCTAGTGTCTCCCTGGAGTCTAATCATCTTCTCTCACTTATGTAGAAGCATCTCTGGAAAGGAGCCAACACTGTTTCCCCTTCATAACTACAAAGAGCTCTAAGATTAGGGAGAAAGGTGGGCAATCTCTTTTCGTGTAATTTACTGTCGCTGAAAATCTACTAGAGGGTCAGCTATGAATTAGTTTCTATTCTATGGCACACAACAAGAAGGATTAGAGTATGTGAATAGGCCCCAAGTTCTGAAAGTAAAAAAGGGTAGTGTGTGAGCTAGGGGTGGGACATACTATAAGAAATAAGACAACTGGAAAGGAAGGACTCTGTAGACTAACCGAACCTGTTTAAGATCCAACTGAAGCCTTTAAATGGTTCCTTTACTAGGGTTGTCCCCCATTCATCCTATAGCCATCTGATTCCAGTTGTCTTTTCCCCATCCTCTATTTTTTTTTTTCTTTCTTCACTCTAATTACAGCTCCAGGCCTTTTTAACTTACTGTCATCATATCCCAGCATCCTAGAAAGATGCAGCCCTTTCTGGTCCTGAAAGACCCCACCAGGAACACAGTTTTGACTCTCTTGTTTGCTCTTAACCAATACATTCTAATTGATAGTGACTTGTTTGTAATGTATTGACTTTGTCTCAGGCAATGAGGCCTCCTTCTCCCAGTATACTAATACAAATCTAATGACCCGAATGTGCATCCAGTATCTCTTCTCTTATACAGTATTCTAACCTGACTAAAGAATTCAAGTCTTCCAACCAAGAGGCATTTTCCTTTAGAGTCCACTTGTCAATCTCTGGGCAGGGGCAGCTGGAGCAGGGGACCTGCTACAGCATAAGGAGTCTGGTTGTCACACAGTTGTAATAGTAACCCATGGTGTCAAGGATATAGAAGGTGGAATATTCTTTGGTAGGCTGGGTACAAGGACAGGATGTGGTTCAACTTTGGAGAGCTCTGGAGCAATGCCATTAGGTTTTCCATCATGGAGACCTGGGCTAGGACAAGATTGGAGAATATGGGGATCTGACCTCACTTCGGCTTAAGTTCTCTTCCCTATGGAGATCAGAAGTAGAATTTTTTTTAGCCTTAAGACCAGGATCTCCAGGGAAGGAGAAACATTTGGGAGTTTGTACACCTTCTGTAAGATATGGTCCTTGAGACAACAGCAGAATAACCTTTCTGTTTCAAGGCTCAAAAAATTAGTTCCACACCATTTTTCTAGAGGGCTCCTTAAACACTTTTCTCTGGTGAGGGAACTGCCTTTGAGCCTGCCTTGACACTGATTACTGCTTTCCCAAGGCCTGCTGGCAATAGCCCATTTGGCCATATCTCTTCTATCTAAGCTCCCTTTTAATCTTCCTCCTTTCTTCTACTTCCTAGTCTCCACTCATTCTGCATCTTATTGCTACCCCGCATTTACTAGGATGGTAAAACACAGCTTAATTGGGGCTCCACACTTCATCCTCTAGCCACATGGGAGAAGATGTGATGAACTGGGAAGAGAAACATTGTACTGTCTGCCAATGCCTGTAGGGATATGGGCAGAAAGGAATTAAAGATCTTAGTAACAAAATGAATATGAAGGAAGAAAAATATTATCTCCATTTTGTGTTCCCAACATTCTATATAGGGCTAAGGCTGGGTGAGCAGCCTCCTTCTCCAAGATAAAGGTTCTCAGCAGGGATGAACATTTCCAGTCCCTACTCACCCCTTTTTGCTAAGCCCCACAGATAGAGCCCTGGGCAGAGGTGCCTACTGCTCTTGGTTTTGTTCCCCCCACCCCTTCCCCAGACAGGTTTTGCAGCTCATTGGAGCTCTCTGCCCATTCTGTTGGAGTTGCTTTTAGGGTAGGGGTACGTTGAGGGTATGTGTAGTCCCCTATTTCCCCAAGGCCCCCACTTGGTCTTACATCTCCCATGGGAGGAGCTCCCTCCCTCCCACCTGGAGAGGCTGGAGCTGATGTCTGTGTATGATGAAGGTCTGTCCTTCCTCCCTGCTGTCACTCTTCCTGTGTTAGGCCCTCTTCTAGGGCAGACAGTGCCTCCAGCCTCAGTCCCACACCTTCTTGGTTGCTGGAGAAGGACACCATGGTGTGGAGAAGCATGAGAACAAGGACACAGAGCCGGATCCTGCTAGGGTTGAAGTGGGAGCCCCCAGAAACTGGCAGCAGGGAAGGCTTGTGGTTGATGAGGCCTGGGGGATCATGGTGGGAATGGTAGTGGTGGTATTGTTGGTGATAGTGGTGGAAATAAGAGTGGTGGAATTGCTGGTGGTGGGTTTGGGGGGCCTCAGACTCCTTGAACTCCTTCTTCTCTGACTCACAGGAGACCCGCTGCATGTCACAGCACTTGGTTTCCGGATTCTTTGGCGAAGTATCCAGCAACCCTGCCAATGGATAAGGAAGGTTGGTGGAGTGCTCGGGGCGTCTTAAAATTATGCCTTACCTGAGGAGATTTTTTAAAATGGAGACTGCCCAAGGTTCCACCCCCCTCGAAATTCAGCACTTTCGCTTTCTGGACCCTTGTCTCTGGGATACTAGTTCCTCTGTGATAACAACTAGATTTTCATGTTCTGGATAGAGATGGCCACTTCGGCTTCTCTTCTATTCCACTTGTCCCTCCTTTTCCATGCTACCATCTTATAACACTTTCCCACTTAACCGTCTTCTTTTTTTAAAAATTTTTTTAAAATTTTTTTTACCCATCTTCTAACATAACTTCCCTATTGTCCTCCCTACTACTCCCTTGGTTAGTGCCTGACCTGACCCCCAGCTTTTTCCCTCTTTCCCAGTGCTCTGCCTTTACCTGTACATATAAAGCCAGGGAGCCCTCCGTACACCATTTCCTCATTGTCAGGGAGTAAAAAGGGGCACCAGGTCTGCACCTCCAGGCAGTATTGCTTGCAAGGCACCCAGCGCTGGCATTCCTGCTGGGTCACGCTGAAGTATTCTGAACACAGCCAGGCCTTGTAGATAGCCTGTGGGGAAAGGAAAGAGGATCAGCCCAGGTGCCAGTCCTTTCCCACCTCAGAAGAGAGGGATGAGGAGGAGTATATTTGCAGCCTCTTAGGGGATCTCTTCAGTCAATTCCAGGATCCAGAGAGTGTAGATGAGGAAAAGTTTGGGTCATCAATGTTACTACATTCTACTGTAAAAATCTTTCACTGCATGGGCAGAACTCTTGAATTTTCAGTCTGTAGTGACCCAGAATTTAGAATCAGTTCATTGTAATATCAAAATTACTCATACAGTAGAGCTATAAGGGGCCTTACTTTATGTAACCCTGCCATTTATGAATATTGCATTCTAACTGGTCTAAGAGTATTTGATAATGAAGTGAATTTCGATTCCATTCAAGACAATAACATTCGTTTGACTGATTGTGTTCAGCTTCTAAATTCAGATACTGCACTAAATAAAACCAAAATTTATAGAATTTTACACAATGATTTATTCATTGCAAATATCTTTTATAAAAACCTCACCTGATGGACTACAAAGGAATCAGATTGATTACATATGTGGAGAGAATCAATGGAGAACTTAATATCAGCTGTTTAAAAAAAACAAACAACAGGCCAGGTGATGACTGTGAGCAGATCATTACCTACTCCTGTGCAAGTCCAATTGAAGTGAAAATAAATTAAAACAAATCCACAAAAAATAAAATATGACCTTGAGTCTATCCCACCTGAATTTAAACCCATCCCAAGAACAGGTTTGAGGCATTAAACACTAATAAACGAAGACCAGATGAGCTGTGGGATGATATCAAGAATATCATTAATGAAGAAAGCAAAAAGGTCAAAAGGTCATTCCAGAGAAAGACCAAGATGAATGTTGGAGGAGACTCTGACTACTGCACTAGAAGGTCTGGAAACCAAAACTAAGGAAGGAGGAAGTAAGAGTTGAAGAGAAGAAGATTTCAAAGGCAGCTCACAAAGACAAAGCACAGTATTAAAATGTAATGTACAAAAAGCTAGAGTCAGAAAATCAAAAGGGAAGAAAGCACTCAGCATTTCTAAAGCTGTAGGAACTGAAAAACAAATTCAAGCCATGAGTTCTACTAGTTAAGGGTGCTATGGGCAATATATTGAATGATCCAGAAAACACCAAAAGAAGATTGAAGGACTATGCAGAGTTACTGTACCAAAAAGAATTGGCTGACACAGAAACTTTTCAAAAAGTAGCATATGATGAATGGTGATGAAGGAGAAAGTCCAAGATACTCTGAACGAATTAAAAAAAAAAGGCCACAGGGAATTGAGATATTTCAACAAGCAGATGCAGGCCTGGATGTGCTAGGAAACCTGGCCAACTGATTGGAGGCGATCCATAGTCATTCCGATTCCCAAAGGAGATGTTCCTATAGAATGTGAAAATTATCGAACAGTATCACTAATCTCACATCAAAGTAAAATCTTCCTGATGATTTAAAAAAACAAAACAAAACAAAACACAGGAAGCTCTGGTGGCCTAGTGGCAAGAAGCTGCACTGCAATTCCAGAGGTATACGATTCGAATCCACCAGATGCTGTGCTGGAGAAGGAGATCATAGATAATTGATAGATTGATTCGAAGTGACCCATTCCAAACCATCTCAGCTCTCCAATGCCTAGTATGTCCTGTACCAGTTAGATTTGATGGAACACACACACACAAAATATTAAAAGTTTTTAAAAAGTTTAAAAAAACCCAACAAACACACAAAAAAGACTATAACAGTACATTAACTGCCAGAAATACAAGCTGGATTTAAAGGAGGCCATGGTACAAGGGATCTCATTGCTTATGCCATATAGATCATGGCTGAAAGTAGAGAGTACCGGAAGGATGTCTATTTGTGTTTTGTCAACTATGCAAAAACATTTGACTGCGTGAATCACAACAAAATTGTGACTAATATTGAGATGAGAATCCCAGAACACCTGATTATGCTCAGGTGAAACTTATATCTAGACCAGGAAGCTGTTGTCTGAACAGAGCAAAGGAACACTTTAAGGTTCAAAATTAAGCAGAGTCAGGAATGTAATCCTTCTCCATATCTTTTCAATCTATATATAGAACAAACAATACAGGAAGCTGGACTTTATGAATAATGTGGCATCAGGTTTGGAGGAAGACACATCAACAACCTACATTATGCAGATGACATACTTTGCTCACTGAAACTGAGGAGGACTTGAAGCCTTCACTATGGATGGTATCTCAACAGCAACAAAACAAAGATCCTCACCACCAGGCCAAAAGACAGTATTGTAATAGATGGAGAAAAGATTGAGGTTGTTAATGATTTCATCTTGCTTGGATCCATAATGAACATCCTTGGTACCAGCAGTCAGAAAATCAAAAGGCATGTTTCATTGGGTAAATCTGCTGTCAAGGCTCTCTCCAATATGCTAAAGTGATGATGTTAGCTTAGAGACTAAGGAGCACTTGATCCAGGCCATGATCTTCTCAATTGCTTGCTATGAATCTGAGAGCTGGACAGTGATTAAGGATTACAGAAGAATCAATACCTTTGAGTTGTGGTACTCGAGCAGAGTACTGAATATGCCATGGACTTCCAAGAGAACAAATAAGTTTTTCCTGGAGAGGATGACATCAGTGTGCCCCTTGGAGGCAAAGATTTTGAAGCTCTGAATCATATACTTTGGGCATGTTGCCAGGAAGAACCAGTCCTTAGAGAAGGACATCATGTTTGGAAAGGTAGAGATTCACTGCAGAAGAGGAAGACTATTAACACAGTCACTGTGGCAATGAGGTCAGGTGTGTCTGAGATGGTGAGGTTGGCTCAGAATAGGGCAAGGTTCAGAGCCATTGTTCATAGATTTCTACGAGTCGTAGTCCAATCAATAGCATATAACAAGAAGTGTGGACCTCTTCCTTCAGTATCATTGGTTCTTTGTTTTTTTATGTTTCATCCATGAAACATATCCACATTCCCCCACCGTTTTCTCCCTCCACCACCAAACTCTTCAACCCCATGATTTTCCTCTCTCCCCTTCCTTGGCACACCTTGCCTTCTTCCCATCCCTCTTGGTCTATCCATACATATCTTACTGGTTATCATTCTATTTTTACAATAATGGTCTTACATAGTATTCGTTCTAATGTGCCAGAGTTAGTTCACTCAGCATAATGCTCTCTAGCTTCTCCCATGTTACATAGTATTTTTCAAAAGTGTTACTCCTGAGTGCTGCATAGTATTCCTTTGTGTGAATGTACCATAGTTTGTCAATTCAGTTGTTCATTGATTGACATTTCCAATCTTTCCATGTTCTTGCTATCATGAATAATGCTGCTATGAACATCGGTGTACAAATATCCATTTGTGTCTCAGTTCTCTTTTCCTTGGGGAAATATTCCTAGCAGTGACATAGCCAGGCCATATGGAATATCTATGTTTGGCTTTTAGAGGACATTCCAAACTGCTTTCCAGAGTGGCACCATTTTACAATTTCATCAACAGCATATTAGAGCTCCAATCACTCCAGATCCTCACCAAAATTTCTTGCTTGCTGTACTATTACACTTTGCCACTGCTACTGAAGTAATACGGGATCTCATTATAGTTTTTATTTGCATCTCTCTTATTGCCAATGATATTGAGCATTTCTTTATGTATCTTTTGGCCATCTGAATATCAACCTCTGTGAAATGTCTTTCCATAGTTTGTGTACATTTTATGATTCTTTTTCTTGTGGAGGCTCTGTAGTATTCTGTACATTTTCACTATGAGACCCTTGTCTGAGATATTATTGCCAAATGTGTTTTCTTAGTTGATTTTCTTTTCACCCTATAGGGAAAAGCTTTTGATGTGTACAGGGACTTAATCTTTAGAAGATCCCATCCATCAATGTTATCCTCTCCTGGTTGTGCATTTCTGCTGTATTTGCCAGCCTCTTTATACCATAGGCTAGCCTTCCAAGTTTGGCCCCATTTGGTCTCTTATGGGAAAGTCTTTTTTTTTTTTATGACCTGCTCAATTTCTTCTTTTGTGATGAGTGTATTTAGGTGTTTATATCTGACCATATCAAACTGAGTAAGCTGGGAATTTCTAGGAATGTATTCATTTCTTCTAGGTTTTCAGGTTATCACAGTATAGTTTTTCATAATCTGAAACCTATACTTGGACCGGGAAGTACTTCTCAGAACAGAACAGGGGAACGCTGCACACTTCAAAATTAGGAAGGGAGTTTGTCAGGGATATGTCCTGTGTCCATAATTTTTCAATCTATATGCAGAACAAGTCATTCGGGAGGTTGGGCTTTTTTGAGGAGGAATGTGGCCTCAGGATTGGGGGAAGACTCATCAACAACTTATGCTATGCAAATGATAAAACCTTGCTTGCTGCCAACTGAGGAGGATTTGAAATGCTTGCTGATTAAGGTCAAGGACTGTAGCCTTAAATATAGATTGAAGCTTTGCCAACTAATTGTTAAATTTGTAGTGCATTATACCAAAGACAGACGTGTTAGTGCCATTTAAAATTCATAATTTCATATTATTTGCAAATACATTTTATAAAAGACACAAACGCAGGTTATACACATGGACTTCCCCTGATGGCATGCATAGGAATCAGATCTATTACATCTGTGGAAGAAACCGCTGGAGAAGCTCAATATCAGCTGTGAAAACTAGGCCGGGGGCTGATTGTGGAACAGACCACCAATTACTCATATGCAAGTTCAAGCTG
>NW_006399928.1:1768437-1769183 GCF_000299155.1 Elephantulus edwardii
CAAAGAGTCTCACCACTGGGCCAATTGGCAGCCCCATGATAGATGGAGAAAAGATTGAGATTGTTAACAGTTACAACTTGCTCGGCTCCACAATCAACTCTTTTGTCACCAGCAGTCAGGAAATCAAAAGACGAATTGCACTAGGTAAATCTGCTGTCAGTGACCTCTCCAGAGTATTGAGAAGCAAATATATCAGTCTAGAGATTAAAATGCACCTGATCCAGGCCATGGTCTTCACAATTACTTCCTATTTATCAGAGTACTGGACAATGAATAGGGGTGCAGAATTGATGCTTTTGAGTTGTGGTGCTGGAGAAGAGTCTTAAACATACCATTGACCACTAAGAAAATAAATAGGGTCTGTCTTGGAGAAATCAAGTTTCTCCTTGGAGGCTAGGATTTTGAAACTCTGTCACATATACTTTTAATATGTGGCCAGGAGGAACTGATTCTCGGAGAAGGACATCGTGTTTGGAAGGGTGGAGGTACAGTGGAAGGTCTACAGAGGTCTACAGAGGAAGACCCAGGATGAAATGGATTGATATAGTGTCAAAGTTTGTTTGATGTGTGTTACTGTTCTTCCCCCACCTCCCCCAAAAGTGGGTGGCCAAGGGTGGAGGCCTGCTAGAGAATGTGGATTTAAATGCATACACACAGAAACCAACTCAAGGTGGATCATGGACCTAGGACTAAAACCAAGGACTATAAAATTCATTACAGAAAAGCTAGGAACAACACTAGAAGCC
>NW_006399928.1:1770833-1776343 GCF_000299155.1 Elephantulus edwardii
AGAAAAAAAATAAAAGAGCAAGACAAAAAAAAATCCATAATGAGGCGTTGGGTCTGGGGCTGGCCTGAGTCCTGGGGCCTGGGGCCTGGGGCCTGGAGCTTCCCTCCACTCTAGGAGTTGGCTCCTAGCTAGCATCTTGATGGTGGACAGCTAAGGGAAGTTATTGTGATTGGCCCTCAGGCCAAATTTATTAGTTTTAGAATGAATATTCTTTAAATGACACAGTAATCATTTGTCTATTTGGTGTATTGAACAACTTGGAGTTGGTGTGATGTTGAACACTGATCCATAGTCATGTCAAATACCATAATGGTTTCCCATTATGTGCTATGTTTGGATGAGCTTCCAGATTGATTCATGCTGGGAAACAGGAGTGGCTCCACTTCCCAAACAAGATGCTTCTGGAAACTCAATAAATTCTAAAAACTCTATAAATGTACAAAAATGATGTTAGTTATAGGACAGAGTTTAGGTCTTTTGTGCAAAGCTTACTCTGAGTCTTGTTCAACTCGGTGACACTTAACCACTGCTAAATGAGACTAGTGCTGTTATATCTGGAGGAACACTCTTCCACTTTGCACATCACTCTTTGTCAATGTGCTGTATGAAGTAACCTGTGTTTGTTGTGATAATGAACCTTGTGACATTGGGATATCAAATACCATAATGGTTTCCCATTGTGGACTGTGCTTGGTGGAGTTCCCAGTTGTAAGACAGGTTTGGAAGCAGGAGTGGCATCCATTTCCTAAATTGCATGCCTCTGGAAACTCGATGAACACAGAGAAAAGATGATAATTATAAAATAGGGGTCAGGTAATTTGTTCATAGGGTCGCTATGAGTTGTATTTGACTCAATGGCACTTAACAATAACAACAGCATCATCATTTGGTGCATTAATTGTGCACCAAATAATGTTTTCTTGATCTATTGTGCATTTAGTCATCACATAGTGCCATTTCTTATCTTTTATGGTGGTTTTTCATCCTGAAGTCTATTTTAACAGAGATTAGTATTACCATTCCTTCTTTTTTGTGTATGCCGTTTGCTAGGTATTCCACCCCCCACCCCAAGTCTTTGATTTTTAGTCTTTTTCCTCATTTCTTAGATGTGTCTCTTGTAGGCAACACATTGGTGGCATTTTTTTTATCCATTCTGCAATTCTTTTTCTCTTCACTGGTACATTCAAACTATTAACATTAAGTGTGATTATTGACAGGCCAGGTTTTATCACTGCCCTTTTACGTCATCTCTGTTTCTGATTACTGTGGTCCATGCATTTCCTTTAGAGTCTCTGTGTGTAGTACTTCTCTTAGAATTTCTTGTAGTATTAGTTTCGTTTTCACAAATTTCTTAAGTTCCTGCTTTTCTGCAAATGACTTAATTTCTTCTTTATATTTGACAGACAGCTTTGCTGGGCACAAGGTCCTTGGCTGATAATTCTTTTCTTTCAGCCTTCTATATTTGCCATCCATTATCTTCTTGCTCATATGGTTTCTGCTAAGAAATAAGACCTTACTGTAACTGGTTCTCCTTTGTAGGTGACTCTCTGTTTTTCTAATACTCCTTTTAGTGTTCTAGCCTTATCTTTGATTTTGGAGAATTTTATTATGATATGCCTTGATGTTTTTATTTGGGGGTCTAGTCTGTTTGGAGTTCTCTGAGCTTCTTGAACATGGATTTCCTCAATACCAGGGAAGGTTTTTTTCTAATATCTCGTACACAATTTTCTCAATGTTTTCACCTTCATGTTCTGAAATTCCAATCAAAAATATTTTGTTTCTTTCGATATTACTAATTTTCTTTCCATCTCCCCCCTATTCTCTTTCTATCTCTTTTTTCTCCTAGTGTGTTCTCATTAAGCTTCCTGTTTTCAACTCACTGTCTCCCTGTTCGATCTCTTCTGTTCTGCTTTTTTTTTTTTTTTTTTGGTCCCTCCACCATGTTGGGAATATTTGTTATTTTGGTTTTGTTACTCTGGATTGCTTTTTTCTTTTTTTCTGTTATTTCCAGTACTGTTTTGGCTGCACTTTCTCTATCTTGTGATAATTTTCTAAGATCTTTGTCTAGAATGTCAATTCTTTTTCCCATTTCTTGCAATTTCTTCTGTAGTTATTCATATTCCTCCACATTGATATATTCATTGTCTCTGGAGACACATATTTCTTGTCTCTGAAGATTTATTTCCTGTCTCTGGAGTATTTGCTCTATTAATGGCTTCCAAATTTCCTTCCATCATTTGCACATTCTTCTGTAGCTCTTCATATAGCTCCACCTTAACATATTTCTTTTGTCACCCTGTCTCTAGGAATTAAATTCCTTGACTCCACAGTTACTACTGACCCATCTTCTTCAGAGATGACCTTTTCTCAAGTGAAAGGTTTGACACTCAGTCTACCACTTAGATAACAAGCTTTTGTTAAACTTTGCTGTCCTATTTATATAGCCCTAAGTATCTTGCCCAATCTTGTTAGCATTCTAACTGATCCAGAGGGCTCTGCTTTGTTTAAACAGACATAGGGAACTTGGATACCCATATACAAAGATCTGAGAAAAAACCATAAGTGTCAGGGTTACTAGATCTGTGATGATTACTGGATCTTGGGCATGTTAGGAATAAAATTAAGGGAGAATTGGAGAAAGGAGTGTGTTCAGATGGATATCAGTGTGATGGAACCAGGTGGAGTTCACATTGGGAACCAATGGAGGGCAAGAATCAGATAAAATGGCTGAGCTCAAGTCTCCTCCAATCAAAACCAGAGACATTGGTGCTCCATGACCCTGACTTGCACAGAAGATACTATCCTCAAGGCAATGTTTTAGGCACATAAAATGATCCTCCATCATATCATCCTACTGGCCCAGACTCAAGCCCAGAAGTATGGTCAAACTGCAAAGACAGCTGGCTATAAGAGATGTAGTTCATGATGAAGGATCTATTCCACCCTTACTTCTGGAGAGGCCTGCCCCTTTCTTTGGGATGTATCTTTTCTTTTCTTTCAACTTTACCCTGTTTCCTCATCCTTCCTTTCAACCACATGTTCAAAGAAAGGCTTGACTCATGCTGGGATGATTATTCCCAAACAGAATAGCCAAGCTAAAATCAGGAGACTTGTCCTTGACTGATCTTTCTATATTTCTATTGTCTCCCACCAGGCTCAATTCAAGTCTAGGCAAGAAAGCCTGAATACAGATACTCATTTGCACATAATATTTCTGGTGAGCTGACCAGGAGATACTTGAAGAGGACAGATCCTCCACCGTCATGAAGGTGGATGAAAACATCTAATTGCGGAGTGAGAAAATGCACTGGCCCAGTCTATTTGAGGTTTGTAGCAGATGAGAATAGACAAGTGTCAGGGTATGTTCATTTCTTTCTGTTTCCCCACCACCACGGGAGGAGGCATCCTGTTCCCTTTTATCTCTGCTTTTTCTTTGTAATACAAAAACATGCTTGTCAGTATGAGGAAGGAAACAAGGTAACCTTTGGGACTAGGTTTATGTGCATCTTTTTTTAGTGTGGACAGACTGCTCTGTAGGTGTGGTAATTTTGTTGGTAGGGTCAAAAATTCGTTAGAGAAAATGGATTTTTAGAGGCAGTCTTAGAGGTGACTCGCTGTCTCCCAGGTCTGTGTAATAAACTGCATTTATGGAAAAAATGGATTTTTACTGGAGAAATGATTATAGTAATTAAGCCCATATAGGGGGTTTCTCAAAGTGGGAGCCTCTATTCAAGATAAGTAATCTTCATGGTGCGTGTTCAAGATGGCCACCTCCTAGAAAGTCATATAGGGTCAGTGGCACAGTAACTGAAATATTTTAGCATAATCAAAGATTGTTAAAAGAAGTCCTGAAGTCCATAGGCTATTTAGTTAAAATATGTTCTTAAGTCTTGGAATGTCTGCGTTACCTTAATGCTGCTTTTCATGTATTCTTGGGTCTCGGAATGTCTTTATTAGCTGGATGCTGGTTTTTCTGATCTGAACTGCTTCAAGGAAAATATTATACCATGAAAAAAGGAAAGGACATAGAAAAATAGGGAAATTTATTACTCATAACTTAAAGTTTTAAAGCATGCTTTAAAGTTTCAGTTTGATTTACAAATCTAAGGTTGCTTTTTCTAGAAGGCTACAGAGGAAAAGAAAAGCTCTAGTGTAACAATTGCTGTAGCTATATCAAAGATCTCATTTGTTTTAAGATTCTCTTGTGTTCAAGAATAAGCATCTTTATTCAGGAGGGTGTGGTGAAGGAGGATGTGAGGAAAGCCGGGTTGTCACTAATCACAGAAGGATTGCAGTACTGTTGTCCAGGAGAGTAAGTGGAAGAGTCTGTCAGCGCGCATTGAAAGGCCCCATTTTCACAGAAGTGTAACTTTTAATAATACAGATGCAATCACTGGAGGTTATTTAATATGCAATAGGTAGCACCTTACTAATTAATCTGCCTAGGAAAGGTCTCCTGGTGTATTTAATAAGTAGAAAAGCTCTTCAAGCATTAAGCTAGAGTTGATGTTTTCTTTCATTTCTTTTCTTTGTAAAAAAAAAAGTCCACTCACAAATGGTAAATTTGAGCCTGTTAATCTTCAAAGCTTCTACATGTTCTGTATTTTGAGATACAAAAACAATGCTGCAGATCTAGATATGTATGTATTTCGTAGTTACTTGAAAGATGTAAGCATTTATAATTTAAGAGTATGGCATTTAATCTTATTAAGTAAATACTCTTATCAACTTGTGTACATTTTTGGAGGTAAAAGCTTGAAAATATTATAAGCATTGCATAATGTGGCAGTTGTGTAATTTATGTAATGTGATGCATGAATCAGAATTTTTATATAATTAATGATTATTGATTTATTATCATTAGTTTAATCTTTTAAAAAATCCGACTTAAAACAATACCAATGAAGAAATTTTCTTTTACTTCACAATGAGAAGAGCGAACTGGGGGAGGGGGGGAGAAAGGTGCAACAATGAATGAATGGAAATCCAAAATCTCTGTAAATGTTCATTGAAATTAATAATAATAAAAAACCAAAACCCCACACTGTACATGCATGAAATATAATACATATTAATAATATGAAAACAAATAAAAATAATGAGGAAAAAACAAGAAAAAAATGAGATTATCATTCCTTGAAGGGGTTTTCTTTGATGTATCAAAAAATTCTGGTGTTACGACAATGGTAAGAATGACTAGATTACATGGTAGGGCCAGACGACAAAAATTAAGGGATTTTAATTTAATAAGGAGTTTTGTTTGTTTTCTCTGGGAAAACAAACATCCTCTGGACTAAGGGGTTATTTTCTTTTGGAACACTTTTGATTGCTTTCTTATCTTTTATGGAGAAGATCTTTAGGGGATTGTTTCCTTAGCTTCACTAACTTTGTGTATAACCTTATGGGAGGAAACAGATATTGAACTTAGATTTCCATGGTGCAATTAGATTTGAAGAAAGGCCTGGGATCAGAGTTAGATTGGAAATTTTGAATTTTTAAAAATTAATTAA
>NW_006399928.1:1778305-1796841 GCF_000299155.1 Elephantulus edwardii
AGTATTCTGAAAAATTTACAACCAGGAGAAGATAAAATAGATGAATGGGACCTTTTAAGAATCAAATCCCTATGCTCATCCAGAAATGTCTCTAACAGGATAAAAAGGGAAGCCACAGACTGGGAAAAAGTGTTTGGTAATGACATGTCAGATAAGGGAAATGTTGAATTTTTCTTTTCATTCCTTCAAAGGATTCAGCTTACGGGTTGGGATAGGAGAAGGTCACACTTCTTTTAAACCTGTCTCCATTAGCCACCACATTGTTTTATTCTGAATTTTCTTTCCACTGCAGTTTTCATTCCATCATTTTCAGCCCCTTGTTAGTGTTCTCTTTGGGCACGCTAGTAGACTTTAGTAGTAACAAACTGCACTGGAATCCCAAAAGCAAGCGTTCCAAATTTACCAGCAGCTCTGCAGGGTTTTGAAGTCTCCTTCCTTGTGATTTATTGCCTCTGAATACCCGCTGGAGGGTCAGCTATGGGTCGGTTCTGACTCAACGGTACACAATAACAACAAGAAGACCTTAGATCATGTATCCCTGGTCTTAGATTATCCTTTCTGTTTTAAAACTTCGCCAAAATTCTTCTGGGGAATTAGAGGTGTTCGTTTTGTGTTGTTGTTGTTGTTTTCTAAATCTCATGTATTTATTGTTTCTTATTTAAGGCAGAAAGGAATTTTATGTAGCAACAATAGGTACTATATAAAGTTGTTCTGTTAGATAATATTTTAAAGTACAATTTCCAGACACACTGACATCAGACTAGAACATATGTGGAATATCACAATTGGTGATAAGAAATATAGAGATTTGGAAAGAATACCAGGCAGAAAAAGGATCAATACACCGGTGTCTGCAGCTCAGATGAATACTTTGTAGCCTCAAACAGGCGAAATGAATGCAGATAACTCCATTCAAAAGTCTAGCTATGATGAAGAACCATCTGTTACAGCCAGGTTTTTAATTGTTCCCTTGTGGTTGTAGGATGCCACACACCACCTGGGAAATGTTTTCTTACTACTCTCATTCAGGATCAGTCAGATTCCATCATTTCAAATAATCCTCTTAGATGGTTTCTCAATAATTAGATACTTTTGACAGTCTGAAGAAGTTAAAAACTTAAGAAATTTTAAATGAAATTTCGCCTCAGTGTTTTAGGGGATGATGAAAAATGCTCTGCTAACAGATCTCTAATGTACAATACGACTCTACTATGAAACTTATTTTGCTAAAAGAAAAAGAATCATTGCCTTAGTGAATGGGGAAGAGTCTGTGTTCAGTCCTTAATAGACTTCTATACTTCCTACCCTTGGAATTCAAGAGCATAATAATCTTTTAAATTAAGCTGATTTAGATGGGGTTTTGCTATTTGCAACCAACTGAGACTTAAGCAAAATAATATCTGCTTTAAACCGTTTGTTAAATCATTGCTAGACTATTCAAGGTCACCGTTATTAAGAGTCCCATAATTTCAGCTGAATCCACTCTGAGGCAATAGTCAATATTTCACCTTCTGTCTGGTAAATAAATGCAGCTTTTCTTGGTGAAAGTTACATCTATCAACTAGTTCTTTTTTAAGTTGTTAGTGTTGCTTAATATTTTTTTTAAAATAATATCTGGTGAGGTAGAAATTCTATTTTCCAGAGAGCTCAAAGTAATAGCTGAGATTTATGACTTAGAGGGATCTGGGGAATACTGCTCCATTTGAATTTATTTTTCTCTTCTCCATTTCAACTTCTAGTTAAAAATGAAAATAGACAACAGAAAAGCAAATTTAAATATCTCCCATCTGGGTCATCCACTGCCACATGGCAAAGAATTTTAGGAATGATTTGATAAAGTACTTGGAAAATAGCATAATTTAACTAAGGAGAGAAATTCTCTCAGATGGTCAAAGCTAAGAAGTTTTAAATAAGCTAAATAACTTTTTAAAAAAGCAAGTTAGAAGCAAAAAAAAGGTAAAATATGTAAAAGAAATTAGAAGGAAGCATTTTACAATGGCTATTTTGAACCTCAAGAAGACAACAAATGAATCTTTTTGCTTCTATGCAAGAAAATATTGCTAAATAATCTGAACAATGACGAGGTTTGTGAGTAAAACAGTTGTTGTAAAAAATGTATTGATGTGCTCATCAAGTTGTGCCAAGAAATCTGGGGAACAACCACTTGGCCAACTGACTGGAAGAGATCTATACTTGTTCCCATCCCAAAGAAAGGTGACCCAACAGAGTGTAGAAACTATAGAACAATCTCATTGATTTCACATGCAAGCAAGATTCTACTGAAGATTATCCAAAAACGACTGGAACAGCACATCAGCAGAGAACTGCCAGAAGTCCAGGCTGGGTTTAGAAGGGGTCGTGGTACTAGGGATATTGTAGCTGATGTTAGATGGATCTTAGCTGAAAGCAGGGAATACCAGATGAATGTCTATCTGTGTTTCATTGACCATGTAAAGGCATTAGACTGTGTGGATCATAACAAACTGTGGCTGATTCTAAGAAGAACAGGAATCCCAGAACACTTGATCGTGCTAATGCAAAACCTATACTTGGACCAGGAGGCAGTCGTCAGAACAGAGCAAGGGAACACTGCATGGTTCAAAATTGGGAAGGGCATACACCAGGGATGCGTCCTATCTCCATACCTTTTCAACCTGTATGCAGAAGAGACTATCCGGGAGGCTGGGCTCTATGAGGAGAAGTGTGGGGTCAGGATTGGTAGAAGATTCATCAACAATCTGCGTTATGCAGATGACACAACCCTGCTTGTTGAAACTGAGGAGGACCTGAAGCACCTGCTGCAGAGTGTCAAGGACTGCAGCCTGTAATATGGATTGAGGCTCAATGTCAAGAAGACAAAAATTCTCACCACCGGACCTATTGGCAGCTTCAGGATGGATGGTGAAGAGATTGAGATTGTTCACAGCTTTAGTTTGCTTGGCTCCACAGTCAACACTCTTGGCACCAGTAGCCAGGAAATGAAAAGGCGCATTGCCATGGGAAAGTCTGCTGTTAGGGACCTCTCCAAAGTACTGAAGAGCAATGGTGTCTCTCTGGAGACTAAGGTGTGTCTGATACAGGCCATGGTCTTTGCAATCACTTGTTATGCATCAGAGAGTTGGACAATGACCAAGGAGGATAGGAGGATTGATGCCTTTGAGCTGTGGTGCTGGAGAAGAGTATTGAGAGTACCATGGACTGCTAGGAAAACAAACAGATTCATCCTGGAAAGGGTTAAACCGGGTGGCTCCTTGGAGGCAAGGATTCCGTCTAACATACTTTGGACATGTTGTAAGGAGAGACCGGTCCTTGGAGAAGGACATCATGCTTCGGAGGGTGGAGGGACAGCGCAGGAGGGGAAGGCCCTCTATGAGGTGGATTGATTCAGTGACTGGGAAAATCGGGATTGGAGTGTCAGTGACAGTGCGATTGGCACAGGACAGAGCAGAGTTTAGGGCTGTTGTACATAGGGTCGCTATGAGTCACAAGGGACTCGACGGCACATAACAACAACAACTAAAAAACAGTGGAAACTTTGCTTAAAATTTCCTAGATGCAATAAAGATAAGGAAAACTCAGAGAAGTCTGACACATAATCCAATTTCTATCTACCGTGATTTGACCTCCAATCCTATTAGAGGGAAAATGTCCTGTACTGCCAGTAATTTGCTTGTAGTGTACCTCCAAAAACTTGAATGCTACTGTAGTTGGCCAGTCTAAATTCCAGGAAGGTCCAGTGCACATCCTTAGCTGAGTTAAGGACTAGCATGGAAGATTTCCCAGATGCCCGGGAAAATTAACAAGAGTATTAGAGGTTGATCCCAGATTACAAGTCACTCAAAAACTGGGAACATGGAATGTACGAAGTATGCATACAGGGTAACTGGAAGTTGTCTAAAAGTAAATGGACTGCATGTATATCAACATTCTAGGCATTAGTGGACTGAGATGGACTGGCATTGGCTATTTTAAATCAGACAATCATATGGTATGTTATGCCAAGAATTAAAAACTAATGAAGAATAGTGTTGCATTTATAGTGAAAAAAAATAAACAAACCCAACACAATTTCAAGAGTTCTGGTGGCCTAGTGATAAGAAGCTGTGCTGAAATCCCTAAAGCACTTGATTCAAATCCATCAGCTGCTCCATGGGAGAAGGATGGGCCCCCAGGCCTCCATTGGCAGGAGCAACTCTCTCACAGTGCAGTACACCACAGCTGCTGTAATTTGTAGATTTAAAAAGCAGAGTGGACAACTCCACCCTATCAGAAGAAAAGAGGGAAGGGCAGGGTGAAGGAAGGCCAAAGCCCTCACAGGAAGCAAGGCCAGGATCTAGGTCCCATAACAGAGCAAGGAAACACTGCATGGTTCAAAATCAGGAAGGGTATATGCCAGGGATGTGTCATATTGCCATACCTTTTCAAAGTGTATCTGGAAGTTTCATCAAAACCTGAATTATGCAGATAAAACAACCTTTCTTACTGAAACTGAAGAGCGCCTGGGACATTTGCTGCAGAAGGTCAAGGACTGCAACATTAAATATGGATTAAAGCTTGAAATCAAGAAAACAAAGATTCTCACCACTGGGCCATCATGATAGATGGTGAACAGACTGAGATTATTAACAGCTTCAGTTTGCTTAGCTCCACCAGCAGCCAGGATATCAAAAGATGAATTGCCTTGGGAAAGTGTGCTGTCAGGGAACTCTCTAGAGTACTGAAGAGCAATGATGTCAGTCTGGAGACTAAGCTGTGCCTGATCCAGGCCATGGTCTTTGCAATTACTTGCTATTCATCAGAAAGCTGGACAATGACTTAGGGATGATAGTAGGAGAATTGATGCCTTTAAGTTGTGGTGCTGGCAAAGAGTATTGAATATACCATGGACTGCTAGGAGACCAAACAGGTTCATCCTGGAACAGGTGAAACCAGGCTACTCATAGGAGGTAAGAATTTTAAAGCTTTGTCTGACATACTTTGGGCATGCTGCAAGGAGAGACCAGTCCTTGGAGAGGGATATCATGCTTGGGAGGGTGGAGGGACAGGGCAGGAGACGAAATCTTTGATAAGATGGATTGACTCAGTGACCAGGTTAATGGGGATAGGTGTGTCAGAGACAATAAGGTTGGCTCAGGAAAGAGCAGGTTTCCGAGTTGTTGCAACTCAATGGCACATCACAACAGCAACAACATACTAGGGCCAAAGCCTACATTCCCATGGGAAGTGGAACCAGAGTCTTAACCAGCCTCCATCACCACCTCAATTAAAAATTTTCAGTTCATGCTTTAGGATTTTCTCTTTCTATGAATGGACAAAATAGAAACACTTAGAGTGTTTTAATTCAAAAGCATGGAGATCCTTGGGAGTCTATAGGTTATTACAACCATCAGCTAAACCAAATAGTTACCCTCCAGGCCTAAAAAATACAATAGACTGACTCCACTGATAAATTGATAAAAGCTTAGATATTCTTAAGTTGCTTCTACTAATCGTGAGAGTTTCATATTCTGTTATTGTTGTTGTGTATTGTCAAACTGGAACCAACCCATAGCTGATCATCCTATGTATTTCAGAGGCAGTAAATCGCATAGGAGACTTCCTATTTTTCTCCCAAAGAGCAGTTAGTGGATTTTAATTATGTGCCTTTGGGTTGGTAGTGCAATTCCTTACCACTAAGCCATCAGAGCTTACATCTATGTTCTAGGACTTGGTAATTAAGTATACTGAAAGCATCATAAGATAAAATATTGCAAACAGATCCTAGTGATTGAAACTTTGAATGTGAGAAGTATGATTAGATATAGTTAAAGAAGAAATGGAATGCATAAATAAAATATATTAATGAAATGGATTGGCACGGGACATTTTAAATCAGACAATTATATGATTTACTATGCCAGAAATGAAAAGGTGAGGAAAAAAATGGGGTCACATTCATAATTTAAAAGGCCATTTCTAGATCCGTCTTGAAATACAATGTTGTGAGTGACTGGATAATATTCATACACATATAAGGAAGACATGTTAATACCACTATCATTCAAATTTATGCACCAACAACCACCACTGAAGAGGAGAAAATAGATAGATAACTTCTACCGAATGTTGCAATCGGAAATCCATCGAACAGCAACCAGTATACATTAGTAATAATGAGTACCTGGAATGCAAAAATTGGTAACAAGGAAGAAGGATCGGTAGTCAGGAAACATAGACCTAGTGACAGAAATGAGGCTGGAGAGAGAAGTATAGAATTCTGTACAATGATTTAGCCATTATAAAGAACTTTTATAAGAAATACAAACAGTGACTACACATATGGACCTCACCTGATGGCCTACACAGGAATCAGATGGATTACATATATGGGGGAAAATGTTGGAGAAGCTCAATATAAGGTATGAAAACTAGGTCAGGTGTTGATTGTGGATCTAATCGTCAAGTACTTGTATACAAGTTCAAACTGAAGCTAAATAAAAGAAAATAAAATCCACAAGAACCAAAGTTTGACCTTGATTTTATCCCTCCTGAATTTAAAGACTATCTCAGGAACAGATTTGAGGCCTTGAATACTAATGAGCAAAGACCAGATGAGCTGTGAGATGATATCAAGAATATCATCCAGGAAGAATGCAAAAGGTCATTACAAAGACAGAGGAAGAAGAAAAGGCCAAAAAGATGTCAGAAGAGCCTCTGAATATTGCACCAGAGCTCCAAGAAGCCAAAGCAAAGGGAAGAAATCTAGATGTTAAGGAGATGAACAGAAGATTTCAAAAGGCAGCATAGCAAGACAAAGTAAATTATTATAATGAAAAAGTGCAAAGAGCTGGAGTTGTAAAGTAAAAAGGGATGAACTTGCTCAACATTTCTTTTAAATCTTATTATTTTGTGAGTGTGTACCATCAAATCGGATCTGACTGGTACAGGAGGAGGTTGCCCATCCTTCTCCAGCAGAGCATCTTGTAAATTCAAACTGCATACCTCTGAGATTGCAGTGCAGCTCCTTGCCACTAGCCTACCAGAGCTCCTTCTCAACATTTCTTAAGCTGAAGGAACTGAAGAACAAATTCAAACCTTCAGTTGCAATATTTAAGGATGCGGTGGTAGAATGTTGAATGAACCAGGAAACATCAAAAGAAGGTGGAAGGAGTACACAGTCTCTATACCAAAAAGAATTGGCTGATACAGAAGAATTTAATGAAACAACATATGATCAAGAGCCTGTGGTGATGAAGGGGGATGTTAAATCTAATCTGAAGGAAATGGCAAAAAAACAAGGCCCTAGAAATTGATGACATACTGATTCACATATTTTAACAAACAGATGCTGCCCTGGAATATGCTCACCAAGTTGTGCCAAGAAATCTGGAGGAAAAACACCTGACCAGTTGACTGGAAGAGATCCATATTTTTTTCTCATTAAAAAAAATATGACCCAGCAGAGTGTAGAAATTATGAAAAAATATTATTAATATCACATGCAAGCAAGATCCTGCTGAAAATTATCCAAAACTGATTGGAACAGCATGTCAACATAGAACTACCAGATATGCAGGCTGGGTTTAGAAGATGTCGTGGCTCTAAGGGATATTATAGCCAATGTTCGATGGATCTTAGCTGAAAGCAGAAAGTACCAGAGGAATGTCTATCTGTGTTTCATTGACTATACAAAGACATTTGACTGTGTGGATCATAACAAACTGTGACTAAAAAGAATGGGAATCCCAGAACACTTGATTGTGCTTATGTGAACCTATACTTGGATGAGGAGGCAGTCATCAGAACAGAGCAAGGAAACACTGCATAGATCAAAATCAGGAAAGGTGTACATCAGGGATGCATCCTAACTCCATAGCTTTTCAATCTACATGAGGCTATCAGGAGGCCGGGCCCTAGGAGGAGGAACGTGGCATCAGGGTGGAAGGAGGAAGACTCATCAACAAACTGCATTGTGCAGATGACACAACCTTGCTTGCCAAGCGTTGAGTACTCTCTTTCATAGGGTTGCTATGAGTCACCTGAGACTCATTGGCACTTAACAACAACAACAGCAAGGTGCACTTGATCCAGACCATAGTCTTTGCAATTACTTGCAAAGAGCTGGCAAATGGCTGGGGATGATAAAAGAAGAATTGTAGAAGGCTTTATGGCCCTTTCTCAAAAAAGTTGCAAACAGAAATACCATTTGACCCAGAAATTCCACTACTGAGAATTTACCCTAAAGAAACCATAACTGCCACCTAAGCAGATATATTCACATCCATGTTTATTGTGGCTTTGTTTGCAATAGCAAAGAGCTGGAAATAACCCAAGTGCCTATCAACAAACGAATGGATAGAGAAGCTCTGGTATAGTCACACAATGGAATACTATGCAGCATTGAAAAACAAGAAACATGGCCCCCGCTGCCGCAGCCCTGCGACCCCGGAGGAATGACCGGCCCACCACCACCACAAACCCCAGAGGAGCGACCCACCCACCACCGCCACGACCCCACCGCAGCCCACCACTGCTGTGACCCTTCAGGACATCTGCAACCTGACTGAGATACTCATGAGTGACTACCCGGAAGCCAGCGCTGCCGGGTGCGAGCTTTACAGCTGTAACCTTAGTGAGGTTTCTGAGAGTCCCCACAGGGGCAGGTAACCCCACAGAGCATGAACAGAACACCTACAAACTGAGTGAGTTTTTTGCACGGGTACCCAAGCATCCCTACCCAGATAGATGGCCCAACTGGGCGTGAGGGGGATGGTTGGAAACTGAGTGAGGTTCTGACAAGTGCCCATCAAGAAGCTAGCCTTGCTGGACACCAGCAGGACATCTGTAACCTGAGTGAGGTCCCTGCACATCCACACTCAGGCAGGAACACCCCCCCCCACACACACACCCCAGTCAGGCCTGAGTGGGACAACAGCAAACCTGAGTGAGGTCTTCCAACATGCCCACCTGGACAGCTAGCCCTACCTGGACAGCTAGCCCCACCAGGTGTCAGCCATACAACATACACTTGTGCTAGTGCCTATCCCACCTGTTCCCTCCTCCCCCTTACCCTCACATCTCCTCAGGGCCAATCACCTAACTGCATTAATCTGGAGCATCTTGGTCTGACTTAGCTGTAATAATTATTCAACAGAAGACGCCACTTTCACAGGCCATGAGTGGACACTTGCTTTGGTTCAGAAATTCAGAGAGGAACACAGGAAACATAACTTATCTGTAGCAGTGATCTCAGATCAAGAACCTTAGGCATGAAAAACGCTACCACAGCATCATCAAGAAGAAAACAGACCACCTAACAAACTAAACAAGCACAAAGCAAGATGTCATCCCCCAAAAGTGACACAATTCCAATGGATTTCCTGAAGTCAGAAAGTCTGATGGAACTTTCTGACATAGAATTTGAAAGAACAATGATTGAATATTTTCAATGGGTAAAAGACGAACTTGAAGAATTATAGGACACTGAAAGCAAAAACGAGGAAGAGCTTAAAAAATTTCAAAACAATGCAGATAAAACAAATGAGGCATTAGAAGCTCTGGAAAAACAAGAAACCACGATTAAAAATATGAGATCCAATGTTTCAGATGCTGTCATCATGATGGAGGTACATATGGACAGAGTTTAAGAGATGGAAAATTGAATCCGTGAAATTGAAGATAGACTTGTCACCACTGATCTGCTAGAACAAAAAGTAGAATAAAAAAGGAAGAAGAAAACCTAAGAATAATGTGGGACACCATCAAGAGAAAGAACATGTGCATCATTGGAATCCCAGAACAGGAAGAAGCAAGTAAAGACACTGAAAAAGTGTGCAAGAATCACTGGAAGAAAACCTCCCAGGCATAATAAAGAATGAGAGAATATATATTCAAGAAGCCAAGAGAACACCATATAGAATAGACCCCAAAAGAAAAAGACCAAGGCATATCATAGTCAAATTTGCCAAAACCAAAGATAAGGAGAGAACTCTGAAAGCCGTGAGGGAGAAACAAAGAGTAGCCTATAAGGGAGATCAGATAAGACTAAGTACCAATTTCTCAGCAGAAACCATGCGAGCAAGAAGACAGTGGAATGACATATATCGAACACTCAAAGAACACCACTGTCAACCAAGAATGTTGTATCCAGTGAAATCGTCCATCAAATATGAAGGAGAGATTAAGATATTCCCAGAAAAATAGGGGTTTGCAAAAAACAAGACCAGCGTTGTAGGAAACACTGAGAGACCTTTTCTTACAGAGGTGCCACAAACAGCAGGATGGACCAAAGTAACTAGAAAAAACACCAAAAAGAACTCAACACAATGATAACAAATAAAAGCCTATTTCTCAATAATCACACTGAATGTGAACGGTTTAAATGCACCGTTGAATAGAAAAACAGTAGCAGATTGGATAAAAAACAAAATCCATCAATATGATGTCTACAAGAGACACACCTGAAAATTGAAGATAAAAAAAGACTAAAAATAAAAAAGTGGGGAAAAAGTATAACGAGCAAATGACAATCAGAAAAAAGCAGGATTAGCAATATTAATCTCTGATAAAATAAATGTCAATGTAAAAACCATCACAAAGGACAAGGAAGGTCACTACATAATGCTGAAAGGGTAAATAGAACAAAAGGACATAATGATAATAAATATCTATGCACCAAATAAAAAGACCTGCAAAATACATAAAACAAGCATTAACAGAACTGAAAGAGGAAATAGACAACACTATTATAGTAATTGGATAGTAAGTGGAGACTTCAATACAACCCTCTCAAGAAAAGATAGAACTACCAGTAAGAAACTCAACAAAGATACTGAAGAATTAAACCACACAACAAACCAACTTGACCTCAAAGATATTTATAGGCTACTGCACCCCCCAAAAAGTACTGAATACCTTCTTCTCCAATGTTCATGGAACATTCTCCAGAATACATCACATTCTAGGCCACAAGGCAAACATCAATAAATTTAAAAACATAGAAATAATACAAAGCATCTTTTCAGACCATAATGCTACA
Source organism: Elephantulus edwardii (assembly GCF_000299155.1). NCBI lineage: Eukaryota > Metazoa > Chordata > Mammalia > Macroscelidea > Macroscelididae > Elephantulus > Elephantulus edwardii. The sequence goes on from NW_006399928.1 coordinate 1,789,323, forward strand.
AAATAAAAAATTAATAACAAGAAGACAAAGGAGAAAAACACATACATCTGGAAACTGAACAACACATTGCTTGAACATGACTGGGTACTAGAAGAAATAAAAAAAAAAGAAATTAAAAAGCTTCTTGAAACAAATGACAATGAAAATACCACTTACCAAAACGTCTGGGAAACAGCCAAAGCAGCAATCAGAGGTCAAATTATAGCAACAAGCAAAAGCATCAAAAGACAGGAAAAATTGACCATGGACTCTCTAACCCAACATCTCCAGCAAATTGAAAAGAACAGAAAGAAAACCTGACATTCTCTTAAAAAACTGAAATTATAAAAATTCGAGCAGAAATAAATGAAATAGAAAACCAAAAAACAATTGAAACCATCAACAAAACTAGGAGTTGGTTCTTTGAAAAGGTCAATAAAATCAACAAACCACTAGCAAAACCCAAAAAGAAAAGGAGAAGACACAAATAATCTGAATAAGAGATGAATCAGGCAACATCACGACAGAACTAAACTAGAATAAAAAAAGCTAACATTAGAGTATTATGAAAAACTAAACTCAAACAAATATGAAAACCTAGAGGAAGTGGAAAAATACTTAGAAATGCACAGCCTATTAAACTGACACAAACCAAAATAGAACATCTGAACCAGACCCATGACAAAAGAAGAAATTGAAAATGGAATACAAGAACTTCCAACCAAAAAAAGCCCTGAACCAGATGGTTTTACAAGTGAATTTTATCAAACATTCAGAGAAGAACTGTTACCAATTCTACATAAACTATTTCAGGAAATAGAAAAAGATGGGATTCTCCCAGACTCATTCTATTGAAGCAAACATCCTTGACACCAAAGCCAAGAAAGGACACCACTAAAATAGAAAACTATTGGCCAATATCTCTCATGAACATAGATGCAAAAATCCTAAATAAAATACTGGCCAATAGAATCCAGTGATACATCAAAGAAATAATTCACCATGACCAAGTGGGATGCATAACAGGTGTGCTAGGATGGTTCAACACAAGAAAAACAATCAATGTAATTCATCACATTAATAAAGCAAAGAACAAGAACCACATGATCCTATCAATTGACCCAGAAAAGGCCTTTGAAAAATCCAAGACCCTTTCCTGATTAAAACACTCAACAAAATAGGATTAGAGGGGAATTTCTTCAACATAGTAAAAAGTATTTATGCAAACTCGAGAGCCAACTTTGTTCTCAATGGAGAGAGATTAAAGGCACTCCCTTTAAGAACAGGAACTAGGCAAGGATGGCAACTATCACCTTTCTTATTCAATATTGTATTGAAAGTCTTAACAATAGCAATAAGACAAGAGAAGGAAATAAGAGGTATCCAAATTGGCAAAAAGAAGGTCAAATTATCTTTCTATGCAGATGATAAGATAGTATACATAGAAAACCCTAAAGATTAAGCAAGAAAACTATTGGACATAGTTGGGCAATTCAGCAAAGTAACAGAATACAAGATCAACATAGAAAAAAAGTTGGATTTCTCTACAGTGACAAAGAAAATACAGAGCGGGAGCTAAGAAAAAACAATACCCTTCACAATAGCTAATCACAAGATTAAATACTTGGGAGTAAATTTAACCGGAAGCACAAAGGATCTGTTTTTAAAAAAATTACAAAACATTGCTGCAAGAAACAAAAAGAGACCTGGAGAAGCGGGAGAATATCCCTTGCTCATGGATAGGAAGAGTCAATATTGTGAAAATGGCAATACTACCAAAGGCAATTTACACGTTCAATGCAATACCAATACAAATACAAATCCCATTCTTGAAAGAGATGGAAAAGGCAATCTCCAGTTTCATTTTGAATGGAAAGAAGCCTCGAATAAGCAAAGCACTCCTTAAAAATAGAAAAAAGGTAGGAGGCATTTCACTGCCTGATTTAAAATCCTACAACACTGCCATGGTGGTTAAGACATCATGGTACTGGTACAGTGACAGACACATAGATCAATGGAATAGAATTGAGAACCCGGATATCAGCACATGTCAATTGATTTTTGACAAGGAGATGAAAACAGTTAAGTGGGAAAATTAGAGCCTTTTTAACAAATGGTGTTGGCAAAATTGGAAAAATATCTGCAGAAGATTCAAGCAAGATCCACACCTCACTCCATATACAAAAACCAACTCTAGGTGGATGATGGACCTAGGACTAAAACCAAGGACTATAAACTTCATTAAAGAAAATCTTGGAAGAACTCTAGAAGTCCTAATCTGCACACAGTCTTCCAAGTATCCTGAAGAATCTACAACCAGGAGAAGATAAAATAGATGAATGGGACCTTCCAAGAATCAAATCCCTATGCACAACCCAAAATTTCTCCAACAGGGTAAAAAGGGAAGCAACAGTCTGGGAATAAGTATTTGGTAATGACATGTCATATTGTTGTTGTTGTTGTTGTTGTTATGTGCCGCTTGCAACTCATAGCCACCCTATGTACAAGAGCTCTAAACACTGTTCTCACTGTTCTATCATGTGCCAACCTAGTCATTTCAAACACACTCATTCCCACCACTCCAGTCACAGAATCGATCCATCTCATCAAAGGTCTTCCTCTCCTTTGCGACCGCCTCCACTCTGCCAAACATGATGCCCTTCTCCAAGGACCGGTCTCTCCTTGCAACATGCCCAAAGTATGTCAGACGAAGCTTCAGAATCCTAGACTTCAAGGAACATTCCGGCTTTACCTTCTCCAGGACAAACCTGTTTATTCTCCTGGCAGTCCATGGTATATTCAACACTTTTCCAGCACCACAGGTCAAGGGCATCAATTATCTTTCTATCATCCCTATTCACTGTCCAACTCTCCGATGCATAGCATGTAATTGTGAAGACTATAGCCCAGGTCAGGTGCACCTTAGTCTCCAGCCTGACGTCGTTGCTTTTTAGTACTCTTTAGAGGTCCCTCATAGCTGACTTTCCCAATGCAATTCGTCTCTTGATTTCCTGGCTGCTGTTACCAAGAGTGTTGACTGTGGAACCAAGTAAACTAAAACTGTTAACTATCTGAATCTCTTCACCATCCATAGTGATGCTGCCAACTGTCCCAGTGGTGAGACTCTTTGTTTTCTTGATGTTGAGCTTCAATCCATATAGGAGACTGCAGTCCTTGATTTCCTGCAGCAAGTGCTTCAGGTCCTCCTCAGTTTCAGCAAGCAGGGCTGTGTTATCTACATAACACAGATTGTTGATGACTCTTCCACCAATTCTGATGCCACATCCCTCCTCGAACAGCCCAGCGTCTCGGATGATCTGTTCTGCATACAGATTGAAAAGGTATAGAGACAAAATACATCCCTGAAGGACCCCTTTCTTGATTTTGAACCATCCAGTGTCTCCCTGCTCTGTTCTGACGACTGCCTCTTTGTCCAAGTATAGGTTTCGCATTAGCACAATCTAATGTTCTGGGATTCCCTTTCTTCTCAGAGTCAGCCACAGCTTGTTGTGATCCACACAGTCAAAAGCCTTTGCGTAATCAATGAAGCACAGATAGACATTCTTCTGGTATTCTCTGCTTTCTGCCAAGATCCATCTAACATTAACCATAATATCCCTAGTACCACGACCTCTTCTAAATCCAGCCTGAACATCTGGCAATTCTCTGTTGACATTTTGTTCCAAATGTTTTTGGATAATTTTTAGCAGAATCTTGCTTGCATGTGATATTAATGATATTTTTTGATAATTTCCACACTCTGTTGGGTCACCTTTCTTTGGAATGGGAACAAATATCGATCTTTTCCAGCCAGTCTGCCAGCTGGCTGTCCTCCAGATTTCTTGTCACAACTTAGTGAGCACATCCAGGGCAGTGTCTATTTGTTGAAATATGTCAGTTGGTATGCCGTCAACTCCTGGAGCCTTGTTTTTTGCCAATTCCTTCAGAGCAATTTAAACTTCCTCCTTCATCAACGTAGGCTCTTGCTCATATGTTATTTTATGATATTCTTCTGCATCAGCCAATTCCTTCTGATACCGTGACTCTGTGTGCTCCTTCCATCTTCTCTTGATACTTCCTGGATCGTTTAACATTCTACCCAATGTATCCTTAAATATTGCCACTCATGGCTTGAATTAGTTTTTCAACTCCTTCAGCTTAAGAAACGCTGAGTGAGTTCGGCGCTTTTGATTTTCTGACTCCAGCTCTCTGTACATTTCATTATAGCATCTTGCTTTGTTGTTTGGGGAGGAGAGAGAGGCGGAGCTTTACTAATCTCCACACTCTATCCCAGATACCATGGTGCACACTAGCGAGCCTGCACCCTGATGCCATTGCCAGAAAAAAGAGTGTTTTGTTTTGGGGAGGAGAGGCGGAGCTTTCCTGATCGCCACACTTTATCCCAGGTACCCCAGGGCACACTAGCCAGCCTGCACCGCGACGCCATTGCCAGGAAAAGAGTTTTGTGCCCTCGGGCCTGCGGCCCTAGGGCTAAGAAACAAAAATTGTGCACTGGTGCTGAAGGACACATCCTTCTCTCCTGGTTAGTTACCCTCTTGCATGAGCACCTGGCTTCAAATGGAACACAAGTGGTATTAACCCACGAGAAGGCAATCCTGGAGTGGAAGTTTAAGAACAAGGACTTTTTCTCAGAACCTTTTAGGAAAAGAAGTTGTACATTACGGTTGTACTTAACAACTTTAAATTGAAGTCATATTGGCTGCATCATAAGAGACTGACAGCAGCATGATATGTTCAGAATCACAGAATTGCTGGCGAGAAAGAGAGATCTCAGAGTTAATACTTTGAAAATAGGCCTGTGCTCAGCAGTTGCTAGGTTAGAGTGTGGCTGGGTGTTTAGCAATAGAACAGTTTGGAGGCAAAAATAGCAGCAAATTAAACTTTTTAACTGTAACATGAATTAAGTATCTTGGACTTTTGTAAGAAGCCAGAAGAGAGAAACTTCACTTCAATCCCCAGAGTTGAATATTAGTGGGACAATGAGTCCAAAACAGAGTTTTAGGAAGATGTTTTGGTGGTAGTTCGAAGCACTGTTCCTATGACTGCCAGTGAGCAAGTGAGAGAGATTTCCTGAAGGCTTTACTGGTGGAGTGGACTTTCTAGATATGAAACTGGCTATGGAACAAATACCAAACTGCAGTTGCATAAAAATGGAAAGCTCCCAGCCTATGGTTAGCTACCACATAGCCCATTTGCAAATTAAATATCTCAGAGGTTTGATTTATTAATAGTTACCCAAAAGAATGCCAAAAAGTATTCAAAACCTGCTAGAACAGTACATAGATAGGGAACTTCCAGAAGTTCAAGCAGGATTTAGAGGAGGCCATGGCTGGTATCAGAAGGATCCTGGCTGAAAGTAGAAAATACCATAAGAATGTCTGTTTGTGCTTTATTGACTATGCAAAGGCATTTGACTGTGTAGATCATAAGTTGTGGCTGACATTGATAAGAATGGGAGTCACAGAGCATTTAAGTGTGCCCATGAACAACCTATACCTGGACCAGGAGGCTGTTGTGCCAACAGAGCAGGGAAACACTGCATGGTTTAAAATTAAGAAGGGAGTGCCTCAGGGTTGTATTCTCTCTCCATACCCATTAAAACTGTATGCTGAGCAAATAATTAAAGAAGCTGGACTCTATCAAGAGGAATGTGGCATCAGAATTAGAGGGAGACTCATCAATAACCTACGTTATGCAGATGACACAACCTTACTTATGGAAAGTGAGGAAGTCTTAAAGCTCTTGTTGCAGAAAATCAAGGTAGGCAGCCTTCAGTATGGATTACATCTCAATATCAAGAAAACAAAAATTCTTACCACTGGATAGGCAACATGATCATAGATATAGAAAGGATTGAAGCTGTCAACCACTTCATTTAACTTGGATCCACAATTAACACCGTTGATATCAGCGGTCAGGAAATAAAGAGAAACATTGCACTGGGAAAGTCTGCAGCTAGGGACCTCTCCAAATTATTGAGGAGTAATGATGTCAGTTTGAGGGCTAAGATGCATTTGTTTCAGGCCATGGACTTTCTGATCACTTGCTATGTATCTGAGTGCTGGATAATGAATAGGGATGACAGAAGAAGAATTTACTTCTTTGAGCTGTGAAGCTGGAGAAGAGCACTGAATATCCCATGGATTGCCAAAAGAACAAACAAATATGTCTTGCAGAGTGCTGCCAGAGTGCTCTTTGGAGGCAAGGATGATGGGGCTTTGCTTCACTTATTTTGGGCTTGTTCCCTGAACAGGGACATGATGCTTGGAAGGATGGAGTATTGGAAAAGTAGAGGAAGACTCAACCGGGTGGATTGACGCAGTGACTGCCACAATGGGCTTTACTGTGTCAGGAAGCATGAGGATGGCACAGGATAGGACTGGGTTCAGATCCTCTGTTCAGAGGGTCATTATGAAGTGTACTTGACAGCATCTAACAACAACAACAACAACAACAACAGAATGCTGTGATCTCACTACAAGTCCCAAATTTAAATTATCAGCAACAACTCTCTAAGAAACCATATAATGATAATTGTTTATTTGGAGGAATGAAAGCCACTCAGATTAGACATTTACTAAAGTACCAAGGAAAAGAGAAAGGCCTAGTTGTATCTAGAAGAAAACTTACTTATTATCCAGAGATATACAAATCTGAAACAGAACTCCCATAAAGTTGCCATTGTCATTAATGTCCATTTTATTACTAATTTTGCTCTGAACATTTATAGAAAACTGCAAAAGGCCAACATTAGGACTTCAAGCCAATCTGAAACAACCCTTTAAAATCATGACTACTGTCTTTAACAACAGAGATCAGAGAGGGAACATCAAAGAGCTAAGCTTCTAGCCTTGACTTTGTAAGGGACTCAAGAAACCACCACGTCAAGTCATCCCCAAAAGGCTTCCATATTGATTCTGATACAAAAAGCCAGGGCACAGCAAGTATAAGTGATTGATATTATTATTCTTCTGTGGTCTGAAAAGAGTGAAGTGGAAGTCACCAAGCCCTCTGGCAGAAGAGGCAGGACAAAAAAAAAGCAGTGAAGATGTTAAATTTTAATTACTATAAGAGCCTTTCACTTAAGACTTCTGACCCTTGTCCCAAGCCTCATGTCTCACAGAACAGATAGTCAGCCCAAAAGATAAAAGTCAAATCCTTGTCTTGCTGCTAGTCTGGAAAAGGAAGATTATACATCTTCCTAGAGGGAGTGCTGTTTCTATGCTGATCAGATATACTTCTAAACTGCTAACAAGCTGAATATCTAAAATCAGCAGCTTTCTAAGTCTGGAAATTACTAATCTCAGATCTAGAGTTAAACTTTGTGGTTGTTCCTCTTCATAGTGTCAGCCATGACAACTTGCCTGTTGTTACTTCTTTTTATTATTATTAAATTTTATTAGTTTCAATGAAAACCCACAGGGATTCTGGGCTTTCACTCCTTCATTGCCGCACCATTCTCTCCACCCTCCTCCCCAGTTTGTTCTTCTTCCCCGCCATCCGAATGTCTGTTTTAATT
>NW_006399928.1:1797396-1800524 GCF_000299155.1 Elephantulus edwardii
CAAGGACAGTCCCATTCTACAACAGTGGCATCATGTAATATTTGTCCTTTTGTGACTGGGATATTTCACTCAGCATAATGTTCTCCAGAGTCCTGTTGTTACTTTTTGAACCCTGTTCAATCTATTGAACAAAGTTCGTGTTTTGCTAGGTTCCAAGCATCCCATGCTGGGAAGACAGCTTTACTATCTTTTTCCAACTCTGCCTCCTAATCCTATGTCTCTCAACAAACTTGACACAATAGCCAGAACATTTGGGCACCTGTAGAAGTAGGGCCATTAAGAGATTCTGAGCCCCTGTAGGCAGGACAATGCCCAATTCCAGCATGAAACATCCAGAGAAGTCATGACCCAAAGATTTTAGGGGCTCTCAGGAAGGAATGTTAGGAATAGAAGCAGTTAAGGCTAGGTGAAAGGATTATTAATTAGGTAGATACCAGTGTGATAGAATTGGCTCGAGCTCATACTGGGAACCAATTGAGGAAAAAAGTCAGATAAAGTGGCTGAGACCAGGTCCTAGCCATTCAAAACCTTGGTGCCTCATGATCCTGCCATGCACAGAAGAGATTGTCCCCAGAGCAGTGTTTTAGATGCATAAGTGATGTAAAAAAATCACTGCCCACCATATCATCCTACTGGCCCAGAACTAAGCCTAGAAGTACGTCCAACTGTGAAGCCAGCTGGCTATAATAAGAGATGCAGTGCTTGACGAAAAGTCTTTTCCACTCTTATCCCTGGGGAGGTCCACTTTGTTCTTTGGGATCTATCTGTTTCTTTCAACCTCATCTGTCTCCTTACCTTTCCTCTTAGTCATGTGCTCTTAGCAAAGGCTTGAACCATGCTGGAGGGATTATTTCAAAGGAGAACATAAACAGGCTAAAACCAGGAGATTCATAGTTGGCAGATCTTTCTCTCTTCCTTGTTAGCTTCTATACAGTTCAATTTTTTATCCACGTAAGTTATACTAGAACCAGCTACTCACTGCATGCAACAAGCCATGGAAGGAAAAAGTACAAATATTGCAGAACCAGACAATAGTTACAGTTGGGAAAAGCTTGAAGATCTTTTGTTCTACAGTTTCCTCAACCTTGGAATGTAAGTATCTAATTTAAACAAACAAAAAATTCCTCAGATAATTTTAATATGCATCCTGGATTGTGGACCACCAGCTTAGTATTATTTCATAATTGTATATATTGAGAAACTGAAAGACACATGAAATAATGGCAGAAGAAAGAACTTGAAACCTGGTTTCCTGATTCTAACTTTAATTTCTAAACTCAGAGGCAGGACATAGGATGGTTGTGGGGGAAACCAGCTTAGGAAAACCTGGTCTGCTCTGGAGTGGCACTGTTGTGTAGGAGCCAAAACTAGCTCATAGCTGACCCTCCAATGGGTTTTCAGAAGCAGTAAATTGCATGGGAGGAGATTACCCATATTTCTTCTGTGGAGCAGTTGGTGGATTTGAACCTTGTGGTTTTGAGTTGGCAGCACAATTCCTTGCCACTAAGTCACTAGAGCTCACTCTGAGGTTTAATTGTTGTTAGGTGACATTGAGTTGAGTACAACACACAATGACCCTTTGAACAACAAATCTGAACCCTCTCCTATTCTGTGCCATCCTCACACTTCCTGACATATAGAGCCCATTTCGGCAATCACTATGTCAATCCACCTGGTTGAAGGTCTTCCTTTCCTCCAGCCTTCTATCTTTCTGAGCATCATATCTCTTTCCAAGGAACTGGCCCTCCTAGCAACATTCCCAAAGTATGTGAGGTGAAGCCACATCATACTTGACTCCTAGAGAGCACCATGGCTGCACTTTTTCCAAGACATTTTTGTTTATTCTTTTGGCAGTCCACAGTTGTTCAGTACTCTTCTCTGACACCACAACTCAAAATCATCAATTATTCTTCTGTCATTCTTATTAAAAATCTAGTTCTCAAAGGCATAACAAGTTATCAGAAAGATCATGGCCTGAAACAAACGCATCTTAGTCCTCAAACTGACATCATTACTCCTTAATAATTTGAGAGGTCCCTAACTGCAGACTTTCCCAGTGCAATGCACCTCCTGATTTCCTGACTGCTGGTCCCAAAGGTGTTTATAGTGGATCCAGGTAAGATGAAGTGGTTGACAGTTTCAATCCTTTCTTTATCTATCATGATATTGCCTATTGGTCCAATGGTAAGAATTTTTGTAGTCTTGATGTCGAGATGCAATCCATATTGAAGGCTGTATTGTTTTATATACTGCAACAAGTGCTTCAACTCTTCCTCACTTTAAGCAAATAAGCTTGTGTCATCTGCATAACACAAGTTATTGATGAGTCTTCCTCCAATCTTGATGCCACATTCTTCTTCCTAGAGTCCAGCTTCTCAAATAATTTGCTCAACATACAGATTAAATAGGTATGGAGAGGCCAGATGGAAGAACTCCCGCCCGCTGCCAGATGGGGTTCCACCACCAGACGGGCAGGGAAGAGACCCAGGAAGAACAACAGTCAGCCACCCACCGCGGAACTCCAGAGGAGCAAAGACCGTGAGACCCCAGAGGAGTGAAGATTACCCTCCACTGTGTGACCCCCGCTGCAGCCCGCACCTGTGTGACCCCCAACACACAGGGTGCTGCTGCATAAATCCCCAGCAGCACCCAAGCCCCGCCCCCACCTCTTGGCAATAGTGTCCAAGCCCTGCGCTCCTTACCCCCCTAGACCCTTGCTTTCCTCCCCTTCCCCCGCCCCCCTTGCAGCTCCACAACCACGCACCTCTGCCCCCATCACAGCCCTGTGACCTCAGGGCACCACAGCGGATCCAGCCATTACCCAGAGCTATCAGCCGAGCTGTTGTGGAACTAACCTGGCAGGACAAAGGCTGGTAGGATCTTACCTGTGTTTATTGGGGCATTGCTGATTACCAGGGAGAGCACCTAAGGGCGTGCCCACAGGTGGAGAATTTGGCCGAGCTCTCTTGGGCAACACCAACTGCCCAAAATGAGCCAGCCAGCTGGCTTCTGTGAACTCTGCAGACCAGCCAGAGGCTAGTGGGTTGGTGGGAATTTGACCTTGACTTTTCAGACCCTGTCGGATCCAGGACCCTGCTGGAGCAGGGGCTGTTGTGTGAGGGCACCTG
>NW_006399928.1:1806712-1818550 GCF_000299155.1 Elephantulus edwardii
AGAGAAAACAGTGCAACAATGAATGAATGAAACCCCAAAATCTCTGTAAATGTTCATTAAAACGAATAAAATTTAATAATAATTTTAAAAATAAGTATGGAGAGAGAATACAACTCTTACACACTCCTTTCTTAATTTTAAACTATGTAGTGTTCCATTGCTCTCTTTGCACAACAGTCACTTGGTCTAGGTATAGGTTTTGCATAACATAATTAAGTGCTTTGGTATTCCCATTCTTCTTACTGTAGGCATAACTTTTTATGATCCACACAGTCAAATGCCTCTGCATAATTAGTAAAGCTTAAATAGAAATTCTGATAGTCTTTACTTTCAACCAGGATCCATCTGACATAGCAACGATATCCCTGGTGCTAAGGCCTCTTCTAAACCCTGCTTGAACTTCTGGTAGTTTCCTATCTATGTACTGTTATAGCTGTTTTTGAAATATCTTCAGCAGTACTTTGGTTGTTGTTAAGTGCTGTCGAGTCATAGCGACCCTGTGAACGAAAGACCTGAACACTTGTATAACATTCATCATTCTCCAAGTTCATAGAGTTTCCAGAGGCAAGCTATTTCATAAGGATATGCCACTCCTGCTTCCAAGCTTGTTTTAATCGAGGAGCTCCACCAAATACTGTCTAGCATGGGTAACCATTATCACATTTGACACATCTGTGTCACAGTGTTTAGCATCACAGCAACCATGAGTTACCAAGCATGGACAGACCAATGCTATGTGATATTAATGATATTGTTTGACAGTTTCCACATTTTATTGGATCACTTTCCTTGTTGTTGTTGTTGTTATGTGCTGTTGAGTCATTTGCTACTCATAGCGACCCTATGTACAACAGCCCTAAATCCTGCTCTATCCTGTGCCAATCTCATTGCCTCTGACACACCCATCCCGATTACCCCAGTTACTGAATCAACTGACTGATACTGGAAACATTCAGGAACCAATGGTAATGAAGGAGGAAGTGGAGGAAATTTAGAGAACAGTTGTCTGGTCAATGGATGGGAAGAGGTCCATATTTATTCCCATTCTCAAGGAAAGTGTATGTACATCTGGCTAGAAACCACAGCTACAAATACTGTGAAGACAAAGCACTATCTGAGTTGGGCTAGGAGAGGAAACCCGCCTGTACACAAATATCATAGCACATCTAGCAACATTTCTGCTCCTGAATTTTACAGTTTGTTGTTGTATGTGCCGTCTAGTCGCTTGCGACTCATAGCGACCCTATGTACAACAGCCCTAAACTCTATACTGTCCTATGCCAATCGCACTGCCTCTGATACACCCATCCTGATTACCCAGTCACTGAATCAATCCACCTCATAGAGGGCCTTCCCCTCCTCCACTGTCCCTCCACCCAACCAAGCATGATGTCCCTCTCCAAGGACTGGCCCCTTCTTACAACATGTCCAAAATATGTTAGACAGAGCCTCAGAATCCTTGCCTCCAGGAAGCCGCCCGGTTTAATCCTTTCCAGGATGAATCTGTTTGTTTTCCTAGCAGTCCATGGTACCCGCAATAATCTTTTCCAGCACCACAGCTCAAAGACATCAATTCTCCTTCTATCCTCCTTGGTCATTGTCCAACTCCCTGATGGATAACAAGTGATAGCAAAGACCATGGCCTGTATCAGATGCCTTAGTCTCCAGAGAGACACCATTGCGCTGCAGTACTTTGGAGAGGTCCTTAACAGCAGACTTTCCCATCGCAATACATCTTTCAATTTCCTGGCTACTGTTGTCAAGAGTGTTGACTGTGGAGCCAAGCAAACTAAAGCTGTGAAAAATCTCGATCTCTTCACCATCCATCCTGATGCTGCCAATTGGTCCAGTGGTGAGAATCTTTGTCTTCTTGACATTGAGCCTCAATCCATATTGGAAGCAGCAGTCCTTGACCCTCTGCAGCAGGTGCTTCAGGTCCTCCTCAGTTTCAGCAAGCAGGGTTGTGTCATCTGCATAACACAGATTGTTGATGAATCTTCCACCAATCCTGACCCCACACTTCTCCTCATAGAGCCCAGCCTCCCGGATAATCTGTTCTGCATACAGGTTGAAAAGGTATGGAGACAGGACACATCCCTGGCGTACGCCCTTCCCAATTTTGAACCATGCAGTGTTTCCTTGCTCTGTTCTGACAACTGCCTCTTGGTCCAAGTATAGGTTTAACATTAGCATGATCAAGTGTTCTGGGATTCCCATTCTTCTCAGAGTGAGCCACAGTTTGTTATGGTCCACACAGTCGAGCATCTTTGCATAATCAATGAAACACAGATATACATTCCTCTGGTATTCCCTGCTTTCAGCTAAGATCCATATTACAAAAACAAAACAACCCAACCCTGAGTTTCAGAAGATACTGACTTTGACAAGTCAGAAGCCTGAAAGAAAACGGCTATAAATCCAGTATAAGAAGGAAGGTGAAGGTCAGGTTCATGATTGCTACGGAATGGTTCTTGAATGAGAATCATCATTCCATCTCTCTGTCTGCTGTTTCCACTCCAATATCACAGTCAAATGTTAACAAGCTTCTGATGACACACTTGTTGGTATAGTGGGCTCTCACTGTCCTAAAGTAGCACTTATATTCAGACCAGGGCTTTGAATCTGCCCATTCTGGTTCAATCCCTTCTGAGAATTTGCATATACACTCCTAAAAACACTGAATTATAGTCTCCATTATACTGAGGATTGTGTTAAAATGTATACTCTAATTCAGTATATTTGAGAAATAAATGTAAATTTAAAGCAGGGGATTTAATCACAATAAGCTGGTCCCTGCTTCAGACAACTCTAACAGTTCTTCCATCTTTTGAGTTGGATGAAGCCTCCTTGAGGCTTCACTCATAGTTATTCCTAGCTCTTATGGGATCTATACAGAATAGTATGTTTCCTGTCCCAGTCCTGAAAGTATGTTGTTATGTACCATTGAGTGGGAACTAACTCATAGTTGACCTTCCAGTGAGTTTTCAGAGGTTGTAAATTGAACAGGAGGAGAATATCCATCTTTCTCCCTCAGATCAACTGGTAAATTAGAACATATTTGTAGACGCCACTAAATTTGGTCTTTCTATTCATATGTTCATATAATAGACACTTTCTTAGCATCTTATATGTATCTTGTACCATGGCAGGGGGCTACAGATAACAAAAATGAGTAAGGCAAAATTCAATGACTTTAAGAAACAAAGGAGACAGTTCTGTCAACCAATTATAAGTTACTGTCGTAAATGTTTCATATTTGGCATACCAGATCAAGCCTACTGCCATTGGTTTCAATTCAAAGCAACTTTGTGGGACAGAATAGAACTGTTTGATAGGGGTTGCAGGGCTTATAAATCAATGCAGAAGCAGACTACCACACCTCCCACAGAGGGACAGGTGGTGGGTTAAAACTTCTCACTATGGTCAGCAGCCCAGTGCTTAACCACTGTGCAACCACAAGTTACTGTATTTAATATAATTGTGGTACAAAGGAAAGAGTAGTCAACTATATTTTGAGGGATAAAAAGCAGGAAAACATTTCTGAGTTGGGTCTTGGAAAAATAAGTAGAAGTTCACTAGTGGCAGATTAAGGAAATAACTGGATATCAAGCAAAAGAATCAGCATACATTAAGAGCTGGAGGTGTTGAAATGCTGAGTTTAGGGATTGTAAGCAGAGGATACAATGGTGGGTATGATGAGAGACAAAGCTGCTGAGGAAGACTGTGCCTATGTTGTTGTTGTTGTTATGTGCCATAGAATCACCTGCAACTCATAGTGACCCAATGTAAAACAGTCCTAAAACTGTGTTGATTTTATTGTCTCTGACACACTTACCTCCAATATCCCAATGATTGAATCAGTCAATCAGTCAATCTCATCAAGGGTCTTCCTTTCTTGCCTCTACCTTCCCAAGCCTGAAGTCAAGCATGACACGTTCTTCTCCAAGGACATGCCCTCTCCTTGCAACATGTCAGACAAAACTTCAGAATCCTTGCCTCCAAGGAGCAGCCTTCTTTCACCCTCTCTAGGACAAACCTGTTTGTTCTCTTAGCAGTCCATGGTGTATATTCAACACTCTTCTCCAGTATCATAGCTCAAAGGCCTCAATTCTCCTTCTATCATTCCTAGTCATTGTCCAGCTTTCTGATGCATAGCAAGTAACTGCAAAGAGTATGTCCTGGATCAGGTGCACCTCAGTCATCAGTGCTTTTCAGTGCTTTAGAGAGGCCTCTGACAGCAGACTTTCCCAAAGCAATTTGTCTTTTAATTTCCTGGCTGCTGGTGCCAAATGTGTTGATTGTGGAGCCAAGTAAACTGAAGCTGTTAGCAATCTCAATCTCTTCATTGTCTATCATGATGCTGCCAATTGGCCCAATGGTGTAAATCTTTGTTTTCTTGATGTTACACTTCTGTCTATATTGAAGGCTTCAGTCCTTGACTTTCTGAAGCAAGCACTTTAAGTCCTTCTCATATACTTTTCATGCTGGGGTCTGGGCATAGGCCTGAGGCCACTACGGATTCTGAACAGATTTCCTTAAGCACCTTCAAAGGTAGCCCCACCACAGACAGGGGCCTGGGGTCGTCAGCGTTCTGGAGTGGTGAGAAAGATATGGTAGTCGGAAAGTACCAACTTGGTGACAGACGTGAAGGAGAAGAGAGATGACTGAATTTTGTGCATTCTATGATTTAGTAATTGTTGTCACTACTGTTGGTCTGTATCGTAGAGTCAGAACCGACCCATAGCTGATCCTCCAGTGGGTTTTCAGAGGCAGATAATTGCACAAGATGAGATTGCCAATCTTTCTTCTGAGGAGCAGCCGGTGGCCTCAAACCATGTGCCTTCAGGACTGCAAAGAGTATGGCCTGGATCAGGACTGCTTCTTGCCACTAGGCCACCAGAGTTCAGTCATATTTAGTCATAGCAAATTTACATGATTTAGTCATGTTGTTGTTGTTGTTGTTAAGTACTGCTGAGTCATACCAAAGACTTCTAACAGAAAATTTCAAAGGACAACTCAAGAAGACAACATGAAGTATTATAACAAAATGTACAAAAGATTGGAGTCAGAGAATAAAAAAGGAAGAATTTGCTTGGCATTTCTCAAGCTGAAAGAATTGAAAAAACAAATTTAAGCCTTGAGTTTCAATATTGAAAGATGCCATGAGCAAAATCTTGAATTTCAAAAGCATTAAAAGAAGATGGAAGGAATACACAGAGTCACTGTAACAAAAAGAATAGGACGACATTGAAAAATTTCAGAAAGCACCATATGAACAAGAGCCCATGATAACAAAGGAAGAAATTCAAGCTGTGCTGAAGACACTACCAAAAATTAAGGTCCCGGGAATAAATGGAATACCAATTGACATTTTTCAGCTAAGAGATGCAACCCTGGATATGCTTGCCAGTCTATGTCAGAAAACTTAGAGGACAACTGACTGGTCAACTGACTTGATAATACCGATATTCTTTTCCATTCCCAAGAAAGGTGATATAACAGAATGAGGAAATTAGAGAAGAATATCATTAATATCACATGCACGCAAAATATTGCTGATTTGGAACTGCTGGAAGTTCAAGGTGGGTTGGATCCTGCCTGAAAGCAGAAAATACCAGAAGAACGTCTATCTGTGTTTTATTGACTATATAAAGGCATTTGACTGTGTGGATCACAACAGACTGTGGTAACATTGAGAAGATGGAAATTCAAGAACACTTATTTGTGTTCATGTGAAATCTATACCTAGCGCAAAAAGCTATTGTCCAAACAGACCAAAGGAACACTGCATGGTTTACAATCTGTAAGGTTGTGTGTCAGGGGTGTATTCTCTCTCCATACCTATTCAATGTGTCTGCTGAGCAAATAATTTGTGAAGGTGGACTCTTTGAAGAAGAATAGGGCATCGGGATTGAAAGAAAACTCAGCATGAGCCTGCATTATGCAGATGACACAACTTTGCTTGAGAGCAAAGGAAAACTTATTGCAGAAGATCAAAGACTACACCCTTCAGAATGGATTACATTTTAACATTAAGAAAACAAAGGTTCTTACCGCTGGACCAGTGGACAAAATCATGACAGATGGAGAAAGAATAAACTATTGATTTCAGCTTGGTTGGATCCACAATCAATACCCTTGGTACCAGCAATCAGGAGATAAGAAGATATATTGCTTGTCAGGGAGCTCTCAAAAATACTGAAGAGCTATGATGTCATTTTGAAGACTAAGATTTAGGCTATGGTCTTTTTCATTACTTGCTATCCATCTGTGAGCTGGACAATGCATAAAGATGGCAGAAAAAGAATTGGTGCCTTTGAGTTATGGTGTTGGAGAAGAGTGCTGAATTTCCCATGGACTACCAAAAGAACAACCAGGTGTCTTGGAAAATGTACAGCCAGAGGGCTCCTTGGAGACAATGATGGGAAAACTTTGTCTCTCATACTTTGGACATGTTGCTAGGACAGGCTATTCCTTAGAAAAAGATATCATGTTTGGGAGAATGGAAGGTCAGCAAAAGATAGGAAGACCCTCTACCCTCTACCACCCTGATTCACCTAGTGACTTTCACATGCAGTGTTGCCCTGCTGACCTGTATTGAGTATGTATTATGCACAAAAGAACTTTTGTTGTGTTAAGCCTCTAAAATTAGGGGTATTCATTACCACTTTTGTTGTTGTTTGGTGTCACTGAGTCAACCAAAACTCATAGTGAACCTAGGAACAACAGATCTGAACCTTGCCCTATCCTGCCTCATCCCAATGATCAAGTCCATCATTGCAGCCTTTGTGTCAGACTATCTTGCTGAGAGTCTTCCTCTCTTTCGCTGACCTGTGTTTCCCAGCATGATGTCTTTTTCTAAGGACTTGCCGCTCCTGACAACATACTCATAGTATGTGAGATAAAGTTTCACCATCCTTGCCTCTATGGAGCATGCTGATTGTACCTCCTCCAAAACAGACCTACTGATTCTATTTGCAGTCCATGATATATTTAATAGTCTTCACCAACACTACAATTCAAAGACATCAATTCTTTTTTGGTCTTCCTTACTCATTGTACAACTTTCAGACGCATACAGAGCAATTGAAAAGAACATGATTTGGATAATTTGTACCTTAGTCCTTAAACTGACTACTCTGTTTTTAAGTACTTCAAAGAAGTAATTTACAGTAGATTTGCCCAATTCACTAAGTCTTTTGTTTTCCCCCACCCCCATATTCGCTTTAGTTTTATTATTTACAAGTTAAATTACACAGCAGCTTTACAACATGAGAGGGAAAGGAAGGAGACAGATGAGAGGAGGAAGCAGAGATTCTTGGCTGCCTCCACCCTTTGTCTTGCGTGTTAACAGACTTCAGTTCTGCCACCACCTTAGTTCTCCTTCAGGCCTTGGGATACAGGTATAAGTTGGGTTCTGGTTCTGGCAGCCCCAGGGCTATCAGAGCTCCCACAAGCAGCTTCTTCAAAGGCGCAGAGGGTGACTGTGAAGGCGTCAGTTTATCTAAATGATGGCGACAAATGAGGCCACTGGAATTCAGGTAGAGGATAGAATAGGCACCATAGGTCTGGTAAAGCTCATCCTTGTCATGCCTGTAGAAATACAGAAATAGCATTTGGATGGGTAGCCCCACAAGCTGACAACGGGCTTGCAAGGTCGAGTTCTCAGGGTGGCGGATCTGCTGTAGAATCTCTAACCGAAGTTGTGCAAAATAGTTCCAGGCGAGGAAAGGGCAGAGGATCAGTGACACAATGTACCATGCTCAACCCTTGTTACATATATATATTCAGGACTTCATTAATGAATTCCACATCCGATGAATAGATTGTATAGTCGTGGGAGTGAAGGAAGATGTTAGGAAGCTCTTGTCTCAGTCCCTCATACATGACAACCAGGTGCTCCTCCATACTGGGGTCCCCTGATGGAGTGGCAGGGAAAGAATGGGTGGTCCCAGGGCCTTGGAAGGGTATTAAAGCTCCAGGATAGGGGCAAGGAGATCCCTTAAAGAGGCTTTTAAACACATCCAGGCAGCCCCTGTGCAACTCAGGTCCCAGTGCCTCCTACCCATTTCCTGGTGGGATAATCACCCATGGTGAGCTGAGGGCCTGGACCTGACGAGAGGTAGTGGGCGAGTCTGGGCACAGGGCAGAGTAGAAGAGCATGAAGGTGGGGGAAACCAGAAGAGAGGGAAAGATGGAGAACTAGTTGTTGTGGACTGAGGCCAAAGTGGTGGGAATGGTAGAGACCATCAAGAAAGCTGGTCCTGGGGTCAAGCTTGGTAGGCTCGGAGGCAGCGCAGTGTCCGAGACGTAAGGCGGTCCTCCGGCAGGGACTGGAGAGAGTGTTTCCGGAGTCTGGGCTCTGGCCTCCTTACAGGGGTCAGAGCCCCCAGAGCTGGCTTCTTGAAGGGGAAAAGGGGCGGGGGAAGGAGTGAGGGCTCTTTTACTTTCTTAACTGCTACTATTGCAGGTGTTGATTGTGGATCCAAGCCAAAATGACTTGTTAAATGAAATCCTTGACAACTTTATTACCGCTGTAGGAGAGTTTAAAATCAGAGGACCTTCATCTGTTTGTAAAGGTTAGTCTGAAAACAGAAACTTATCTCCATTTTAAAGTTTTGTTTGAGTTTTTGCTTTTAAAATATTTTTTAATTTGTATTTAATTTTTCATATACATCACGTTTTACTGTATATTTATGTTGTTTTATGTAATCATTTATATAGTGTTTCTTACATATATATTATAAAAATATAAATGATATAGATATAGGTATGTTGTTGTTATTGTTGTTATGTGCCATCAAGTCACGTGCAACTCATAGTGACCCTATGTACAATAGACCTAAACCCTGCTCTATCCTGTGCCAATCTTATTGTCTCTGATACTCCTATCCCCATTACCCCAGTTACTAAATCAATCCATTGCATCGAGGGTCTTCCTCTCTTGCACTGTCCCTCCACATTTTCAAGCATGATGCTTCTCTCCAAGGAGAGAGAGATCTTGCAATTGTCCAAAGTATGGCAGATGAAGCCTCAGAAACTTTGCCTCCAAGGAGCAGCCTGGTCTCACCCTCTTTAGGATGAACCTGTTTGTTCTCCTAGCACCCATATTCAATACACTTCTCCAGCATCACAGCTCAAAGGCATCAGTTCTCCATCTATCATTCCTAGTAATTGTCCAGCTTTCTGATGTATATCAAGTAATTGAAAAGACCATGGCCTGGATCAGGCTTACCTTAGTCTCCAGACTGACATCATTGTTCTTCAGTACTTTAGAGAGGTCTCTCTCTGACAGCAGACTTTCCCAATGCAATTCATCTTTTAATTTCCTGGCTGCTGGTACAAGAGTGTTAATTGTAGAGCCAAGCAAACTAAAGCTGTGAACAATCTCAAGCACTTCATCATCTATCATGATGCTGCCAATTGGCCCAGTGGTGAGAATCTTTGTTTTCTTGATGTTGAGCTTCAATCCATATTGAAGGCTACAGTCCTTGACCTTCTGCACCAAGCTCTTCAGGTCCTCCTCAGTTTCAGCAAGCATGGTTGTGTCATCTGAAAAACGCAGATTGTTGATGAGTCTACCTCCAATCCTGATGACTCACTTTTCCTCATAGAGCTCAGCCTCCCAGATAATCTGTTCTGCATATAGATTGAAAAGGTATGGAGATAGGACACATTCCTGGTGTATACTCTTCCTCATTTTGAACCATGCAGTGTTTCCTTGCTCTGTTCTGATGACTACCTCCTGGTCCAAGTACAGGCTTCACATAAGCACAATATAGATATATATCTCACAACAAACTGGTTAACTCTGAGAAAAATAGGAATCCCAGAACACAAGATAGTGCTTATGAAGTTGTACAATTTGATGGGTAGGGTGTGAGAGAAATTGGAAGAACCTGCTCTGGAAAACAATGTATTTGAACTTTGTAAATAAACTAGTATAAAAAGGGGGAAGGGGGGAAGTAAAGAAATGAACTATTATAAACAAAAACAAAAACACTATGAGATACCATCTTACTCCAGTAGCAGTGGCAAAGGTTAGCAGGCAGCAAGTAATACATGTTGGAGACATGTGGAACTCTTATACATTATTGGTGGGACTGTAAAATGGTACAACCACTCTGGAAGGTAGTCTGGCATTTTCTCAAACAGCTCCCTAAATTCTTCATTTTTTTCCCTTGCTTTGACTTCTTGGTGCTCTAGTGCAATATTTAGAATCTTGTCTGACATCTATTTTGGTCTTCCTCCTCTGTCTTTGTAATGACATTGTCATTCTTCATGGATGATATTCTTGAATGGGCTTGACTATGTCAGGCATGGTGAAAATGGCACAGGACAAGGCAGGATTCAGGTCTGCTTTTCATAGGGTCACTATGAGTTGTACTCACTTGATAGCAGCTAGCAATAAAAACAACAATATATTATATATCAAGATCAAGAAGACAAATAAATATCCACATAACACATCTCACATACTTTGAGCATGTTCCTTGGAAAGAGACTTCATGCTTAGAAAGGTGGAAAGTCATCAAAAGGGGAAGAGTCTCAAAGAGAAGCAGTATATCTCTTGACACAGTGACTGCAGCAATGAGCTCAAGTATTTCAGAGATGATGAGGATGGTGCAGGATAGGACAGGGTTTGGATTTGTGGTTTATATTGTTGCTGTGAATTGTACTCAAATCAAGGGCACATAACAACAACAACAACTATGGAGGTTAGGAGCTGAATTGCTAAACAAGAGGTAGTTTAAATATACCAGCTGGATAATCTCCTCCCTTACAATTAAAAACATTTTAAAACCAGCTGGAAGTAAGCTATGAGTTTTTTCTGACTTGACAGTACATAACAACAGCAATATCTCCAAGGTAGTTACTTGATTGCTGACATACACTTATGCCCTAAAGATGACATTATTTTCCCTGAGGTCTACATAGAAAATATATCTAATGTATTCCCAAAGGGTCTCTGCCATTATAAACAAATAGAGGCAAGAGTTGAAGGGAGAGTTTTGAGGTATAGCATTATTCAAATCATTACAATGGGCCTCCAACCAGACATGACTGAGAAAGAATAACTCTCCAGAGAAACTGGTCTTGCACACTGTCCTCAAATCACCCTGAATGGTATGCATCTTGACAAATTATGCAGCCTCACTTAAGTGTTAAGGATACATTGATTCTAGATATCCTTCCTTTAACTTCCTTTATGGCCTTTCAGTCAATTGTGCTCCACTAAAACAGCCTTTTGACTCTGTGATCATGAACATTGCCCTGACTGAGACTGCATCTATCTTTCAATAAATACAATAATATTTTTATTTAAGTTGACTGTGATATTGTTTTTTGAAATATTATGTTTGGCTCTCTTATTTCACCACTCCCCCAACACACACACACTCACACACACACACACATACACACACACACACACACACACACACACAGAGTCTCCTCTGGCATCTATTTTGGCCTTCCCCCCCCCCTCCAAATTCCTGTCTTTTTACATGGGTATTCAACAATTAATCTAACCATCAGGCATTCTGTTCAATGCATTAAATGTATTCTCATGTAGTTTTTATATTCAGTTGGAATAAACTCTAAGTTACAATTTGGTTATCATAGATTTGTTTTATTTATCTTCTGTTTAAACTTGAACTCGCATATGAATAATTGATTATTTGTTACACAGTCACCCCTGGCTTTATTTTGATAGCTGATACTGAACTTCACCACCATCTTTCCCCACATATGTTGCCAATTTGATTCCTATGTATTTTTTTAATTAAATTAATTTATTTATTTTTCATTTCAATGAACATCTACAGAGATTTTGGA
>NW_006399928.1:1818960-1823944 GCF_000299155.1 Elephantulus edwardii
ATTGTGCGAATATACTACAGCTTCTCTACCCATTCGTTTGTTGATGGGCATTTAGGTTGTTTCCAACTCCTTGCTATTGTAAACAAAGCCGAGATAAACATGGGTATGCACATATCTACTTGGATGTCATTTATGGTCTCTTTAGGGTATATTCCCAGTAGTGGAATTGCTGGGTCAAACGGTATCTCTATTAGCAACTTCAAAGTAAGCTTCATGTGTATAGTCCCCAGGAATTTATGGAATATTAATTGAGATGTTTTAGCCAACAGATGCAGCCCTGAACATACTTGCTAGTCCATATTTGGAAGACAGCTCTCTGGCTCAAAAGCTGGAAGAGAGCCATATTTGTTCTTATTCCTCCCCCCCAAAAAAGCCATCCAGCAAATTGAGGAGCTTAACACACAATATCATTAATAACACATGCAAGTAAAACTTTACTGAATATTATTTAAAAATTGGCTATAAAATATATTAACAGAGAATTTATAGGAATTCAAACTGGATCCAGAAGAGACCGTGGAATGAGTGATATCAGTGCTGTCAGAGGGATCTTGGCTTAAAGCAGAGAATATCAGAAAGGCATTAATTTGTGTTTCATTGACTAGCCAAAAATATTCAACTGTGTGGATCATAATAAATTATTAGTAACATTGATAAGAATGGAAATTCTAGAATACTTAATTGTGATAACGAGATATCTGCACATAGACCAGGATCAGTTCCTAGAACTGAATATGGGAATAGTGCATTATTTAAAATCAGGAAAGGTGATTGTCAAGGTTGTGTTTTTTTCTCCATAACTATTCAATTTGCATGTTTAGCAATAATTGGAGAAACAGGATTATATGAAGTAGAATGTGGCATCAGGACTGGAGAAAGACTTGTCAATAATCTGCCTTATACTCATGACACAGCCTTGCATGCAGAAAGTGAGAAAGACTTGAAGCCCTTGTTGCAGAAGATCAAAGACTATACCTTTCAATATGGATTACACTTACACTTCAACATCAAGAAAACAAATATCCTCACATTGAACCAATAAACTGTGTCATGATAGAGGAATAAAAACCTGAAGTTGTCAAGGATTTGATTTTGCATGGATCCACAATCAACACAGTCAAGAAATCAAAAGATGCATTGAATTGGGAAAATATGCTGTAAAAAAAAGTGCTAAAAACCAAGGATATCAGTTTAAAGACTAAGGTCTACCTGGTCCAATCCATGGTATTTTCAAATGCTTCATTTGCATCTGAAAGGTAAACAAAGAAAAAGAAAGACCAAAGAAGAATTGATGCCTTTGCTTTGTGTTGTCAACAAAGAATATTGAAAATATGCCATGGACTGCCAAACCCAAACAGACCTGTCTTAGAGGAAATGCAACCAAAATGCTCCTTAGAGGCAAAGGTGTGGACACCTTCTCTCACATATTTGGGACATGTTGTCAGGAGGTACTAGTCATTGGAGAAAGACATCATATTTGAAAAAGTAGAGGGTGAATGAAAGACAGGAACACCATCAATGACATGCAGTGACATAGTAACTGCAACAATGGACCAGAGATTATAGGGATGGTGCAGGATAGAGTAGGATTTGATATTGTGTTTATATGATCGCTGTGAGTCATGATTGACTAGATGTTTCTGTCATCACAATAACGGCAACAACATACTTGTTTTGATAGTTAGGAAGCAGAACCATCATGATCCACCACTTCTCCGTTAGTTTGTTGTATGATGGAGGGTTGTATGTTGCTCAAATGGAAACTATGCCACTGTTACTTCAAATACCAGCAGGGTCATCCATGGTGGATAGGTTTCAGCAGTTTTCAGACTAAGGCAGATGAGGAGAGAGAAGTGATAATCCAATTCTGAAATAATTGGTCCGTAAAAAATCTTATGAATAGCAGAGGAACATTATCTTGCAATTCAAAATATGACTGGTGAAGAGCGGCCTTCTCAAAGTAGTTATTGCTGTTGTTAATTGCTGTTGAGTTGACTCCTCATAGCAATGGTACATACAAGAGTGAAACTCTGCCTGATCCTGCAACATCCTCACAATCTCTGCTGTGCTTAAGCCCATTGTTGTAGTCACTATGTCAAATCATTGCATTGAGGGTCTTCCTTTCCTCTCTGACCCTCCACCTTTCCAAATAGGATGACCTCTTTGAAGGACTAGACCCTCCTAATAACATGCCAAAAGTATAAAAGAAGTCTCATGATCTTTGACTCTATGGTACAGCACTCTGGTTACACTTCTGAGACAGATTTGTTTGTTCTTTGGAGAGACAATAGTATATTTAATACTCTTACCAAACACCAATTAAAAAACATATATTCATTGATTTTTCACAAGAATGTAAAGCAGTGGAAAATACCTGACTCATAACCTGGGCCAGGTACTCCTACATCTTTATATTGGTATCTTTGCTCTTTAATACTTTAAAGAGGTCCTTGACAGCAGATTTTCCCAGTGCAACACAACTTTTGATTTCTTGACTGCTGCTTCTGTTAGTGTTGATTGTGAATCCAAGTAAAATGACATCCTTGATAACTTCTATCTTTTCTCCTTTTATCATGAAGCTGCCTGTTAGTCCAATTGTAAAGATTTTCACATTGTTTATGTTGAAGTGCATTCCATACTGAAGACTGTAGTCTTTGAACTTCGGTAAATGCTTCAAGTCCTCATTGAGGAAATTTGTGTCACTTGCACAACATAGGCTGTTGATGAGTCTTCCACCAATTACCATGTTACATTTGTCATATAGTCCAGGTTAACAGATCATTTGCTAACTATAAAGACTGATAGTTATGATTAAATACTACGACTCTGACACACACCTTTCCTGATTGTAAAGCATGCAGTATCCTCTTGCTCTATGTGAATGGCTACTTCTGGGCTCACCTACAGTTTCCACGTGATCACAGTTAAGTGGCCTATAATTCCTATTCTTCTAAATGTTTTTCTTAATTTATTATAATCTGCAAAGTCAAATGCGTTTGTTGTTGTTATTAAGTGTCATCAAGTTGAATGTGACTCATAATGACTCTATCTCACAACCTCTGCTGTGCTTAAGCCCATTGTTGTAGTCACTATGTCAAATCATTGCATTGAGGGTCTTCCTTTCCTCTCTGACCCTCCACCTTTCCAAATAGGTTGACCTCTTTGAAGGACTAGACCCTCCTAATAACATGCCAAAAGTGTAAAAGAAGTCTCATGATCTTTGACTCTATGGTACAGCACTCTGGACACTATGAACAAAAGACCTAAGCCCTGTTCTATAACTATCCTCGTTTCTCTAAGTTCATAAAGTTTCCAGAGGCATATTGTTTAGTGGATGCCACCCCTGTTCCAAGCTTGTCTTCATCTGGGAGCTACACCAAACACTGTTCACCATGGAGAGCCATTATGGTATTTGACACACCAGTGGCACAGTGTTCAGTGTCACAGCAACCTCAAGTTACCTCAGTACAGAAAATTGACACCAGTGCTGTACCATTTAGAAGAATGTTAGTCCCAAACAATTTACACCAGGTCCAACTTTTAAATTCCAAGGCCCTCCACCAGGTCCTGTTAACTTTAAACAAGTGGCTTCAGCTCACAGTTCATTGTTAGCGAAATCCAGAAAATCCAGTTAGCGTACACACAATTGTGAATGAAACAAAAACCAGCCAAATAGCCCACACCTGACCCTCAACCAACACAAAATAGCCCACCTTCCAGAATCCAACTGCTTCACACATCAGCCTCGAAACTTCAAACGTATTTATAGAAATATAAAACACAGGTAAACTTCTTTCTGCTGTTCTGTGTTTTAAGCCAAAAATACTCTGACATCAGAAATTATTTCCATCATTCCACAGCCACCTCTGAACTTACTTGGAATTTCTGGCAGTTTCTTATAGATATATTTGCTTCAACCATTTTTAAATAATCTTAAGAATTATTTTAATTACATATTTTAATGATATTGATCAATGATTTCCATATTCTGCACATTCTGTTCAATCACATGTTTTTAAGTGGGAACAAATATGAATATCTTAGTTGGTTGATCAGGCAACTGTATTCAGATTTTTTAATTAATTTTAATGAAAGTTTACAGAGATCTGGGATTTCCATTAATTTATTTTTACAAGTCTTCTAAATTTCTTGTTACAGATAAATGAACACTTCCAGAAACGTATTTGTTTACTGAAATACATCAATTGATATTCCATTAATTCTTGGAGCATTATTTTTTGACAGTGATTTCAGAATAGCTATTTTTCTTTAGTATCACTGGTTGTTAACTATATGCTAATTTCTGAAATGGTTTAGTGTTGACTTTTTTTGTATAATGACTCATTGTATTCTATCTACTTTTGGTGAAATATACATCAATACAGCACTACACAATATTTTGCAATTTTAATAGTGAAAAATAGTTAATTATTATAAGTTGAGATCTGAATCTTTTCTTCAGATTTTTCAACTTAAGAAATGCAGCATTCCTTTTGATTTTCAAAATCTAGATCTTTGTACACTTCATTGTAATACTTTACATTGTTTTCTTGAGCTAGTATTTTAAATAGTCTGCTCAACTTGCTTACATAATTATTTCTTCCTTTCAATTTAGTTTCTCTGCATTCTAACGCAAGTTTTAGAGGCACTTCTGACATCTATTTTGGTGTTTTCTTTATTTCTTATCTTTGAAATAACTTTTTACTATCTTATCATTTTATAATCTGCCCAATTTTCAGTAATTAGTGTACAATGCATTAAATCTATTCTTGAAATTGTTTTGAAAATCCTGTCCAATAACCTTAAGGTTGTATTTTGGCTCTTGCGGATTTATTTTTCCTTTTTTAACCTTTAGTTTAAACTTATGTATGAGCAATTGATGGTTTGTTCCACAATGGACCTTATTATGTTGTTGTTGTTGTTATGTGCCGTCGAGTCGTTTTCGACTCATAGCGACCCTATGCACAACAGCCCTAAACCCTGC
>NW_006399928.1:1825118-1826461 GCF_000299155.1 Elephantulus edwardii
AAATGGAACGCATAAATATTGACATATTAGGCATTGGAGAGATGAGATGGACTGGCATGGGGCATTTTGAGTCAGATGACCATATGATATATTACTCCGAACCTCATTATAGCTGATGATATTGAGGTTTTATACACTCTTTTCCCACAGATATATAGTCAGTTTGATTCCTGGGTATTCCATCAGATTAGATACATGTGAATAGTTGACATTTAAGGTTTTTGAAAAGGATATTTGCAATGAATAAATAATTCATTGTACAAAAGTTCTGTCTTGCAATTTCCAATTTCATTTCTGTCACCAAGGTCATATTTTTCAACTACTGATCCTTTTTGCTTCCAACTTTTGCATTTCAATTACCAATTATTATTATTGTATCTTGATTAAATGTTGAATCAATTTCAGACTGTAGAAGTTGGTAGAAATCTTCATTTGCTTTGACTCTTGTAACTGGTGCACATATTTGAACACCATTCATGTAACAGGCTTTTTGTGTTTGTGATTTGTGCATATATTTGAATACCAGTGATGTCACAAGCCTTTCTTGTACGTGTAAGGATATTATTCTATTCTTGACAGCATTGTACGTCATAAAAGACACTAAAATGTTATTTTTGATGATTAATGTGATACTATTTCTCTTTAATTTATCATTCTCAGAACGTTAGATAATTTCCTGATTCATAATTACTATTATCAATCCATTATGGCAAGTTAATGCCTAGGATATTGATCTTTATATATTCCATTTCATCTTTGGCATCTTCTAATTTTGCTAGATTCACACCACACACACTCCAGGTTTCAATTATTAATGGACATTTCCAGCAATTTTTTCCTCATTTGAGTCTTGCCACATCAGTAAATAAAGGTCCTTCTTTGATTGAAAGCTACATCTGGCTCATTAAGTAGACTCTGAGAAAGTAACTCTTCCCCAGTAATATTTTGAGTGTCTTTCAGCCTGAGGGGCTCACCTTCCAACACTTTATCAAACAGTATTCTGCTGCTATTCATTGGGCTTTGAGGGGCCATTATTTTTAAAAAAATGAATAGCAAATACTGCTTCTTAGCATGCATTAGTCTGGAAGCTCTACTGAAAACTTCCTACCCTGGGTAACTTTGTTAACATTTGAAATACCATGATATATTCCAGCAACACACAAGTCACCACAAACTAACAGACAAGTGGTAGACTCACAGTTGTTGTTTGTTGTTATGTGCCGTTGAGTCGTTTGCGACTCATAGTGACCCTATGTACAACAGCCCTAAACCCTGCTCTATCCTGTGCCAATCGCACTGTCTCTAACACACCCATCCCAATTACCCCAGTCACTGAATCAATC
>NW_006399928.1:1827521-1835554 GCF_000299155.1 Elephantulus edwardii
TATCTGAGAGGCTGGGCTCTATGAGGAGAAGTGTGGCATCAGGATTGGTGGAAGATCTATTAACAATCTGCGTTATGCAGATGACACAACACTGCTTGCCTCACAGTAGAGTCTACCTTAATGAAGTGAATGTAGTAAAGCTTCAAGAGACTTCATTTCCTGATGGATCTTCATTTGCTGATGTGTCATGTGGACCACATTTGATGGAATACACAAAAATCCAAAAGACTGCACTTTAAAAAGACATTGGAGAAGTTCAATATTGTCAAGGAGAGGAAGGCCAGCCAATTTCTTTGGAACAAACCATTAATTAATTTCTCATTTGCAAGTTGCAAGTTCAAGCTAAACCCAAGAAAATGAAAACAAATCCATCAAAATGATGGGTTGTGGGATGACATCAGAGATATCAAACATGGAGACAGAAAAAGGTCATTACAAAGACAAGAAAGAAGGAGAAGACCAAAACAAATATCAGAAAGACTTTAAAATTTTCTCTCTTATATAGTGAAGCTAAAGTAAAAGGAAGAAATGATAAAGAAAGCTGAACAGAATAATTCAAATGCTGACTCAAGAGGTCAAAGTAAAGTTTTATAATGAAATGTGAAAAAATCTGTGTGGTTAGAAAACCAAAAGGAAAGTGCACACACACACAATTTATCAAACTGAAAAGATTCAGGTCTTGAGTTGTTTACAGTCAAGAATTCTATGTTTAAAATATTGCATGGAAGGGAGCTTTGGTGGCCTAGTGGCAAGAAGCTGTGCTACAATCCTGAAGACATGTGGTTCAAATCCACCAGCTGCTCCTCTGGAGAAGGAGGGACAATCTTCTCTTGTGCCTGTCAGACCCAGTTCGACAGCACACACACACACACACACACACACACACACACACACACACACACAAATTACGTGGAGCAGGAAGTATCAAAAGAAGATGAAAAAAGTATGCCAAGCCTTCCCTAGAAGCTTGTCACCTTAGGGCAGGCAGCCAGCACAGTAGGCACAGAACCACTGATTTATGGCTCTCTGGCCACTATCTTACTTCAGCCACCATCTTACTTAGGTGCTGACATCCCTGGTTCCAACCCACAAGGTACAAGTCCCACACCTGGATCTCAACCAGTTTTCTATAAGCTTATCGCCTTGGAGGAGGCAGTAAGCACAGTAGAACCAGAACTTTTACACTCTGCTCAACTTCTGGGGAAACAGAGATTCAGGATCCAGCCAAGACATTGTCCTTGCCTGTAAAATTATCTTGCTGTGCCAGCCATGCACCTTAGCTGGACAGCTTCAACAAACAGCAGCCAATATGGTCCTGGAGCAGATGATCAGAGGAAGAAGTTCTTCCTCAACTGCCAGAGAGTGGTGAAGAGATTTGGGGATCTTGGCCACACCACTCCACAGACCAAGGAGGACAAAAGACTTCAGGAAAGGGGGCCCCAATCAGAAAATCTTACAGTGAGGAAATTCCACACCCTCTTAAAAAATTGAATAGAGGCACAGCAAATTCCCATCCCAGGAGATTTCAAAACCACAACGACCATTACTGCTATGGGACTAGAGAGGAAGAAAGAGAAGCAAAGTGAGCTCTCCTTCAGGTGAGCATCTGCGGAGTGAAAATCCTAGCAGCCCTGGGACAGAGGCAGAACAAGTTCCCATTCCAAGTTCTCTTCAAGATCCCTTTTGGATGTGCTCCTTATCAGGGGCAATCTCCCCAGCAGTGTCAGAGAACTTTGTTGTGGAACCAGAGAGGAAAGAACAAAAGCAGGGGGACCCCATCTTCAGCAAACTGTGCCACGGTACAGTTGGATGAGTTGCCTGCCCCGTCCATACTGAAGTGTTGAGCTTCCCAACTGAACTAAGTCTTTCCATGAGCGTAGGGGCCAGAAAGATAATCAGTTAGGATTAAACTGATCTTCTTCCTATTAAAACCTACTACACAGCTGAATTAACCAAAATAGCATGGTACTGGTACAATGGCAGACATATAGGCAATTGTAACAGAAATGAGAACTCAGAAGTTAACTCATATGTCTATGGTCAACTTGTATTCAACATATTAAATGGGGAAATGGCTATGTTTTCAACAAACAGAAACTGGACTTCTACTTGCAGAAAGCTGAAACAGGATCTACATCTCACACCATACACAAATATCAACTGAGCATAGATCAGAGACCTAGGGATAATGTCCCCCCAAACAAACCTATAAAGATCATAAAAGACAAAATAAGCTGAAACTTAGAAGGCCTAGCTTAAAGACTTTAGCAAATGCAACCAGGAATGAACCTTTAAGAGAGGATAACAACAATGAATGGGTCTTTCTAAAGAGTAAATCCCTGTGTGCATCAAAATTATTTTCCAATAGGGTGAAAAGAAAATCAACTGATTGGTAAAAAACGTTTGGGAATGCCATCTCAGACAAGTGTCTAATAATATGAATTTACAGAATACTGCAGGACCTTCACAGGAAAAAAGACTGACTACCCAATTACAAAATAGGCAAAAGATATGGAAAAATCTTTCACAGAGGAAGACATCTGGATGATCAACAGACACATGAAGAAATGTTCAAAATCATTGGCAATAATAGAGATGGAAATGAAAACCACAATGAGTTATCTCACCCCAATTGGAGTGGCAAAGTTTAGCAGGACAGTAAATAATAAATGGTGGAGAGGATGTGGAGAGATTAAACTCTCATACATTGTTGGTGGAATTGTAAAATGGCATAACTCTGGAAGGCAGTTTGTTGTTTCATCAGAAAGCTGAACATAGACTTTCCATATGACTCAGATATTCTACTGCTAGAAATATACCACAGGGAAGATAACTGAGACACAAATGGAGACTTCTACACTGATGTTCATAGCAGCATTATTCACAAGCGCAAGAGCATGGAAACAAATGAAATGTCCACCAACAGAGGACTGAATTGAGACACAATGGAATAGTAATTCAGCACTTAGGAACAATTTTGAAAAATACTATATAGTATGGGAGTGGCTAGAGAGTATTATACTGAGTGAACTAACTGAAGAACTTAAGAACAAATACAGTATAAGACCATTATTGTAAAATCAGAAGGATAACCAAGGAAATGTGTATAAATATCCAAAGAGGGAAGGGGAAGGAATGGGGGGCTGAGAGTGGGGATGGAGGAAAATTACAGGGCCACAGAGTTTTGTGGGTGGAGAGAGGAGGTGAAAAAAATTCAACAACCAAATGAACCTCAAAACAATGTACATGAATGAAACACAATGTACACAATTTATTGTATGCAAACCAATGATTTTTTTCAATATTATATATGTTTATTCGGCAAATAGATCTTATTTGCTGTACTGAAAGTGCATTATATAATAAAGACAGGTGCGAAAAATAGTACAAAAAACAATTGCCTTTACCATACATATGTATGTTCAGAATCATGGCTTTGCAGATATTTTAAGCAATTACCTAAATGACTGTGCATTGCGGACAATTAAACAATATTTGGAAAGAACTCAGTTGGCCTAATTTTCATGATGACAGATTTCAAGGAATACCACCATCCATGCCAGGTATACCAGACAACGCCGTTATCCGTGTCAGTAGTGTAGGAGCCTTGGTAGTAGAGACCATTTAAGTTTGAAGCGTGACGCCTGTTAAACCACCAGTCGGATTTGTCCTCTTCTGCACAATTCTCTTCATAGTTGTCGTTATCTTTGTACCATGTGCTGAATTTCATTCTTTGGTGACTAGCCCACCACTGAACTTCAGGGCTAAACTGTCCTGCAAGGGAGTCTCCAACTGTCCCAGAGTAGCCCCCAATGCTCAATTCATAGGAGTTCTTTTCATCTGCCACTTTGAAATGTGTATATTTTGCATATCTGCTATTTTTCTCAAAATCAGCAAGGTCAA
Source organism: Elephantulus edwardii (assembly GCF_000299155.1). Taxonomy (NCBI): domain Eukaryota; kingdom Metazoa; phylum Chordata; class Mammalia; order Macroscelidea; family Macroscelididae; genus Elephantulus; species Elephantulus edwardii. The sequence goes on from NW_006399928.1 coordinate 1,831,425, forward strand.
CTTTTAAAGTGTATTCTCTTTTATGAATAATAACAACAATTCAACTCATTGCTGTTAAGTCAGAACTGACTCAGAGTTGTCCCTCTCGTGGGTTTTCAGAAGCTGTAAATCTCATGGAAGGAGATTGCTCATCTTTCTTCTGAAGAGCAACTTGTGGATTCAAACAATTTACCTTTAAGTTGCCAGCTCAATTTTTATCTGCAAAGCCATTATAGTTAATATACTTTTAAGACTTCAATTCAATTCATTACTATTTGGTTGAAACTGACTCACAGCTCCAGTGGGTTTTCAGAGGCTATAATTACAGAGAAGGAAATTTCCCATCTTTCTCTCCTGACGTGCCTGGTGGACTTGAACTGCCTACCTTTGGGTTGGCGGTGCAACCCCCGAATAGAATAATCTGAAAAATATGATTTAAAAAAGCTACAATAGTCAAATAATTATTTTCTTTCTATTATCTCACAGATTAAAAAGAGAAATTTTTTTCCCTTTTCAGAAACACAACTATGGCCAGCATATAGAGAGTTATCAATCAAAGTAATAGTTAGATGGTATATGTTCTATACTCTTACTCTGATAAATAAAATTCTACAATGACCAGCCAGGCTAGTTTGAATTTGGATTTTCAAAATCCCCAGTCAGAAAATGGAGTCCTCAGGAAAGTGGGTCCCTAAACCCCACCATCCAGGCCCAGTCTCTCATCTGACTCCATTTTCTCCCCCTATCCTTATCTCCATCCATGAGGATGATGGAGAGGTCCTTGTACTCATCTGTTGACATCCTAGACTGTATCTTCAAGCTCAGTCTATGCCCAGAGAGTAGGAGGGAAGAAGAAGCTGTTCCTTAGCCTCCACTCAAGCTTGGAAATACTCTGACACCAGCTCATTATTCCAGAATTAGGACAGAGAAAGAAGAAGCTTGAGAATGTCCAAAACAGAAATTCAAAGCTGTTTGGATTCTGGATTCCCTATTACTGAGAGGCTTAAGAAGACTTAGTGGCACAGTTGCTAATCGCTTAGCTGAAAATAGAAAGATCCATAGTTTGAAACTCATCAACTGCTCAACAGGAAAAAAGACCTGTCAGTCTGTTCCCAATCCTTTGAGGCAGCTCTACGCTGTCAGGTCACCGTGAGTCAGAATTGACTGCAGAATTTAGAAAGAGGCCTGGGAGAGATTCATAGGCTCCTGTTGATCTTTGACCTGCCTCTGCAGAATTTTTTAAAAAATAATTTTCATGAACATTTACAGAGAATTTGGATTTCCATTAATTCATTGCTGCACTTCTCTACCCACCCAGCCCTCTCCCCCACCCCTTAGTTCGCTCTTTTATTTTGAAAGAGAGGTGCAGAATTCTTTAAAGTGGGGATTCCAGGAAGAGATTCCTCCACGTTGGCTCAGAGGACAGTAAAGATCATGTTGACAAAGACTGCAGAGTAGGTAGGAGCAGCAGGGCAAGCTAAGACCATTCTCCTAACCTATATTTCCTCTTAGAAAAGAGATCTAAAGTTAATATCAGATTTTAGGTAACCTTCTAAATATCTCTTTGATCAACTAATAAAAATATTTATAATTACAGATTATTTCTAATCTTGGAGAGTTCTCTGACAGCAGAGACCTGACTTTTGATTTCCTGATTGTTGGTGCCAAGAGTGTTGATTGTGGAGACCAGCAAGATGAAATTGTGAGTAACCTCAATCTCCTTTCTATCTATTGTGGTGCTGCTAACTGGTCCAGTGGTGAGATTTTTTCCCTTTAATTATAATGATAAATATCTTGGAGGAAAGGAAATCTGATTCAAAGAGATGATTTATCTCAACAAACACAAATGAATAAGATATCCGGCTTCTAGAGTTATGTATTCTCACTAGGTCAATGATTTTTTTTTAAAAAAAAGAAACAATAATAGATCTAACTAATTGGAAAAATATTCTTTGTTCATGGATAGGAAGACTCAACATTGTGAAAATAGCAACCCAGTCAAAAAGAATATACATGTTCAACACAGAGCCAATACTGATACATAATTCATTATTCAAAGAGATAGAAAAGGCAATTACGAACCTTATTTGGAAAGGAAAGGGAACCTAAATAAGCAAAGCTTTTCTGAGAAGTAAAACTTAAGTGAGAGGCATAGAACTTCCTGATCATATTACACAGTTATAATAACCAAAACAACATGATACTGGAACAATGACAGACACATCAAGCAATGGAATAGATTCAAGAACCCAGATAACAATCTATCTATCTACAATCAATTGCTATTTGACAAGGAATAAAAAATATCAGATGGGGAAATGACAACCTCTTCAACAAATGGTGTGGCAAAACTGGACATCTACCTGCAGAAAACTGAAACAATATCTACAACTCATATCATGCACAAAAATCCGTTCAAGATGAATCAGAGACCTAGGTGTAAAATCCGAAACCAAGGATCATAAGAAACAAAAATGAGAATGAATTTGGAATTTCTAGCCCATAATATAAATACGCTTGCAAATATAGCCAGAAACGCAAAAGCAGAAGAGGACAAAATTGATGAAGGAGGCCTTTAAAAAATTAAGTTCCGGTGTTCATGGAAAACTTTCCAATAGGGTGAAAAGAAAGCCTATGGATTGGGAAGCAACAATTAGCAAAGACGTCTCAGACAAGGGTTTCATAATACAACTTTACAGAATACTACGGGACCTCCACAAGAAAACAAAACAAAAACCGACTGATAACACAATCACAAAATAGGTAAAAGACATGGAAAGACTCTCCATAAAGGAAGACATTTTAATGGCCATCAGACAAATGAAGAAATGTTCAAAATCACTGGCAATAAGAGATGTGCAAATCAAAACAACCCCCAGTAAGCAAAGTTTAACAGGACAGCAAGCAATAAATGTTGGAGACAATGTGGAGAGGCTGGAATTCTCATACATTCTTGGTGGGATTGTAAAACGGTACACAACTGCTCTAGAAGGTAGACTGCCATTTCCTCAAAAAGCTGAATGTAGAAATCCTATATAACCCAGTTATTCTATTGCTAGGAATATACACCAAGGAAATTAGAACCGAGGTATAAATGTAAATATGAACAACTGTCTTCATAGCAGCATATTCACAATAGCAATAAAATGGAAATAGCCCAAATGTCCATCAATAAATAGAAGGATTGAGAAATTGAGGTACATTCACACAATGGAATACCATGAAGCATTAAGTAACAACAATATAACTTGGAAGAGTCTGGAGAGCGTTGTTGTTTGTTGTTCTTATGTGCTGTCAAGTCGCTTGCGACTCATAGAGAGCGTATGTACAACAGCCCTAAACTCTGCTCTGTCCTGTGCCAATCGCACTGTCTCTGACACTCCTATTTCAATTATCCCAGTCACTGAATCAGTCCACCTCATAGAGGGCCTTCCTCTCCTGCGCTGTCCCTCCACCCTCCCAACCATGATGTCCTTCTCTAAGGACTGGTCTCTCCTCACAACATGTCCAAAGTATGTTAGACGGAGCCTCAGAATCCTTGCCTCCAAGGAGCCACCCGGTTTAACCCTTTCCAGGACAAATCTGTTTGTTTTCCTAGCAGTCCATGGTATTCTCAATACTCTTCTCCAGCACCACAGCTCAAAGGCAACAATTCTCTTTCTTTCTATCCTCCTTTGTCATTGTCCAACTCTCTGATGCATAACAAGTTATTGCAAAGACCATGGCCTGTATCAGACGCACCTTAGTCTACAGAGAGACACGATTGCTCTTCAGTATTTTGGAGAGATCCCTAACAGCAGACTTTCCCATGGCAGTGCGCCTCTTAATTTCCTGGCTACTGGTGGCAAGACTGTTGACTGTGGAGCCAAGCAAATGAAATCTGTGAACAATCTTAATCTCTTCACCATCCATCCTGAAGCTGCCAATAGGTCCGGTGGTGAGAATCTTTGTCTTCTTGACATTGAGCCCCAATCCATATTGGAGGCTGCACTCTTTGACCCTCTGCAGCAGGTGCTTCAGGTCCTCCTCAGTTTCATCAAGCAGGGTTGTGTCATCTGCATAACGCAGATTGTTGATGAATCTTCCACCAATCTTGACCCCACATTTCTCCTGATAGAGCCCAGCCTCTCGGATAATCTGTTCTGCATACA
>NW_006399928.1:1837174-1858704 GCF_000299155.1 Elephantulus edwardii
TCAGTATATTCTTTCAATCTTCTTTTAATACTTCCTGGATCATTTAGTATTCTGTCTAAAACATCCTTGATTATAGCAACTCGAGGTTTGAATTTGTTCTTCAGTTCCTTGAGCTTAACATATGCTGAGCTAGTTCTGCCCTTTTGATTTTCTGACTCCAACTCCTTGCATATTTCATTGTAATATTTTGCTTTGTCATCCTGTGCTGTCTTTTGAAATCTTCTATTCAACTCTTTCGTTTCTTGAATTCTTCCTTGTGCTTTGGCTTCTCTGTGCCCCAGTGCAATTTTCAGAGTCTCTTCTGACATCCGTTTTGGTCTTCGCTTCCTCTTCTGTCTTTGCAATGACCGTTTGCACTCTTTCTGGATGATACCCTTGATATCCTCCCACAACTCATCCGGTCTTCGCTCATTAGTGTTCAAGGTCTCAAACCTGTTCCTGAGAGGGTTCTGAAATTCAGGTGGGATAGACTCAAAGTCATATTTTTGTTGCCTTGGATTTGGTTTAATTTTCCTCATCTTCAGTTTGAACTTGCATATGAGTAGCTGGTGGTCTGTTCCACAATCAGCTCCTGGCCTCGTTTTCACAGCTGATGTTGAGCTTCTCCAGCAGTTCTTTCCACAGATATAATCGATCTGATTCCTATGTATACCATCAGGTGAAATCCAAGTATATAACCTGCGTTTATGTCTGAGTTGAATAACTTAGTCTCATAAGGAAAAATGCTTCCTAACATCATTATTGTAAAAATAGAAGGGTGAAAGACCAGGCCATGGCTGCCGTCAAGTTAGAAGATGTCTTGCTTGTAAACCCATTTTGGGATTATTCTGCATTGAACTCAGCCTAGAAGAGCATGATTCTACTCTAACACACATGGAGTCTCCTGGACTGGAATCAGTTTGACAGCAACTGGTGTCCACCTTATAAAGGGTTGGCTATAGAAAAGTTCAGAAGGGATGAGCAGATGTCTTCATGAATTTCCACTCTAGACAAGGAAGCCAAAGTTCAGAGAACTGAAGTGTCTTGCCTGAGATCACACAACTGGTGAAAACTGCCCTTTGACTCCCAACAAGCCCTATAATACCTTCTCCTCTGGAGCAGTGAGCCTTTGAGCCAAGGTTATCAGGCCAAGTTCCAGCTAGGGCCCTAGGCAGGAAAAATTTTATCACAGCTAGGACACGGAAGAAGCAGGATACCTCACACCTTACACAAAACCAAAGCAAGATTTCATCCCAAAAAAGTGATCAAAACACAAAACCAAGAGATTTTCTTGAAGCCAGAATGCTTGCTGGAACAGAATTCAAAAGAACAATGGTTGAATATTTTCAATGGGTGAAAGACAAACTTGAAGAATTACAGGATCCTACAAGCTAAAACCAAGAGAAAAAACAATTAAAGACAATACAGGTAAAGAAACTCCAAGGAATTAGAAACTCAGGGAAAACAAGAAACTGCAATCCAGAATATGAGGACCAATATTTCAGATGCTTTTAACATGTTGCAGGGACAGATGAACAAAGTTGAAGAGATAGAACATAGAACCAGAAAAATAGAAAATAGAGTTCTCAGCACTGATCTGCTAGAACAAAAAGCAGAATAAAAAGGGAAGGAAAAAGAAGAAAAATTAAAAATAATGTGGAACACAATCAAGAGGAAGAATATGGACATAATTAGAATCCCAGAACAGGAAGAAGCAAAAAGAAGGAACAAAGAGAGTTGTGGAAGAGTAACTAGAAGAAATCTTTCCTAAAGTAATGAAGAATGAGAGGATACACACACACACACACTATATATATATATTTGTTGTTGATTACCTTCAAATCAAGCATAACTCGTAGCGACCCTATGAACAAAAGGCTTGAAGTCCCTCTACAACTATCAACGTTTATGAAATTTCATAGGGTTTCCAGAGGCATGTTATTTAGGAAGTGGATGCCACTCCTGCTTCCAAACCTGTCATAGTATATTATTGTTGTTATGTGTAATTGAGTCACCTGAGATGTATAGTGACCCTATGTACAGCAGCTCTGAACCCTTCCCTGTCCTGAGCCAGTCTCACTGATTCTGACACACCAAACCCCATTACCCCAGTCACTATATCAATCCATATCATCTGGGGTCTTTCTCTCCTGTGCTGTCCATCCACCCTTCTGAGCATGATGTCCTTCTCCAAGAACCAGTCTCTTCTGGCCACTTGCCCAAAGTAAGTGAGGCAGAGCTTCAAAATCCTAGCTTCAAAGAAGAGACTTGGTTTCACCCTCTCCAAGGTGGACCTATTTGTTTTCTTGGCAGTCTATGCTATGTTCAAGACTATAGAATAGACCCCAAAAGAAAACAAAAAACACATATTACAGTCATATTTGCTAGAACCAAAGACAAGGAGAGAATTACAAAAGCAGTTAGGGAGATCTACAGAGTAACCTATAAGGGAGAACAAATAAGATTAAATTCCAATTTCTCAGCAGAAATTATGTGAGCAAGAAGACCGTGGAATGACATATATCAAACACTTAAAGAATACAACACTCAAACAAGAATATTGTATCCATAAAAATTGCCCATCAAATATGACAGAGTGTTCAAAATATTTTCAGAAAAGCAGAAATTAAGGGAGTTTGTAAAAACAAGGCCACCATTGCAAGAAATACTGAGGGAAGTCCTTCTTTCAGAGATGCTACAGAAAATAGGATAGGCCAAAATAACCAGCAGGAACACCAAAAAGAACTCAACAAAATGATAGCAATAAAAATTTGTCTCTCAAGAATTACACTGAATGTGAATGGTTTAAACGCACCAGTGAAGAAAGAAAGAGTAGCAGATTGAATTTTAAAAACCCCAAAATCTACTAGGAGACACATCTGAAAAGTGAAGAAAACAGGTCACTTTTGCGGCATGTATACAGTCAATTAGCTAGGTACCTGCCTTGAAAATGTCTTGGTGTGTCTTGGACTGGTCTCTTGCCTGGAGTGTTCCTGGCCCTGCCAACTGTACCCCTGAACCTGCTTCCTGAAGGACTTTGCCCAGCTGTCTGGACATTCCTGGCTGCCATCTGGAAGCCTGACACTGACCCTTTACCTGTAAGTCCCAGTCCCATTGCCTGGATGCTATGCCTGCCTCCTGGAAGTCCCGGCCCTGCCACTTGGAAGTCCATTCCCTGTTGACTGGAAATCCCACCACTGCTGCATGGAAGACCCACCCCTGCCACCTGAAGGACCTGACCCCACCATTTGGACCCAAATTCTAGATGACCCAGGCCCAAAGCCAGGAGGATGACCTGCTCCCACCCCTCTGAACTGTGTCAGAGACATCAGTATCATTTGCTCTCCTCTCCCAATGTGTGAGCTGTCTTTAGCCTAGAGCACCTTCAACTGGCCTAGCAGCAGTTGTCTTCAGAGGATGCTACTAATTCACTGGCCTTATCTCTCCTGAACTGAAGCAAGTCTTCCCTTTAGTCAAAAGTTCAGAGAGAAATTCAGGCAGGGTAGCTGCCCCATCCTTCGCTGGAGCAGTGACATTGGACCAAGAGCATGCTATCACCCCACGTGTTAAAAACAATCTACCACAGCAATGTCACATAGGAAGCAGGCTACCTCACATCTCACACAAACCCAAAGCAAGATGTCACCTGCAAAAAGTGACACTGTATCAATAGATTTCCTATAACCAGAAAGTCTGATGGAACTTTCTGACACAGAATTTAAAAGAACAATGATTGGATATTTTCAATGGGTGAAAAACAAAGTTGAAGGACACTGCAAGTAAAAACTAAGAGGAACTTAAAAAACTACAAAACAAAAGATGCATTAGAGGATCTGGAAAACAAGAAAACATAATCAAAAATTTGAGAACCAATGTTTCAGATACTGTCAACATGTTTGAGGAACATATGAACAGTGTTGAAGAGATGGAACACAGAGCCAGTGAGATACAAGATAGAATTCTCACCACTGATCTACTAGAACAAAAAGCAGAATCAAAAAGAAAGGAAAAAGAAGAAAGCTTACGAATAATGTGGGGTACCATTAAGAGGCATAACATGTGCATAATCCGAATCCCAGAACAGGAAGAAGTAAGTAAAGGCACTGAGAAAGTTGTGGAAGAATTACTAGAAGAAAACTTTCTAGGCAAAATGAAGAATGAGAGAATATATATTCAAGAAGCTGAGCAAACACCATATAGACTAGAACCCAAAAGAAAAACACCAAGACATATATATCATAGTCAAATTTGCCAGAACCAAAGACAAGAAGAGAATTCTGAAAGCAGCAAGAGAGAAACAAATAGTAACCTATAAGGGACAGCAAAAAAGATTAAGTGCCAATTTCTCAGTAGAAACCATGTGAGCCAGAAGACAGTGGAATGACATATATTGAACATTCAAAGAACACAACTGCTAACCAAGAATACTACACCCAGCAAAGCTGTCCATCAAATATGAAGGAGAGATCAAGATTCTCAGAAAAACAGAACTTAAGGGAGTTTGTAGAAACAAGATCAGTGTTGCAGGAAACACTGAGAAATGTCATCCTTACAGAGGTGCCACAGAAAGTAGGATGGACCAAAGTAACTAACAACAACACCAAAAAGAATTCAACAAAATTATAACAATAAACCCTTGCCTTTCAATAATCACACTGAATGTGAATGGTTTAAACTCACTACTGAAGAGAAAAAGAATAGCAGATTGGATAAATAAACAAAACCTACAAATCGTCTGTCTACAAGAGACACACCTGAAAATTGAAGATTAAGAAAGACTAAAAATAAAAGGGTAGAAAAAAAATATACCAAGCAAATGGAAACCAGAAAAAAGCAGGAGTCATGATATTAATGTCCGATACAATAGATTTTAATGCAAAAACCATCACAAAAGACATAACCATAATAAGTATCTGGAAAACAAATGACAGACCTGCAGAACATATAAAAAAATATTAACAAAACTGAAAAAGGAAATAGATAACACCTCTATAGTAGTTGGAGACTTCAGTACATCACTCTCAAGAAAAGATAAATCTTCCAGAAGGAAACTCACCAAAGATGCTGAAGAATTAAACCACACAATAAACCGACTCGATCTCACAGATATATAGGCTAATGCACCCAAAAAAAGGCACAGTGTACCTTCTTTTCCAATGTGCATGGAACATTCTCCAGAACAGATCACATTTTAGGTCACAAGATAAGCATCAATAAATTTAAAAAATAAATAATACAAACCATCTTCTCAGACCATGATGCTACAATATTAGAAATTAATAACAAGATGACAACAGCTTGCTTGAACATGAGTGGGTACTAGAAGAAATAAAAAATGAAATTAAAAAGTTTCTTGAAATAAATGACAATGAAAACACCAATTACCAAAACCTCTGGGAAACAGCCAAAGCAGTTATCACAAGTCAATTTGTGCAGACACATGAAAAGACAAGAAAAAAATGATAACTGACTCTCTAACCCAACATCTGAAACAAATTTAAAAAGAACAGAAAGAAATCCTGGCACCCTCTAAAATCCCTGAAATTATAAAAATTGGGGCAGAAAGAAATTAAATAGAAAACAGAAAAACAATATAAGCAAAAACATGAGTTGGTTCTTTGAAAAGTTCAATAAAATTGACAAACCACTTGCAAAACTAAAAAAGGAGAAGAAAGGAAAGACAAATAATCTCAATAAAAGATGAAACTGAAAAGTCATAGAAAATCAACTAAAATAAAAAGGTTAACAATGGAATATTATGAAAAATTACATTCAAATAAATATAAAAACCGAGAGAAAATGAACAAATACTTACAAAGTCATAACCTGCCTAAGCTGACACAGACCAAAATCAAATCCCTTATCAAATCCATTGTTGGTGGTGGTGGTGGTGTTGTTATGTGCCGTCGAGTCACTTGCGACTCATGGCGACCCTATGTACAACAGCTCTAAACTCTGCTCTGTCCTGTGCAAATAACAGTTGCTGACACACCCATCCCGATTACCCCAGTCACTGAATCAATCCACCTCATAGAGGGCCTTCCCCTCCTGCGCTGTCCCTCCACCCTCCCAAGCATGATGTCCTTCTCCAAAGACCAGTCTCTCCTTACAACATGACCAAAGTATGTCAGATTCTTTGCCTCCAAGGAGCAACCCTGTTTGACCCTCTCCAGGATGAATCTGTTTGTTTTCTTAGCAGTCCATTGTACCCTCAACACTCTTCTCCAACACCAAAGCTCAAAAGCATCAATTCTCCTTCTATCCTCCCTGGTCATTGTCCAGCTCTCTGACCCATAACAAGTGATTGCACAGACCATGGCCTGTACCAGACGCACCTTAGTCTCCAGAGGCACGAACAAATCCATTAGAAAAGAAAAATGGAAAATGTAATAAAACAACTTCCAGCCAGAAAAAGCCCTGGGCCAGATGATTTTACAAGTGAATTTTATCAAATATTCAGAGAACTGTCACTAATCCTACATAAACTATTTCAGAAAATAGAAAAAGATAGAATTCTCCCAGACTCATTCTATGAAGCAAACATATCCTTGATACCAAAGCCAGGTAAAGACACCAACAAAGTAAAAAAACTATAGACCAATATCTCTCATGAACATAAATGCAAAAATCCTGAATAAAATGTTGGCCAATAGAATCCAATGATATATCAAAAAATGCACGATGACCAAGTGGGATTCATGACGGGTATCCAAGGGTGGTTAAACATAAGTAAAACAATCAGTGCAATTCATCACATTAACAAAGCAAAGAACAAGAACCACATGATCCTATAAATTGATGCAGAAAAGTCCTTTGACAAAATCCAACACCCTTTCATGATTAAAACACTCAACAAAATAGAAATAGAAGGGAAATTCCTCAACATAGTAAAAAGTATGTATGCATTGGTATATACCAATAAAGGAGTTTCTCTTTTGCTTTTCAAGGAGAAGAGTGAACTCAGGGGTGGGGCGGGGAGAAAAGAGAAACAATGAGTGAATGGAAATCCAAAATCTCTGTAAATGTTCATTGAACTTAATAAAAAAAAAATTAAAAAGAAAAAAGTATATATGCAAACCTGAGAGCCAACATTGTTCTCAATGGAGAGAGATTAAAGACATTCCCTTTGAGAACAGGAACTAGGCATAGATGCCTAATATCACCTCTGCTATTCAATATTGTATTGGAAGTTTTCTTCTTGTTGTTGTTGGTTGCCATCGAGTCAAGCACAACTCATAGTGACCCCATGAAAAAAAGGCCTGGTGCCCCTCTAGAACCATCAACGTTTATCAATGTTCATAAAGTTTCTGGTGGCATTTTGTTTATGAAGTGTATGTCACTTCTGCTTCCAAACCTGTCACAGTATGTTGTTGTTATGTGCTGTTGAGTCTCCTGTGATGTATAGTGACCCTATGTACAGCAGCTCTGAATGCTTCTCTTTCCTGAGCCAGGATGACTAATTGTGACACACCAACCCCTATTGCCCCAGTTACTGTATCAATGCATCTCATCCAGGGTTTTCCTCTCCAGCGCTGTCGATCCACCCTTCCAAGCATGATGTCTTTTTTCAAGGACTTGTCTCTCCTGGCTACATGCCCAAAGTAAGTAAGGGAGAGCTTCAAAATCCTAACCTCCAAGGAGATTCTTGGTTTCACCCTCTCTAGGCAGAACTATTTGTTCTCTTGACAGTACATAGTTTGTTCAAGACTCTTTATCAGCACCACAACTTGAAGGCATCTATTCTTCTGTAAAACTTAGTCATTGTCCAACTCTCTGAAGCATAACAAGTAATTGAGAAGACCATGGCCTGGATTAGGTGCATCTTTGTATCTAGACTGACATCGTTGCTCTTCAGCACTCTGGAGAGGAACTTAACAGCAGATTTCCCCAATGCAATTCATCTTTTGATTTCCTGACTTCTGGTGTTAAGAGTGTTGATTGTGGATCTGTAATTGCTAACAACATCAATCTCTTCTCCATCTATTATAGTGCTGCCTACTGGCCCAGTAGTGACAATCTTTGTCTTCTTGATGTTGAGCTTCAATCCATATGGAAGACTACAGTCCTTGAGCTTTTGCAGCAAGTGCTTCAGGTCTTCTTCAGTTTCAGCAAGAAAGGTTGTATCATCTGCATATCTTAGGTTGTTAATGAGTCTTCCTCCAATCTTGATGCCACACTCCTACTCATAAAGCCCTCCTTTGTGAATGATATGTTCTGCATAAAGATTGAAAAAGTATGGGGACAGGATGCATCCCTGACACACTCCTTTCCTGATTTTGAACCATGCAGTGTTTCCTTGCTCTGTTCTGATGACCGCTTCTTGGTCCAAGTACAGGTTTCCTGTAAGCACCATCAAGTGTTCTGAGAGTCCCATTTTCCTTAATGTTAGACACAATTTATTGTGATACACACAGTCAAATGCTTTTGAATGGTCAATGAAACACAGATAGACATTCTTCTAGTATTCTATGCTTTCTTCCAAAATCCATCAGACATTGGAAATAATGTCCCTAGTGCCACGACCTCTTCTAAACCCAGCTTGCATTTCTGATAGTTCACTGTCAATATACTATCGTTTAGCGATAGCAAAAGACAGAAGGAAATAAGAGGTTTCCAAACAGGCAAAGAGGAGGTAAAATTATCTCTATATGCAGATGATATGATAGTACACTTGTTGTTGTTATGTGCCATCGAGTTGTTGGTGACTCATAGTGACCCTGTGTACAAGAGCCCTAAATGCCATTCTGTCCTGTGCCAGTCTCTCTATCTCAAACACATTCATTCCCACCACTCCACTCACAGAATCGATCCAGCTCATCGAGGGTCTTCCTCTTCTGCGCCATCCCTCCACTCTCCGAAACATGATGTCCCTCTCCAAGGACCAGTCCCTCTTTGCAACATGCCCAAAGTATGTCAGACGAAGCTTTGGAATTCTTGACTCCAGGGAACATTCTGGCTTTACCTTCTCTGGGACAAACCTGTTTGTTCTCCTAGCAGTCCATAGTATATTCAACATTATTCTCCAGCACCACAACTGAAAGGCATCAATTCTCTTTCTATCAACCCTATTCACTCTCCAAGTCTCCGATTCATAGCATGTAATTGCAAAGAAAACCCTAAAGACAGGTGAGAAAACTACTGGATAGAGTTCATCAACTCAGCAAAGTGGCAAGATACAAGGTCAACATACAAAAATCAATTGAATTTCTTTACAGTGACAAAGAGAATACAGAACTGGAGCTAAGAAAAACATACCCATTACAATAGCTAATCACAAGATTAAATATTTGGGAATAAATTTAACTAGAAATTCAATAGACCTATTCAAACAACAGTACAAAACATTACTACAAGAAACAGAAAGATACCTGGAGAAATGGAAGACTATTCCTTGTGCTTGGATAGGAAGACTCAATATTGTGAAAATGACTATTCTACCAAAGGCAATCTACAAATTCAATGCAATCCCAATACAAATAAAAATTACATTCTTCAATGAGATGGAAAAGGCAATTTCCAATTTCAGATGAATGTAACCTTCTGAGAATCAAATCCCTATGCACATCCAAAAATTTCTCCAACAGGGTAAAAAGAAAATTCACAGACTGGAAAAATATTTGGTAATGACATGTCTGATAAGGAATATATATATTTATAGCTTAGAAACACTTCATCAGCTTTGTACTGACATACATATCTCCATGTTCTGTTTCCTTTATTTTATATATATATTTATATTTATATAATTTATAAAATACTCGAGCACCACAAAAGATAAAAGTTAACAACCCAATCGCAAAATGGGCACAGGATATGAAGACACTTATCAAAGAAGACATTCAGAAATGTTCAAACATGAAGAAGTGTTCAAAATCCCTGGCTGTAAGTGAGAAGCAAATCAAGATGAGATATCATTTCACCACAGTAAGAATAGCAAAACCTCAACAGAGCAGCTAACAGCAAATGCTGGCGAGATTTTTGGAGAAACTGGGACCCTTATTCACTGTTGGTAGAAGTGTAAAATGGTGAATGACTCTGGAAGGCAGTATGGCACTTTCTCAAAAAGCTGAAAATAGAAATACTATTTAGCCCAGGAATTCCACTTCTCCACTCCTGGGAATATACCCTAAAGAAATCAGAACTGCCACCCAAACACACTCATGGGCAATAATGAATGGATGAAAATCCACATTCTCTATAAACTTTCATTAAAATATCAATTAACAAAAGAAAATGGGGGGAAGTGAAGAAAACAAAATACTAAAAATAAAAGGGTGGAAACAATTATCCAAGCAAATTGCAACCAGGAAAAATTAGGAGTACTTCAAATAAAATAGACTTAAATTATAAACCTTCACAAACAACAAAGAAGGTCACTATAAGATTTTTAAAGAATCAATAGAAGAAGAGGTCATAACCATAATAAATATCTACATACCAAATGATGTTGTTTGTGTTGTTATATTCTTTCAACTCGCCTATGACCCTTAGTGACCCTGTGTACAGTATCTCTGAACCCTGACCTGTGCTGAAGCACTTTTATTGATTCTGACATACCTAACCCCATTTTCCCAGTTACTGCATCACTCCATCTCATCCAAGGTCTTCCTCTCCTGCACTGTCCTTCCAAGCATGATGTCCTTCTCCCAGGACTGGTCCCTCCTGGCCATGTGCCCAAAGGATCTGTGACAGAGCTTCTAAATCCTAGCTGCCAAGGAGAAACTTGGTTTCACCCTCTCCAAGACATACTTATTTGTTTTCTTGGTAGTCCATGGTATGTTCGAGACTTTCCCCAGCACCACAACTCAAAGGCATCAATTCTTCTTCTGTCATTTTAGTCATTGTCCACCTCTCTAATGCATAGCAAGTAATGATGAAGACCATGGCCTAGATTAGGTACACCTTAGTCTCTAGACTAACATCATTGTTTTTCAGTACTCTGGAGTGATCCCTGACAGCAGACTTACCTAATTCAATTTGTCTTTTGATTTCCTGACTGCTGGTGCCAAAAGTGTTGCTTGTAGACTTGAGCAATCTATAACTGTTAACAACTTCAATATTTTCTCCATCTATCACGGTGCTACTAATTTACCCATTGATGAGAATCTTGGTCTTCTTGATGTTGAGCTTCAATTAATATTGAAGACTACAGTCCTTTACCTTCTGTAGCAAGCGCTTCTGGTCCTCCTCAATTTTAGCAAGCAGGGTTGTGTCATCTGCATAACATAGGTGTTTGATGAGTCTTCCTCCAATCTTGATGCCACATTCCTCCTTATAAATGTCAGGTTCCAGAATGATCTGTTCTATATATAGAATGAAAGGGAATGGAGAGAAGATGTATCCCTGATGCACTCCTTTCCTGATTTTGAAACATGCAATGTTTCCCAATGTTTCTTTGTATTGCTTCCTGGTCCAAGTATAGGTTTCACATAAGAACAATCAAGTGCTTTGAGATTCACAGTTCTCTCAAGGTTAGTCACAATTTTTTTTGTCATCCACACAGTCAAATAGTTTTGAAAAGTCAATGAAACACAGATAGACATTCCTCTGGTACCCCTCTTCGATTTCTGCCAAGATCCATTTGACATTGGCGATAATGTCTCTAGTGACACAACCTCCTCTAAACCCAGCTTGTATTTCTGGTATTTCTTTGTCAATGTACTGTTCCAGTAGTTTCTGGATAGTCTTCAGCAGAATTTTGGTAGTGTGTAATATTAGTGATTTTATTCAATAATTTTCACACTGGATCTCTTTCAGTCAGTTGACAAGATAGTTGTCCTCTAGATTTCTTGGCACAACCTGATAAAACTGCAAAATACACAAAGCAAATGTTAACAGAAGTGAAAAAAGAAATAGATAACACCTACAATAGTAGGAAAGACTTCAAAACACAACTCTCAAGAAAAGATTGAACTACCAGAAAGAAACCTAATAAACACGCTAAAGAATTAAACCACACAATAAACAAACTGGATCTTATAGACATACACAGACTAATTAATAAAAACCCAATAAACAATCAAAAAAATGCAGTATACCTTCTCCAATGTGAATGGAATATTCTCCAGGATAGAATATATTTTAAGTAAAAAAGCAAGCATTAATAAATTAAGAAACATACAAATAATACAAACTATCATCTCAGACCACAATACTACATAATTAGCAATTAATAACAAGAGGATAGAGGAGCTAAAACATATATTTGCAAGCTAGCAACACCCTGCTTGAACATGAGTGGGTAATAGAAGAAATAAATAATTAAATGAAACATTTTATTTAAATAAATGATAATGAAAACACCACTTACTGAAACCTCTGAGAAACAACCAAAGTAATAATCAGAGGTCACTTTATAGCAGAAGCAATCGCATCAAAAGGGAAGAAAAAAGATAATTGACTGTAAACCAATATCTCCAACATCTTGAAAAAGAACAAGAAAACCCATCAACCTCTAAAAGAAAAAAAAATTATAAAAATTAAGGCAGAAAAAAAAGTAGATAGGAGGAAACCAATTGAAACCATCAATAAGACCAAGAGTTCGTTCTTTGAAAAGATCAATAAAATTGACAAACAGTAGCAAAACTAACAAGGGAAAATAAAGAAAACACACAAGTAATCTGAATAACAGAGGAAAGCGACAATGTTGCAACAGAAACAAATAATGTAAAAATATAAAGGTTAGCAATAGAATATTATTAAAAACTATACTCAAACAAATAGGAAAAACTAGAAAAAGGGACAATTACTTAGAAACACATAGTCTACTGAAACTGACAGAGATTGAAGCAGAACACCTGAACAGACTCATCACAAAAGAAGAAATTGAGCAGGTAGTAAAACAACTTCAAACAACAACCAAAAAAGCTCTGTACCAAATAATTTTACTAGCAAATTTTATTAAACATTCAGAGAACTGTCACCAATTTTACATAAAGTACTTCAGAAAATAGAAAAGATGGAATTATCTCAGACTCATTATGTGAAGCAAACATATTCTTGATACTAAAGTCAGTAAAGAAACCAACAAAATAGAAAACTATAAGCCAATATCTCTCATGAACATAGATGTAAAAATCCTAGTCAATATAATCCGACAGTATATAAAAAAATAATTCACTATGACCAAATGGGATTCATAACAGGTATGCAAGGATGGTTCAAAGTAAGAAAAACAATCAATGAAATTCATCATATTAACAAAGCAAAGAACAAGAACCGCATGATACTATCAACTGATGCAGAAAAGGACTTTGACAAAATCCAGTACCCCTTTCTGATTAAAACCCTCAGTAAAATCAGAATAGAGGGGAATTTCCTCAACATAGTGAAAAGTATATATGTAAAACCAAGTGTCAACATCATTCTCAATGGAGAGAGATTAATGGCATTCCTTTGAGAAATGGAACTAGTCAAGGATGCTGATTATCACCTCTCCTATGCAATATTGTATTGAAAGACTTGGAGGGAGTTATGAGACAAGAGAAGGAAATAAGAGGTATCAAAATTGGCAAAGAGGAAGTAAAGCTATCTCTACATGCAGATGATATGATAGTATACTTAGATGGACACCCGGGAGCGCTGCGACCCATGGAAGTGTTGTGACACACAGGAGCACCACTGGAATTTGAGTGAGGTACTTTGTGAGGGGTCACTGCTGTTTGGCTGGATTATGTGGGACTCCTTAAGCTCAATCAGAAGGGACTGAGGTAGCTGCAGCTTGTTCTCAAAGGGAAAACCAACGCTTCCTGGTTTTCCAAACAGTTCTCTATGCTCTGCTTTGCATGTCCTCATATCCAGTCCATTAACTGCCTTTAGCCCGGAGCACCTTGGGCTGACATAGCTGTGGCATTCTCTGACAGAGGAGGCTCCTTTCACAGGACTTTTCTCTATAAAACTAAAGCAAATCTTCAATTAGGTCAGAAGGCAGAGAGAAACCCAGGTAGGGTAGCTGCCCACCCGCTTCTGGAGCAGTGAGTTCAGGTCAAGAACGTGCTATATCGCCTCAGGCATAAGCAGCTCTATCTTCACAATGTCACATAGGAAGCAGGCTACCTCACATCTTATACATGCCCAAAGCTAGATGCCAACCCCCAAAAGTGACATGGTATCAATGGATTTCCTGAAGCCAGAAAGTCTGATGAAACATTCCAATACGGAATTTAAAAGAACAATGATTGAATATTTTCAATGAGTGAAAGACAAACTTGAAGAATTACAGGACACTGCAAGCAAAAACCAGGAAGAGCTTAAAAAACCAATCCAAAACAATGCAGATAAAACAAATGAAGCATTAGATGCTCTGGAAAAACAAGAAACCATAATCCAAAATATGAGGACTAATGTTTCAGATGCTGTCAACATGTTGGAGAGTCACATGAACAGGATTGAAAAGATGGAAAACAGAACTAGTGAAATAGACAGTAGAATTGTCACCACAGATCTACTAGAACAAAAAGCAAATGAAAAAAGGAAGGAAAAAGAAGAAAGTCTAAGAATAATGTAGGACACCATCAAGAGAAATAACATGTGCACAATTGGAATCTCAGAACAGGAAGAAGCAACTAAAGACACTGAAAAAGTTGTGGAAGAATTTATAAAAGAAAACTTTTCAGGCGAAATGAAGAATGAGAGAATATGTATTCAAGAAACTGAGATAACACCATATAGACTAGAAATCAAAAGAAACACACCAAGACATATTGTACTAAAATTTGCCAGAACCAAAGATGAGTAGAGAATTCTGAAAGCAGCAAGGGAGAAGTAAAGAGTAACGTATAAGGAACAGCAAATAAGATTAAGTGCCAATTTCTCAGCAGAAACAATGCGAGCAAGAAGACAGTGGAATGACATATACTGAACCCTCAAAGAACACAACTGTTAACAAGAATACTGTATCCAGCAAAACTGTCCATCAAAAATGGAGAGATCACGATATTCTCAGGAAAATGGAACCTAAGTGAGTTTATTAAAACAAGACAAGCATTACATGAAACACTGAGAGAGTACCTTCTTATAGGGGTGCCACAGAAAGAAAGAAAGAAATGAAATTGAAAAGCAATTGAAACCATCAACAAAACCAGGAGTTAGTTCACTGAAAAGGTCAATAAAATCTACAAACCACTAGCAAAACTAACAAAAGAAGAGATGCAAATAATCCAAATAAGAGATGAAACAGGCAATGTCACAATGGAATCAACTAAAATAAAAAGGTTAACAATGGAATATTATGGAAAACTATACTCAAATAATATGAAAACCTAGAAGAAATGGTCAAATATTTGGAAAATCACGACCTACCTAACTGACACAAACTGAAATTAAAAATCTGAACAAACATTTTGCAAAAGAAGAAATTGAAAAGGTAATAAAACAACTTCCAACCAAAAAAGTTCCTGGATTACATGGTTTTACAAGTGAATTTTATCAAACATTCAGAGAAGAACTGTCACTAATTCTGCATAAACTATTTCAAAACATAGAAAAAGATAGAATTCTCCTAGACTCATTCTATAAAGCAAACATATTCTTGATACCAAAGCAAGGTAGAGAAACCACCAAAATAGAAAACTATAGTCCAATATCTCTCCTGAAAATAGATGCAAAAATCCTGAATAAAATCCTGGCCAATAGAATCCAACAATACATTAAAAAAATGCATAATTCGCCATGACCAAGTGGGATTCATGACAGGTATGCAAGGATGGTTCAATGTAAGAAAAACAATCCGGGTAATTCATCACATTAACAAAGCAAAGAAAAAGAACCACATGATCCCATCAATTGATGCAGAAAAGGCCTTTGACAAAATCCAGCACCCTTTCCTTATTAAAACACTCAACAAAATAGGAATACAAGGGAATGTCCTCTACATAGTAAAAAGTATATATGCAAACTGAGAGCCAACATTGTTCTCAATGGAGAGACATTAAAGGCAATCCCTTTGAGAACACGAAGTAGGCAAGGATTTTTACTATCACCTCTGCTTTTGACATTGTATTGGAAGTCTTGGCAGTAGCAATAAGATAAGAGAAGGAAATAAGAGGTATCCAAATTAGCAAAAAGGAGGTAAAATTATCTCTATAAGCAGATCATATGATACTATACTTAGAAAACACCAAAGACTCAGTGAGAAAACTCCTGGACATAGTTGACCAATTTAGCAAAGTGGCAGGAGACAAGATGAACATACAAAAATCAGTTGGATTTATCTATAGAGACAAAGAGAATACAGAACTGGAGCTAAGGAAAACAATACCCATTACAATAGTTAATCACAAGATTAAATACTTGAGAGTAAATTGAACTAGAAACACGAAAGAGCTATTCAAAGAAAATTTTAAAACTTTGCTATAAGAAACAAAAAGAGGCCTGGAGAAATGGAAGGATATACCTTGCTCATGGATACAGATTCAATATTGCGAAGAGAAAAAAAAAAAGATCAAAAGGCACTTTACACTTCCAATGCAGTCCAAATACAAATACTAACTCCATTCATCAAGGAGATGGAAAAGGCAAACTCAAATTTCATTTGGAATGGAAAGAGAACCCAAATGCTTACTTTGCTTAAAGTACTCATTACAAAGAGAAACAAAGTAGGAGGCATCTCACTCCCTGATTGAAAATCCTACTACACTGCCGTGGTAGTCAAGACAGCATGGTACTGGCACAATGACAGACACATAGATCAATAGAAAAGAACTGAGAACCCAGAAATCAGCCCATCTACATATAGTCAACTGATTTTTGACAAGGAGATGAAATCAGTTAAGTGGGGAAATGACAGCCTTTTTAACAAATGGTGTTGGCAAAATTGTCAAACTATCTGTAGAAAATTCAAGCAAGACCCACACCTCACACCATACGCATACATGAACTCAAAGTGGATCTAGGACCTAGGACTAAAACCAAGGACTATAAACTACATTAGAGAAAAGCTTGGAAGAACTCTAGAAACCCCAACCCACAACATGAACAGTCTTCTAAGCATCCTGAAAAACCTACAACCAGAACAGGATAAAATAGATGAATGGGACCTTCTAAGAATCTGTGCCCATCCAAAAACTTCTCCAACAGGGTAAAAAGGGAAGCCACGCATTGGGAAAAAATACTTGGTAATGACATGTCAGACTAGGGACTTATCTAGAATTTATAAAATACTCAAGCACCTCAAGCACCACAACAAGATAAAGGTAAACAACCCAATTGAAAAACAGGCACAGGATATGAATAGACACTTCACCAAAGAAGACATTCAGATGGCACACAAACACATGAAGAAATGTTCAAAATCCCTAGCTCTAAGAGAGATGCAAATCAAAACAACTATGAGATATCATTTCACCACAGCTAGAATAGCAAAATTTAACAGAAGAGCAAACAACAAATGCTGGTGAGGTTGTGGGGAAACTGGAACACTTTTTCACTGTTGGTGGGAGTGAAAAATGGTGCAGCCACTGTGGAAGGCAGTATGGTGCTTTCTCAGAAAGTTGCAAATAGAAATACCATTTGACCCAGCAATTCCACTACTGGAAATATACCCTAAAGAAACCATAACTGCCACCCAAGCAGGTATATGCACACCCATGTTTATGGCTGCTTTGTTCACCATAGCAAAGAATTGGAAACAACCTAAGTGCCCATCAACAAACGAATGGATAGAGAAGCTCTGGTACATTCACACAATGGAATACCACGCTGTATTGAAAAACAAGGAACTCATGAAATATTAAAAATGGGTGACCCTGGATGATATTATGCCTAGGGAAAGATCTCAGTCACAAAAGGACAAATACTAAAAAAAAAACCAAAAGGACAAATACTGCATAGTGCCACTGTTGTAAAACGGGGTTGGGGGGAGACTGAGAAAGATGGGATAATGTATACTGCATTGAAACAGATGAGGGAAAGAACTGTTGAAAAGGTATATGTGATTAGGCATTACTGTCATGACAAGAGTCCAGAACAAAGGCTACATCGTGGAATGGACTTGGGGGGAGGGATTGTATAACAATGAAATAATTTTTTACTTTTGTTGTTATTAAATTTTATTAATTTTAATGAACATTTACAGAGATTTTGGGTTTTCATTCATTCATTGTTGCACTATTTTCTGTACCCTCCTCCCCAGTTCATTCTTTTACTTTTCAAAGAGAAGAGTGAACTGAGGGGGAGGGGTGGGCAGTGAGAAAAAGGCAACAATGCATGAATGGAAATCCAAAGTCTCTGTAAATTTTCATTAAAATTAATAATAATATAAAAATTAAGAAAAAGAAACAGATGACAGAGAACTGTATAAAAGGAATATGTGATTAGGTATTATTGGAATGACATTAGTCCAGAATAAGAACTGCATAGTAAAGTGGACTGGAGGTAGGCGACTGTATAAAAATGAAAGAATTTTCTTTCCAAAGAGAAAAGCAAACTGGGGCTGGGGGCAGAGAGGAAAATGTGCAACAATGAATGAATGGAAATCCAAGTTGTTTATAAACTTTCATTAAAGTCTCAGTTTTTTTAAAAAAAGGTGCAGGGGAAGAAAACCTAAAAACTCAGTGAGAAATCTACTGAACATAATCTACCAATTAAGCAGAAGATCAGGATACAGGATCAACATAAAAATAAGTTGCATTTCTCTACAGTGATAAAGGGAATCTAGACAAGGAGCTAAGAAAAACAATATTGTTTTGGTTGTTATGTGTTGTTGAGTCGCTTGTTCCTCCTAGCTACCCTAGGTACAATAAATAGCTCTGAAACCTGCTCTATCTTGTGCCAACTTTTCTGTCTTTGACACACCTACCCTCATAATCCCAGTCACTGTATCAATCTCTTTCTTCAATGGTCTCCCTCTCCTTCTCCATCCTTTCACCCTTCCAAGCATGATGTCCCTCTCCAAGGACTGTTCCTGTCTTGCAACATGCCCAAAGTATGTCAGACGAAGCCCCAGAATCCTTACTTTCATGGAGCAACCTGGCTTCACCCTCTGCAGGATGAACCTGTTTGTTCTGCTGGCAGTCCAAGCGATACTCAGCACTCTTCTCCAGCACCACAGCTCAAAAGCATCTATTTTCTTTTTATCAATCCCTAGTTATTGTCCAATTCTCTGACGCATATCAAGCAATTGCAAAGACTGGATCAGGAGCACCTTGACTTCCAGACTGACATTGTTGTTCTTCAGTACTCTGGAGAGGTTACTGACAGCTGACTTTCCCAATACAATTTGTTTCTTGGTTTCCTAGCTGCTAGTACCAAGAGTGTTGATTGTGGAGCCAAGCAAACTAAGGCTGTTAACAGTCTCAGTCTCTTGACCATCTATCATGATGCTGCCAATCTGCTCAGTGGTGAGAATCTTTGTTTTCTTGATGTTGTGCTTCCATCTGCATTGAAGGTTGGAGTCCTTAACCTTCTGCAACAAGCACTTCAGATCCTCTTCTGTTTCAGCAAGTTGTTGTTGTGAAGTGCCATCGAGTCACAGGCGACCCTATGAAGGAGAGTCCTCGACGTTTGGGTGTCTTTCATCCTCTTTCCATGTTCATAGGGTTTCTGGAGGCAAGTTATTATGGAAGTGGATGCCACTCCTCCTTCCAAGCTTGTTTTAATTGGGGAGCTCCACCCCACTCTCTGTCTGCATTGGGTAGCCAACCATGAATACATTTGACACATCAGTGTCACAGTGTTCAGCTTCACAGCAACCAAAAGTGACCGCGGTATGGCAACTTGTACACCAGGGCTATAAGACCTAGAGGAATGTCTGAACAAAAATAATGAGAGACTGGCCCGAGGGCTACAGGCCATATCCTGGGCTCGAAGCCCTCTGCTGCCTTAAACCCTAGGCCAAGCCTGGCTTGCCTGGCTCCTGGAGGCAGAGTAGTACTTTGCATCCGAAAACTGCCACAACACCCACACAAACAGCACCATGCTCTCTGTTTCATCAAGTAGGCTTGTGTAATATGTGCAAAGCAGATTGTTGAGGCTTCCTCCAATCATGATACCACATTTCTCCTCATAGAACCCAGCCTCTCAGATAATCTGTTCTGCATATAGATTGAAAAGTTATGGAGCTAGGAAACATCCCTGGTGCACACTCTTTCCAATTTGAACCATGCAGTGTTTCCTTGCTCTGTTCTGAAAACTGCCTACTGGTTCAAGTAGAGGTTTCACATAAACTCAATCAAGTGTTCTGGAATTTCCATTCTTTTCAGAGTCAGCCAGTTTCTTGTGATCTACAAAGTTAAATGCTTTTGCATAGTCGATGAAACACAGATAGACATTCCTCTGGTACTCCCTACTTTCAGTCAAGTTCCATCTAACATTAGCTATAATATCCCTAGTATTACAGCTTCTTCTAAACCCAGCCTGCACTTCAGGCAGTACTCTGGTGATGTGCTGTTCCAGTAGTTTTTGGATCATTTTGAGTAGAATCTTGTTTGCATGCAACATCAATGATATTGTTTGATAATTTCCACACTTTGTTGGATCACCTTTCTTTGGAATGGGAACAAATACAGATCTCTTTCTGTCAGTTGGCCAGGAGGTTGTCCTCCAAATCTCTTGACACAACTTGGTGAATACACCCAGGGCATTGTCTGTTTTTTTAAATATGTCAATTGGTATATCATCGATTCCTGGGGAGTTGGGTTGTTTTGTTTGTTGGTTTGGTTTTTTTGTTTGTTTGGTTTTTTTTTTCTTTTTTGTTTTGGGGTGGGTTGTTTTGGTTTTTTTTTCCAATTCTTTCACAGCAGCTTGAACTTCTTCCTTCATCATCACAGGCTCTTGTTCATACATTGTTTCATGAAATTCTTCTGTATCTGCCAATTCCCTTTGGTACAATGATTCTGTATACTCTTTCCATATTCTTCTAATGTTCCCTGGATCATTTAATATTCTGCCCAAGGCATCCTTCAGTATTGCAACTCAAGGCTTGAATTTGTCCTTCAGTTCCTTCAGCTTAAGAAATGCCAAGCGAGTTCATCCCCTTTGATTTTCTGACTCCAGCTCTTTGCATATCATTATAATACTTTACTTTGTTTTCCCATGTTGCCCTTTGAAATCTTCTGTTCAGCTCTTAATATCTTGATTTTTTCCCCTTTCCTTTGGCTTCTCTTTTTCCCTTTCCTTTGGCTTCTCTGTTTTTTAGTGCAGTTTTTAGATTCTCTTCTGATATCCATCTCATTCTTTTCTTCCTACTCCATCTTTGTAATGACCTTTTGCATTCTTCCTAGATGATAATCTTGATATCTTTCCACACCCCATCTGCTCTTCACTTATTACTGCTCAAGGCTGCACACCTGTTCCTGCGATGGTTTTGAAATTCAGGTGGGATAGACTCAAGGTACAATTTTGGTTCCCATAGATTTGATTTCATTTTGCTTAGCTTCAGCTTGAACTTGTACATGAGTGGTTGGTGGTCTGTTCCACAATCGACACCTGGCCTAGATTTCACAGCTGATATTGAGCTTCTCCAGCAATTCTTCCCACAGATGTAATCAATTTGATTGCTATACAAACCATCAGTTGAAATCTATGTGTATGTTGTTGTTATGTGCCGTCGAGTC
>NW_006399928.1:1861952-1866485 GCF_000299155.1 Elephantulus edwardii
TTATGCAGATGACAAAACCCTGCTTGCTGAAACTGAGGAGGACCTGAAATGCTTGCTACAGAGGGTCAAGGACTGTAGCCTCCAATATGGATTTAGGGTCAATGTCAAGAAGACAAAGATTCTGACCACTGGGCCAATTGGCAGCATCAGGATGGATGGGGAAGAGATTGAGATTGTTCAGAACTTTAGTTTGCTTGGCTCCACAGTCAACACTCTTGGCATCAGTAGCCAGGAAATTAAAAGGCATATTTCCATGGGAATGTCTGCTGTTAGGGACTTCTCCAAAGTACTGAAGAGCAATGGTGTCTCTCTGGAGAGTAAGGTGCGTCTGATACAAGCCATGGTCTTTACTATCACTTGTTATGTATCAGAGAGTTGGACAATGACCAAGGAGGATAGAAGTAGTATTGATGCCTTTGAGCTGTGGTGCTGGAGAAGAGTATTGAGGATACCATGTACTGTTAGGAAAACAAACAGATTCATCCTGGGAAGGGTTAAACCCGGTGGCTCCTTGGAGGCAAGGATTCTGAGGCTCTGTCTAACAGATTTTGGACATGTTGTGAGGAGAGACTGGTCTTTGGAGAAAGACATCATGCTTGGTAGGGTGGAGGGACAGTGCAGGAGGCGAAGGCCCTCTATGAGGTGGATTGATTCAGTGACTGGGATAATCGGGATGGGAGTGTCAGAGACAGTGCAACTGCCACAGGACATAGCAGAGTTTAGAGCTGTTGTACATAGGGTCGCTAAGAGTTGCAAGTGACTTGATGGCACATAACAACAACATGTCCAGCTTCATTTCTGTCACCAAGTCCATCCTTCTTCTCTGTTCCCAACTTTTGTATTTTAGTCACCCATTATTGTTTATGCATCTTGATTGCATGTTCAGTTGCTCTCTGACTCCAAAATTTGGTAGAAATCTTCTATTTCCTCCTCTTTTGCTCTGGTTGTTGATGCATGTACTGAATGATGGTGTATTCACTCAACTTCCTTGTATGTGTATGGGTATTATCCTGTCACAAAATTATATTTTAAGAAATATCTAGAAATTACCTTTTTAAACTATTAATTCAGGGCCATTTTTCCTCACCTTTTCATCTCCAGCATAGTAGATCATATGATTGTCTGACTCAGAATGTCCATGCCAATCCATCTCATTTCACCAATACCTAGTATGTCAATATTTATATGCACTCAGCCAACTTGACCTTGTGGATGTATTCCAAGTAATGCACTCAACTAAACCTCATATCACTTTCTTCTCAAGTACACATGACACATTGTCCAGAGTCAATCACATATTAAGACACAAAGCAAGCCTCAACAAATAAAAAAATATCGAAATAATAAAAAGTATATTCTCAGACCACAATGCCATAAAACTAAAAACGAAGCACAGGAGGATAAAGCTAAAAAAACCACCTATGTGGGGATTAAATTTCTCTCTGCTAAAACATGATTGGGTTATATAAAAATAAAAAGAATAAAATAGAATTTCCATGAAACAAATGAAAATTAAAATACAACATACTAAAACCTTTGGGATGCAGCTAAGGAAATCCTCAGGGGGTAGGTAGTTCATAGCAACAGACATACACATAAAAAAGGAAGAAAGAAGAAATATTGATCATCTAAGTCAACACTAGAAAAAGAAGAGCAATATAATCCAACAGCCTCTAGAAGAAAAGAAATTGTAAGGACAAGAGCTGAAATCAATGAGATAGAAAACAGAAAAACAATTGAAACCATCAATAATACCAGGAGCTGTTTTTGGAAAGGGTCAATAAAATAGCATAGTATTGGTACAATGACAGGCACATAGACCAACAGAACAAAACTGAGAACCCAGAAATGGACCCAGATATTTATCATCAACTGATATTCCACAAGGAAATAGAACCTATCAAATGAGGAAATTACAACCTCTTCAAAAAAGGATGCCAGCAAAAATGGACTGCTAGCTGTAGAAAGCTGAAACAGGATCCACACCTTACACCATACATGAAAATTAACTCAAGGTAGTTCAGAGACCTGGGAGTAAAGCCCTAAACCATAAAGTTTATCAGAGACAAACTGGGATCAAATTTAGACAGCCTATTCTATGGTATAAAGGGACAGCCAAATAGAGCCATAAATGCACAATCTGGGGAGGATAAAATTGATGAATGGGACCTTCTAAATACTAAATCCCTGTACACATCAAAAACATTTTCCAACAGAATGAAAAGAAAACCGACCAACTGGGGGAAAAAAACATTTGGCAATACCATTTCAGACAAGGGTCTCATATAAAAAGTTTATAGAATTCTACAGTGCCTCCATATGGAAAAAAAGACTGATAACATAATTACAAAGTGGGCAAAAGATATGGAAAAAATTTTCACAGAGGAAGATATTTGGATGGTCAATAGACATATGGAGAAATGCTCAAAATCCTATTTCAGCTTTCTGCAGGTAGCAGTCCAGTTTTGCCAGCACCATTTGTTGAAGAGGTTGTCAAATCTCCATTTGATAGTTTTTATTTTCTTGTCAAAAAATTGGTTTATGTGCCTGTCATTGTACCAGTACCATGCTGTTTGGTTACTACCTCTGTGTATTAGATTTTGAGGTCACGCCCACTTCATTTTTGTTTCTCAGAAGTGTTTCGCTTATTTGGGGTCCCTTGCCTCTCACTGGCAATAAGGGTGATTCAAATCAAAACAATAAGACATCATCTCACCCCAGTAGCAGTAGCACAGCAAGTAATAAATGTTGGAGAGGATATGACAAGATAAGAACTCTGCATTGTAAAATGGTACAACCACTCTGGAAGGCAGTTTGGTATTTCTCCAGGAAGCTGAACAAATCATTCAAGAAGCAGACTTTATGAACAAGAGTGTTGCATCGGTGTGCTGAGGACTGGTGATTTGGCAGATTAACATCTGGGAACAGACTGCAACCCCTAACTCCCAGTGGCGTGCAAGCCAAGCACCCCCCACCCGCATTCCCACCCCCGCCACAGCACTGCGTCCCCGGGACACCACCTAGCCACAATCCCATGTCCCTGCACCCCCAGCACACCCTCGTGGCTGTACCACAGCCCTGCACACCTGGTGGCACCCCAGGGCCAGTAGAGAGGCCTTCACGCAGCACAGAGACCTACCAACAGCTGTGGACAGTAGGAGTTTGAATCAGAACACAAAGGCACGCCTAGAATCCAGCCATCGTCTGAAGCCACCAGTAGAGCTGCTGTGGGACTGATCTACCACGAGAAAGGCTGGTAGGATCCTAATTGGGTTTTCTTGGGCACCACCATTGCCTGGGAGGGTACCCAAGGGTGAGCCCACTGGTGGGAATTTGGCTGAGCTCTCTTGGGCCACACCGACTGCCCAGGAAGGAGCAGGCCAGTGGTAATTTGTCTGAACTTTTGTGGACACTGCAGACCAGCCAGACGTGAGTGGGTTGGTGGGAATTTGACTTTGTTGGGTCCCATTGATCCCAGGACCCTGCTTGGGCAGGGGCACTGCACAAGGGCAACTGTGTAAGTGCCACTGGACAGGGACCAATGAGTGAAAACCACCGGGTGGGAGACGAACAGCTGGAATTTGAGTAGGGATCCCAATCGTAAGCACACCCAGACAGCTGAGGTCTGAGTGAGGTCCCCCAAGTGGTCGGCCTGCCCGTATGATCACCCCACCCCTGTGCAGGCCCCACTCCATTTGGCTCCATACCTGTGCCTACACATCTGGTTAATCAACCTGTCTTTAATCCGGAGAACCTTGGCCTGTCTTACCTACAAGAGGCTTTGAACTGACATTTCCCTGGAGTCAGAAGTACAGAGAAAAACACAAGTAGGGTAGCTACACAACTGATCCCTAGAGCATTGTCTTCAGATCAAGAACATATCAATGTCTCAAAGAAAGCAAGCTGTCCACACAATACACAATCACAAAGCAAGATGTGACCCCCAAAGGGTGACACAGTATCAATGGATTTTCTGAAGCCAGAAAGTACGATGAAACTTTCTGACACAGAATTTAAAAGAACAACCATTGAGTATTTTCAATGGATGAAAGACAAACTTGAAGAATTACAGGATACTACAAGCAAAAACCAGGAGGAGCTAAAAAATATATACAACAAAACAACAGTCCAGAACAATGTAGAGAAAACAAATGAGGCATTAGCGGCACTGGAAAAAAAAGAAACCACTATTCAGAATAAGAGGCCCAATGTTTCTGATGCTGTCAACATGATGGAGGGACACGTGAGCAGAGTTGAAGAGATGGAATACAGAACCAGTGATATAGAAGACAGAATTGTCACCACTTATCTGCTAGAGCAAAAAGCAGACTCAAAAAGGAAGGGAAAAAAAAGAAAAAAAATTTAAAAAAAGGAAGGACATGTCATTACCAAATATTTTTTCCCAGTCTGTGGCTTCCCTTTTTACTCTATTGGAGAAGGTTTTGGATGTGCATAGGGATTTGATTCTTAGAAGGTCCCATTCATCTATTTTATCTTCTCCTGGTTGTAGATTTTCCAGGATACTTGGAAGAC
>NW_006399928.1:1867975-1871103 GCF_000299155.1 Elephantulus edwardii
GGGAAGGGAGAAAATTGCAGCAATGAATGAATGGAAATCCAAAACCTCTGTAAAAAAATAAATTTAAAAAAAAAGGAAGGAAAAAGAAGAAACCCTAAGAATAATGTGGAACACCTTTAAGAGAAATAACATGCACATCATTGGAATCCCAGAAAAGGAAGAAGCAAGCAAAGGCATTGAAAATGTTGTGGAAGAATTACTAGAGGAAAACTTCCCAGGCATAATGAAGAATGAGAGACTATATATTCAAGAAGCTCAGCAAACACCATATAGACTAGACACCCAAAAGAAAAACATCAAGGCATACTATAGTTAAATTTGCCAGAACCAAAGATAAGGAGAGGATTCTGAAAGCAGCAAGGGAGAAGCAAAGAGTAACCTATAAAGGAGAACAGGTAAGATTAAGTGCCAATTTCTCAGCAGAAATCATGCAAGCAAGAAGAGAGTGGAAGGATATATATCAAACACTCAAAGAACACAACTGTTAACCAAGAATACTGTACCCAGCAAAATTATCATCAAATATGAAGGACAGATCAAGATATTCCCAGAAAAACAGAACCTAAGAGAGTTTGTAAAAACAAGACCAGCATTGCAGGAAAGACTCAGAGATGTCCTTACAGAGGTACTACAGAAAGCATCATGGACCAAAGTAACTAGTAACAACACCAAAAAGTACTCAACACAATGATAGCAATAAAACCTTGCCTCTCAATAATCACACTGAATGTGAATGGTTTAAATGCACCACTAGGGGAAAAAATTAAATAAATGCACTGCTGAAGAGAAAAAGATTAGTAGATTTGATAACAAACCAAAATCCATTGATAGGTTGTCTACAAGAGACACACCTGAATAATGAAGATAAAGACAGACTAAAAATAAAAGGGTGGGGGAAAATATACCAAGCAAAGAGCAACCAGAAAAAAGCAGGAGTAGCGATATTAATCTCTGATAAAATATATGTCAATTTAAAAACCATCACAAAGGACAAGAAAGGTCACTTCATAACGCTGATCAATAGAACAAGAGAACATAACAATAATAAATATCTATGCACCAAATGAAAGACCTGCAAAATACATAAAACAAACATTAACAGAACTGAAAAAGGAAATAGACAACACTACTATAGTGCTTGAAGAATTCA
This sequence comes from Elephantulus edwardii, assembly GCF_000299155.1. Lineage (NCBI taxonomy): Eukaryota > Metazoa > Chordata > Mammalia > Macroscelidea > Macroscelididae > Elephantulus > Elephantulus edwardii. Next base: position 1,869,126 of record NW_006399928.1, read on the forward strand.
ATACAGCCCTTTCAAGAAAAGATAGAACTACCAGAAAGAAACTCAGCAAAGATACTGAAGAATTAAACCACACAATAAAACAATTTGACCTCATAGATATTTGTAGGCTAATGCACCTCCAAAAAACACAGGATACCTTCTTCTCCAAAGTGCATGGAATGTTCTCAAGAATAGATCACATTCTAGGTCACAAGGCAAGCATCAATAAATTAAAAAACATAGGGGAGAAAAAAACCCCCACACATTTGGAAGCTGAACAACTCCTTGCTTGAACATGACTGGGTACTAGAAAAGATAAAAAATGAAATTAAAGAGTCTCTTGAAACAAATGACAATGAAAACACCACTTACCAAAACCTCTGGGAAACAGCCAAAACAGTAATCAGAGGTCAATTTATAGAAATAAGCAAACACATCAAAAGGCAAGAAAAATTGACCATTGACTCGCTAACTCAACATCTCCAGCAAAATGAAAAAGAACAGCAAGAAAACCCAACACCCTCTAAGAAACTGAAGTTATAAAAACTAGAGCAGAAATAAATTAAATAGAAAACTGATAAACAATTGAGACTATCAACAAAACTAGGAGTTGGTTCTTTGAAAAGGCCAATAAAATCAACAAAAAATTAGCAAAACTCACAGAAGAAAAGAAAGAGAAGATACAACTAATGCGAATAAGAGATGAATCAGGGAACATCAAAACAGAACCAACTAAAATAAAAAAGCTAACATTAGAATATTATGAAAAACTATACTCAAAGAAATATGAAAACCTAGAGGAAATGGACAAATACTTAGAAATGCACAACCTACCTAAACTAACACAAACTGAAATTGAACATCTGAACAGACCCATTACAAAAGAAGAAATTGAAAAGGTAATACAACAACTTCGGACCAAAAAAAGCCCTGGACCAGATGGTTTTACAACTGAATTTTATCAAACATTCAGAGAAGAACTGTCACCAATTCTACATAAACTATTTCAGGAAATAGAGAAAGATGAAATTCTCCCAGGCTCATTCTATGAAGCAAGCATATCCTTGATACCAAAGCCAGGAAAGACACAACCAAAATAGGAAAATATAGGGCAATATCTCTTATGAACATAGATGCAAAAAATCCTGAATAAAATACTGGCCAATAGAATTCAACAATACATCAAAGAAATAATTCACCATGACTAACTGGGATTTATAACAGGTGTGCAAGGATGGTTCAAAATAAGGAAAACAATCAATGTAATTCATCATATTAACAAAGCAAAGAACAAGAACCACATGATTCTATCAATTGATGCAGAAAAGGCATTTGACAAAATCCAACACCCTTTCCTGATTAAAACACTCAACAAAATAGGATTAGAGGATAATTTCTTCAATATAGTAAAAAACATTTATGCAAACCTGTGAGCCAATATTGCTCTCAACAGAGAGACGTTAAAGGCATTCCCTTTAAGAACAGGAACTAGGCAAAGATGCCCACTCTCACCTCTCTTATTCAATATTGTATTGGAAGTCTTAGCGATAGCAATAAGAGAAGAGAAGGAAATAAGAGGTATCCAAATTGACCAAAAGGAGGTAAAATTATCTCTCTTTGCAGATGATATGATAGTATACCTAGAAAACCCTAAAGACTCAGCAAGAAAACTATTGGACATAGTAGACCAGTTCAGTAAAGTAGCAGGATACAAGATCAACATACAAAAATCAGTTGGATTTCTCTACAGTGACAAAGAGAATACAGAGCCTTAGCTAAGAAAAACAATACCCTTCATAATAGCGAATCACAAGATTAAATACTTCGGAGTAAATCTAACCAGAAGCACAAAGGATCTGTTCAAAGAAAATTACAAAACATGACTACAAGAAACAAAAAGAGACCTGGAGAAGTGGAAGAATATCCCTTGCTCATGGATAGGAAGACTCAATATTGTGAAAATGGCAATACTACCAAAGGCAATTTATACGTTCAATGC
>NW_006399928.1:1871893-1873170 GCF_000299155.1 Elephantulus edwardii
TTCACTGTTGGTGGGAGTGAAAAATGGTGCAACCACTGTGGAAGGCAGTATGGTGCTTTCTCAAAAAGTTGCAAATAAAAATACCATTTGACCCAGCAATTCCACTACTGGAAATATACCCTAAAGAAACCATAACTGTCACCCAAGCAGGTATATGCACACCCATGTTTATTGCTGCTTTGTTCACCATAGCAACAAACGAATGAATAGAGAAGCTCTGGTACATTCACATAATGGAACATCACACTGTATTAAAACTTCAGAGGTAGAATTGATAAAAAAAGAATAATGGGGAACAGCTCATCTTCTGAAGCTTAGTACATTACATTAATTAAAGAATTACTTAAGAGCTCAGGGGTAAAAGTAAAAGTCATTTTGGCAGTTGTTTCAGTATGTACAGAAACAGTGTTGCTGGTTTAAACTGGTAAATAAAGTGCAGTTAAATTTAAAAACTTAGAAAAATGTTGTGAAAGCTTTACAGAGAGAACAGACTACTATTAATTTTTGGCCAGTAAGAGCTTTGAAAAGAATAGTAAAAAAGTCTGTGCAGGATTGTCCTCATAATCCAAACAATTTGCAAAGAAAGATGGCTCAATCTTTGCATGAATCTGAATTAAGTAATATTACATTAGAAGGGATTAAAGCTGAAGGGAAGAAACAGTGCTTGCCACCTTTAGAAAGAGCTTATCAAAAGGGAGATGTGATTCCTATTTCAGTTTGGTCATTATGTGAGTTGATCTCTTTGGCATTAAAACCATTACGGTCTGAAGAGGAGATGTCTGAATAGTTAGAAGAAAAAACCTCTTCAGAAGAAAGTGATAGTGAATCTGATACAAATGAGGATGAATTTCCTCCAGCTCCAACTCCGGAGGAATTGAGCAATATAATTCAGGATGACAGTCCTTACGAGAAATTAAGTAAAGAAGTTTTGGAACTTTCTAATAAAATAGACAAACTGGGTTTTCATAATGAGATAGATAAGTTACCAGAGTAAAAATACCGCTCCATCAGCAGTAACTCTTCCAGACTCTATGTTATTTAATGATATGAATCATACTTCAGTGGGAGTGACTACTTTTAAAATTTTTTTTTATTTTTTGAATTTTTTTTATTTCAATGAACATCTACAGAGATTTTGGAATTCCATTCATTCATTGTTGCACTTTTCTCCCCGCCCATCCCATCCCCACCCCCGTTCACTCCTCTCCTTGAAAAGCAAAACTCCTTCATTGGTACACAATCCCCCCCGCATACTCCCACCCCCACCCCACCCCAAT
>NW_006399928.1:1874280-1876390 GCF_000299155.1 Elephantulus edwardii
ATTGCTGGGTCAAATGGTATCTCTATTTGCAACTTTTTGAGAAAGTGCCACACCGCTTTCCACAGTGGTTGCACTATTTTATGGGAGTGACTACTTTTAAGAAGCCTTTAGCAGTCATGTCCAGGGCATTGCTAAAGGGAAAGCAAGATGATTTATCTAATTGGGGGAAAGGAGCTTCTGTATTTCCAGTAACAACTCAGGATCAAGAATACCCCCAAGGGTATCAATTGTATCAACATCAGTCGTTATAAGACTATTAAAGAATTAAAGCAAGCCATAGTTGCTTACGGTATGCATTCTACCTATGTAAGAGGCATATTACAAGGATTAGCTACAGAATTTAATTAATCTGGTGGTGTTTGCCCTGCAAGCCTACGAGAGCTACAAGAAGAAGGACTACACGCAGGTGGATTACCTGATCAACGGGATGTACGCGGACTCCGAGATGTGGGGCGCCCTCCCCACCACAGGCCCGGCCAGGCCTCTGCCTCAGACAAGCCAAGAGCTTCCGAAGCCTCGTGGTGCGATGTCAGAGATGGCACCGGCCGCTTCCGCACTGTGATCGCAGCCCGGTTAACCCGCGATCACTGACGAGCTGCTGCTTTTTCATATTTATTTTTGTAAACAATCATGTTGACGAGCTCGGCAATAATCTCACCACTCTACCGCCGGAGTGGCAGGACCTGCCCGGAATTAAAGCCATGGCGCTGCCCCCCCCAAAAAAAAATTATTTGGAGTCCATGGTCAGGACAGTTTTAGAATCTGGAGCATATTTACAGTTTAGAACTTGGTGGACTGATGAAGCTACAAATATGGAGAGGATTAATCTATCTAGAAATCCTCCTGTTAATGTTACTGCTGATCAATTTTTGGGGAAAGGACAACGGCTTGGAGTACAAGCTCAGTTACAATATGATGATGCTGTGATTGTACAAGTCAGGCTTTGCTGTATGCAAGCCTAGGGTAAAGTAGAAATTTCAGGAAAGGGAGATCAATCCTTCATCAGAACAACACAATCTGAAAATGAAAAATATACTGATTTTCTATCTAGATTAAAGGATGCAATTGATAGAGCAGTATCTCAACCTGAGGTTCATGAGCTTTTGTTAAAAATTTAGCATATGAAAATGCTAATTCAGAATGTCAAAAGGCCATTGAAGACTGAGAATGCTTCCCTAGATGAATATATATATGCTTGTATGGACATTGGAACTAGTTCTTATCAAGTCAATGTATTAGAAGCCGCTTTAAAAAGAACTTTAAAATTGTTTCTAACCAAATGTTACAACTGTGGAAAATTAGGATATTTGAAAAGGGATTGTTGGAAAGAAAGAAGGGAGAGTAGAGATGTAAAGAAAAAAAATCCACAGCTTCAGGGCTTTGTAGAAAATGTGAAAAAGACTTTCATAGGACTAACTAATGGAGATCTTTATTTGACAAGTGGGGAGTAAATAAGATGCTGAATAAAAGGAAACAGAGGATTGTTAGTTTTCAAAAACCTAAATTTAATCTTTCAAGAAAAGGATTAAGATATCCAAATTTATAATGAGGGTCACTGTTCCTCAAGCTCTCCCTTTAACTTGGCTAACAGAAAAAACCAATTTGGGTGGAGCAGTGGCCCCTAACTAGAGAGAAATTAGAAATTTTAGAAAGATTAGTTCAAGAACATTATCTAGCTGGTCATATAGAAGAAACCACTAGTCCTTGGAATTCTGCAGTGCTTGTAATACAAAAGGAAATCAGGTAAATGGACTAATTGGACACTATAAGATGGGTTATGCAGGTTATATTAATGGTAAAGATAATAAAGTAGTTAAAACTGACTTGAATTCTGTTCAACAGGCTGAATTATATGCTATTATTATGTTATTGCAGGACAAGCTATAATAGAAAGGGTTAATTTGACTTTATAAACTATGTTGAAAAAACAGAAGTGGGAGATGCGATGGGATATCATCTCCTCGAACTATTTTACAAAAAGCTTTATTTACTTTACATTTTTTAAATGCTAATGAAAAAGGTCAAGGACTGCAGCCTTCAGTATGGACTGAGGTTCAATGTCAAGAAGACAAAAATTCTCACCACTGGACCAATCGGTAGCATCAGGATG
>NW_006399928.1:1876910-1879712 GCF_000299155.1 Elephantulus edwardii
ATGAGATTGGCACAGGATAGAGCAGGGTTTAGGGCTGTTGTGCATAGGGTCGCTATGAGTCGCAAACGACTCGATGGCACATAACAACAACAACAACAATGAAAAAGGAGAAATTCCAGCTGAAAGACATTGGGTATTACAATCCTCTAAAGAACTAAATCAACCTATATATTATAAGGAACCTCTAACTAATGAATGGAAAAAGGGATTTGTTATTAGGTGGGGATTTGTTATTAGGTGGGGGCGAGGATTTGCTTTATCTCTACAGGTTCAGAAACGTTAAACCCTAAGATGAGTCAGAAGAGGCCACACTTTGACGAGGAACAAGCTGTAGAATGGCAGATAATGCCAGCTATTTGGCATATGTTTCTAATACTATCTTATTAAAAGTAGTTCATTGGCTTTATAAAGTTTTGGGCAATATATATCTCTAGTAGATGTTTCAAGAATATAGTTTTCGTGGAGATACCAGTAACAACTTCACATCTTCCTGATATTCCTCCATGTCAGTTGCTTCCTTTATCTTTCTTAGAGTATGGATACTTTGGAAACAAGGTTGAATAGAGCAAAGATGAGTTTTAATTAATACTTCCTGTGGAAGCGTCATTGATTGGAGCCTTGTTGGTTCTACTTGTCAGCATGGAAACACCAAAAATTTAAGTTAGAGTAAGGAAGGCAATGGATTTATAACTGCTCATGCTAATAACACTATATCATGGCATGGAGGAGGAATAGTGGAACTGTATCCACATTTACAATATTTTTCTTACCAAAAACGTTTATGGAAAAATAGGAACCACATTGGAACATATATATCTTTGGATTGGAAATTATTCAAACAATCATATTTATAATATTACTAGCTTTAAATTTAAAAGATTATATTGTTCAAAATTATTTGTTATATATTTAAAATTTTCCCTCTTCTAACAGCTAGAATCTAGAGGGAAGAGAAAAGACCAGAGAATGGCCAAAATTATTGAGGCAGCTATTGCTGCCAGTTAGGACCTGTGTCAGGAAAAGGAAGTCTTACTCATACACAATGCTACCCAAAGGTAATAAAGGAGGTCAGAATTACTTCCACTGTGGAAAGCTGGGCCACTTCAGTAGACAGTGTCACCACAGATTAGCAAGGGGGTAGAGAGGAAGCTCCCATTCACTTGCTTTAAGTGTGGATCTGAAGGACACTTGGCCAAGGGCAGCTCACATCAGGTCCTCATGGCTGATAGAGGGCTGGCAGGCCCCAACTCCAAGCTGGAAACAAAGGAGGATGCTCCAATGATTCAGATCCTCCCAGAAGAGCCATGGGTGAGCATTAACATTGCTAGTAAGTATATCTGTTTTCTCCTGGACACAACAGCCTATATTTGGCCTTAAAAGCCTTCTTAGGTCCACTCTCTTCCTGCTATTCCTTAGTTGTTGGAATTGACGGAAAACCTCATAAGCAGTTCTTTACTCCACCTCTGTCTTGCATGTGAACTTCCTAGCTGTAAAACCTAATGGCAAATGAAAGTTGGTCCAGAACTTAAGAACAATAAATGACATAGTTGTGCCTCTACATCTTGTGGTTCCTAGCCCTTATACTATAAAAGACAAAGTGCTAGCCAATAAGACTTTTATTTTAAGAACTATCTTCCTTCTGTAACTTGGTTTGTGTCATGGTTAGAACCTCTAGTTGGAATATTATTGCTTTTAATTTTTGACTTATGTACTTTTAACTTGTTAGTTAAATTTATGTCTTCTAGGCTGCAACAGTTCCATGTAAAAATGATGCCCCTCTAAGAATACAAGCCTGTTCCACTAAGTACAATTGATAACAGTGCATCTAAATTCCAAAATCAATCTCCACAATAGTCTATGTGTTTCCTATTGCCAAAGGGACCCGTTAGAGCAGTGAGAGATCTTCACCCTGAAACCTACAGCATCCCTTTTCAGCAAGAAGTAGCTAAGAGAATACAGTGCCCCATTTTCCTTATGAATCAAGGTGAAATCTCTCTCAGGGAAGAGTAATAGGGAATGGCAAAGAACACACTGACAAAGAAGATTAATCAGAACTGGCTTTGACAAGCACGGTGGCAAATGGACAATTAAAACAGACTTTCAAGGGGGAGAGAAGAACAAATTGGGGAGGAGGGTAGAGAAAATAGTGCAACAATGAATGAATGAAAGCCCAACATCTCTCTAAATGTTCATTAAAATTAATAAAATTTAATAATTAAAAAAGGTGTAAAACTTAAAAAAAATGAAATAGACAACTCTATGAGTGTAGTAGGAGACTTCAATATTCCACTATGAAGGAAAGATAGAGCTACCAGAAAAAAAACTCAACAAAGACACTGAAGAATTAAACCCAACAATCAACCAATTTGATCTCCTACATATACACAGGATCATGCACCACCACCCCAAAAATGCCTCAATATTCATTCTCCAGCATGCATAAAACATTCTCCAGAATAGATAATATTTTTTCGGTCACAAAAGTAGCCTCAATAAATTTAAAAAAAAAAACACCAACAAAAAACAACCCATGGAAATAATGCAAAGCAGTTTCTCAGACCACAAAGCTACAAAATTAGAAACCGATAAGAAGAAGATAAATGAGACAAAACCATATATCTGGAAGCTGAACAACACCCACACATTTTTAAAGAGACATAAACGCAGGTTATACACATGGATCTCACCTAATGGTATGCATAGGAATCAGATCAATTACATCTGTGGAAAAAACCGCTGGAGAAGTTCAATATCAGCTGTGAAAACTAGGCCAGGAGCTGATTGTGGAACAGACCACCAACT
>NW_006399928.1:1881277-1890030 GCF_000299155.1 Elephantulus edwardii
TGGCACCAGCAGCCAGGAAATTAAAAGATGTATTGCGATGGGAAAGTCTGCTGTTAGGGACCTCTCTAAAGTACTGAAAAGCGACGGTGTGTCTCTAGAGACTAAGGTGCACCTGGTACAGGCCATGGTCTTTGCAGCCACTTGTTATGAGTCAGAGACCTGGACAATGACCAAGGTGAATAGAAGGAGAACTGATTCTTTTTAGCTTTGGTGCTGGAGAAGAGTGCTGATGGTACCATGGACTGCTAAGAAAACCAACAGATTCATCTTGGAGAGGGTTAAACTGGGGTGCTCCTTGGAGGCAAGCATTCTGAGGCTTCGTCTGACATACTTTGGTCATGTTGTAAGGGGAGACAGGTCTTTAGAGAGGGACATCACGTTTGGGAGGGTGGAGGGCAGGCGCAGGCAGGGAAGGTCCTCTGGGAGGTGGATTGATTCAGTGACTGGGGCAATCGGGATGAGTGTGTTGGAGACAATGAGATGGGCACAGGACAGAGCAGAGTTTAGAGCTGTTGTCCATAGGGTCGCTATGAATCGCAAGTGACTCAATGGCACATAACAACAACAACAATAGAAGAAATAAAAAATGAAATGGAAAAGGCAAATTCCAATTTTATCTGGAATGGAAAGAGACCCTGAATAAGCAAAGCACTACTGAAAGAGAGAAACAACGTAGGAGGCATCACATTCCCTGATATGATGGTTAAGACAGCATGGTACATGTGCAGCAACAGACACACAGATAAATGGAATAAAATTGTGAGGCCAGATATCAGCTCACCTACCTATGGTTAACTGATTTTTGCCATGGAGTTTAAATTAGTTAAGTCAGAAAAAAGTATGCTGAGTTAATGTAACAAAAAGAACTGGCTACACAGAAACATTTCAGGAATACATCAATTTGAAAATATCTCAGTTGATTCGCTTTTAGTTCTTAGAGAACCTTGTCTTTTGTTACTGAACATAGTCACTGTAACAAAAAGAACTGGCTACACAGAAACATTTCAGGAATACATCAATTTGAAAATATCTCAGTTGATTCGCTTTTAGTTCTTAGAGAACCTTGTCTTTTGTTACTGAACATAGTCACTGTAACAAAAAGAACTGGCTAAAACGGAACCATTTCAGGAAGTAACATACGATCCCAAACCAATGGTATTGAAGGAAGTAAGCCAAGATATACTGAAGACATTATGAAAAAAATAAGACTTCAAGTATCGATGGAATACCAATTGAGCTATTTCAACAAAGAGATTCAGTCTTGATGGATTCTTATATGTATGCCCAAAACTTTGGAACCCAGCTACCTGGCCAACTGACTGTACCCATTTCAAAGAAATGTGATCAACAGAATTCAGAACTTAACAAAAAATATCATTAATATGACACATAAGTACAATCTATATGAAGCTACATCAAAAGGACCAAAGAAGAACATGAACTATTCTCCTGCAGAATTGACAGAAATTCAAGCTGGATTCCAAAAAGGTTGTGTAATGAGGCATTTAATTGGTGATCTCAGACGAATCTTGACTGAAAGTAGATAATATCAGGAAGACATTTACTTGTTTACACACTCTGTATAGATTTTCAAACGTGGATTATAATGAATTATGGAATATTACAAAGAATAGAATTCTACATCTTTCACCTGAGGAAAAAAATAATTACAAGTTATTTAATTGAATTTATATGGGACTTGCACATAGACAAAGAAGCAGTCATTCAAACAGAACAAGGGTTTAAAAATCCTACCAAAGGCAATCTACTAGGTCAACGCAATCCCAACACAGATACCAATTCCATTCTTCAACGAGATGGAAAAGGAAATTTCCAATTTCATCTGGTATGGAAAGAGATGACAAATAAGTAAAACACTACTGGAAAAGAGAAACAAGGTAGGCAGAATCACACTCCTGGATCCCAAATCCTACTACACAGCTGTAGGGGTCAAGAAAGCATGGTACTGGTATAACAATAGATACATAGATCAATGGAATAGAATTGAGAACCCAGAAATCTCCCTATGGTCAACTGATCTTTGACAAGGAGATGGAATCTGTTAAGTGGGGGAAGAATAGTTTCTTTAACAAATGATGTTGGCATAATTGGAAAACCATGTGCAGAAAACTTAAGCAAGATCCACACCTCACACCTTATACAAATACTAAGTAAAGGTGGATCAGGGACCTAGAAATAAAACCAAAGCCTACAAAATTAATCAGCAAAAAGGTAGGAAGAACTCTAGAAGCCCTAATCTACAGGATGAACAGTCTTCCAAGCATAATGAAAATCCTACAACCAGAAGAGAATAAAATAGATGAATACAACCTTCTAAGAATCAAACCCCTATGCACTCAAAAAACTTTTCCAACAGGGTAAAAAGGAAACCCACATATTGGGGAAAATATTTGGCAATGATATATCTGATAAGGAACTTATATCTAAAATTTATAGAATACTCCAGAACCTTGAAAAGAAAAATGTAAACAATCCTGTCACAAAATGGACACAGGGTATGAATAGACACTTCACCGAAGAGGACATTCAGGTGGTAAACAGATACATGAAGAAATGTTCAAAATCTCTAGCTATTAAAGAGATGCAAAACAAAACAACTCTGAGTTAACATCTCACCACAGTAACAATAGCAAAGTTCAACAAGGCAGCAAACAACAAATGCTGTCAAGGTTGTGGGGAGATTGGAACGCTTATTCACTGCTGGTGGGAATTTAAATTAGTACAACCACTCTGGAAGGCAGTCTGGAGCCTTCTCAGAAAGTTGGAAATAGAAATACTATTTGACCCAGCAATTCTACTGCTATGAATATACTCTAAAGAAACCAGAGCCACTGCTCAAACAGATGTATGCACATCCATATTTATTGCTGCATTATTCACAATAGCAAAAAGATGAAAACAACTCACGTGCCCATCAGTGAATGAATGGATAGAAAAACTATCGAAAAAACACAGTGGAATATTATGCAGCATTGAAAATTAATGAAACAGCCCATGACCAGCTGGTGGAACCAACTCCTGTGCAGCTGACCAGTGTAACTGACCCATGCCCTTGGGTCCTGAGTGTACCCCTCTGGCCATTTTGAAAATTATTTTCAGCAAGCTATTGCTTGCAGAGGAAGAGGAAAGATGGTTGTCCTAAGCATTGTGTGGAGTTTGCCGCCTCATGACCTGCCTTTAGACAACCTTGGTTTGAGTCCTTGTTCTACTGTTTTTTTTACTTTTTCAACCTCACGTGGGTCTGTTTACTAATCTGGAAGCCACTTCTCCATTTGTGAAAGGACAAAGTAATAAGTAATGATATCTATTTTGAGTTACAATTTGACCAGTAGGTGGAGAGGAAGGGGGCAATGATGGTGGCACTAGAGCCAGAAATATGGTCCCAGGTCACTGTACCTGATAGAGCACAAAGTCTTGACCTCAGAAGAGCATTGTGGGGGGAGAGCCATCTGGCCCCTGGGGAGAATCGCTCTGCCCCTGGGGAGTGAAGCCCAACCTATGGGAAGTGTTGATAGGCCTCTGGGGAAAGCCTCCTGGTCTCTGAGGAGTGCCACCTGGCCTCTGGGAAGTTTTGCCAGCCCCCTAGGGAGAGCCTCCTGGCCCTTGGTGAGAGCTGCCTGATGTGTATGAGGAACTTTATCTAAACTACTTTCCTCCATCTCTTTCTCCAGTACACCTGTAAGTAACACCTCCAAAGCCCTTTTCTTTGTAACTCATAAGTTTGTTCTCTTTAGGTTTGCTCCCTTTCCTATAGGTAACCTGTACATTGAGTCTTATTCAAGCACCTGAACCCTGAGCCCGGTTCCAGAGACAAAGGGAAATATAACTGCCAGCTAAGGAAACGAAGGTGGATGGAGCCTCAAAGTTCAGCCAGCCATTCCCACTAGACTCACCCACACAAACACGTTACAGTCCAGAGGACATAAAACGTCATGAAATATATTCTAACTTAACAAAAAGGTATGCAGCTTCAAATCAAGACCACTCACTAGTAGAGTGTTAAAGTGGTTCCCCCTTCCCATTCACCTCATTGCCCCTGTTTAGAATGAAGCAGCCAGAGAGTTCGCACCCTTATTCCCAAACGGGAAATCCACAAATAATAAAGAAAATATCTTTTTTAAAAAATTAATAATCATTGGACTATGCCCACCATTACCTCATCTTTCCCAGTCCCCGCAAGACCTTTCTCATTTCTTTTACCCACTCTCTCCACCCACCAAATTGTGCAGCCCTGTGATTTCATTCCAACCAGTCTCACCCTTCTGCTCCTATCCCTGGGTTGGGGTTTATTTTACAATATTTTTTTTAAAAAAAAACACACCACAATTAAACAGTAAAGCATTATATAACATAGAGAAGCCTTGAGGACACTATGTTTAGTGAAATATTTCAGTCACAAAAGAATAAATACTGCATAGCACTGCTGTTATAAAATAAGGCAGACATAGAAGGGTTGGAGAGGGAATGGGGAAGGGGTGGATAGATAATGAATACCAAAGTGGAATAGATGAGGGGAAGAACTCTTTAAACGACTCTATGATTATATAGTATATGTATGAGAACAGTTTTGCAAAAGGGATGCATTGGTGGGCATAGGAGAGAGGGAGGGAAGGGGTACGATGAGCAATAAGGAATAAATTTATAAAAATTTTTAAAAATTAATGAAGAAAAGAGAAAAACAAAACAAAACAAAAAAACCCCACATGGTTTAAAATCAAGAAAGCTATGTATCATGTCTGTATGTTTTTACCATACTTATATATAAATTGTATGATGAATAAATACTCAGAGAGAAACTGGAATATATTAAGGAAAATGAGGCATCAGAATTAGATTACCAACCTTCAGTATACAGATGACACAATCTTGCTTCCTGAAAATATATAAGAATTTAAACAGATTCTGAGGAAGACCAAATTCGTAGTATGGAGTACACCACAGCATAAAGTAAACAAAAATCCTCACAACTGAACCAATAAGCAATATCATGTATCTGTGTCACTTATATATGTTCTCCGAAATTAAAAATATATTGGAGAAAATGAAAATTACATTAAAACATAAACTGATCTGCAAGCATGAACTTAAAAACACCAAAATCTCTGGTATTTGACCTGACCTATCTCAACAGACTCAATCCCAAACTGCCCTAACCTGATTTATCTGCTCTATCATCAATGTCGTGACATTTACCTTGGACATATAGAGCTAATAAGGGGCAGCACAGCCAGAGAGATGAAATTAAGATGAGAGAATGGGATTTCTGGAGTTTATGTGCTATGCTTGGATAGGCTATGTTAGGAATGAAGCCAAGATTATAATGTAAATCACAGCTTCTAACCTTTGAGCTGCACATAAAAGTGGACAGCATAAAATCCCACTCTTCTTTTAGGTACTATGCACATAATTTTGCTATACACAGCTAGTTTTGTGTCCAGGCCCAGGAAGCAATCTCCAAGTTTCTGCTAGGATCACCGTAAAACCAGCCCCCTGAACTTCTTCCCCAAACACCATGCTACACAAATGAGAAGCTGGGGAGAACAAGAACCAGGTTAGACATGCTAGTTCTCTAAGGATGAGGTGAAATAAGGATTTTGAACCCTTCTAGTTCTCTCTTTGGCTTTTGAACCCTTCCATTTCTCTCTTTACCTCTCCTTTGCCCCATCTAAGCATGCTTGTCTTTGTATTCTCACTCACTAGAATCTTTCCAGTTGCCTTTTGGTTCCTATCTGCTGATTCTAATTTACCTCTTTTTGCAAAAGAACCTTGCCTCCTGTTCCTCAAGGAATTTAATAATCTGTTTGGAATTAAATAATCAGATTGTTGTTAGGTAACATTGAGTTGTTTCTGACTAATAGTGTATATATATGTAATATGTATAATATGACTGATAGTGTAAATAGTGTAATATGAACAATAGAAAGAAACACTGCCATATCATGCACCATCCTGAAAATTGACGATATGCTTGAGCCAATTGTTTCAGTCACCATATCTATACAGGGAGCACTGATGGCCTAGTTGCAAGAAGCTGTGCAGCAATCTTCAAGGCATGTGGTTCGAGGCTACCAGTGGTTCCACGGAAGAAGGATAGGCAATGTCCTGTGCAATTAACTGCCTCTGAAAACTTGCCAGAGGGTTAGCTATGGGTCTGTCTGACTCTACCATACACAACAACAACAACAGCAATAACAAATATCTATACAGCATCAACAACACAGCTGCCTTCTTTTTTCACTACCGTCTACTTTACCAAGCATAGTGTTCCTCTCTAGGAATTAACCATTCCTAACAACATGCTCACAGTATGTAAGATGAAGTCTTACCATCCTCACATCTAAGGAGCGTTGTGCCTGCACTTCTTTCAAAGATAGATTTGTTTATTCTCTTGGTAGTCCATGCTGTGTTGTTGATGATATATACCATTTAGTTAGAACCAACTCATAACTGACGCTCCAGTGAGTTTTCAGAGGCTGTAAATTTCATAAAAGTAGATTGCTCATCTTTCTCCCTTGGAATAGCTAGCGAATTAGAACCACCTGCCTTGTGATGGCAGCACAACTCTTTACTAATAGGCCACCAGAACTCCCTCTGCTAGTACATAGTATATTATTTACCAACATCCCAATCCAAAGGCATCAGTTCTTCATTCTTCCTTATTAACTGTCCAACTTACACAATGATAATACTATGACTGGGTCAGGTGCACCTTAGCCTTCAAAGTCACATCCTTGTTCTTCAGGACTCCAAAGAGGTTATTTGCAGCAAATTTACCCAACACAAAACTTCATTTGGTTTATTGACTACTGCTTCCATGACTGGATATAGTTGACTATGGATCCAAGTAAAATGAAATCTTTGAAAACTTCAGTAAATTATATGTTTAACATAATGTTGCTCATTGGCTCAATTGTGATATATTTCTTATTTTTTTTGTTAAAATGTAGTCAATACTCAATACTGAAGAGCTCTTCACCATCAAGAGTAAGTTCTCAAGTCCTCTTTACTTTCAGCAAGTTGTGCTAACTGCATATCACTGGTTGTTAATAAGTTTTACCCCAGTCTTAATACATTCTTCTTTATCCATCTTCTCAGATTATTTGTTCAGTATACACATTAAGTAAGTATAGCTAAATGATACAACTCTGACATACATCTTTCCTATCTTAAAATTACATGGTATCCCTATGTTCTGTTTGAATGATTACTACATGATCTATCTTCTTTGTAATTTAAATCAAACATATATCATTAAAACAATCATCATTTGTCTGTCAGTT
This sequence comes from Elephantulus edwardii, assembly GCF_000299155.1. NCBI lineage: Eukaryota > Metazoa > Chordata > Mammalia > Macroscelidea > Macroscelididae > Elephantulus > Elephantulus edwardii. The sequence goes on from NW_006399928.1 coordinate 1,888,579, forward strand.
TGCTGTACTATGGTGGCTTGCATGTTGCTGTGATCCTTGAAATTGTGCTAACATATTTCGAATATTGGTAGGGTGACCATGATGGATGGGTTTCAATAGAGCTTTCAGACTAAGAAATACTAAGAAACTCTCATATATGAAGCTACTTTATACATACCAAGAAGAAACCCAGTTAATGCCAAGTAAACAGCAGCCAGGTTCAAATATTAAGGGAGGAGAACCCCAAAATAGTCGTTCTCCTAAAAAAAGCAGACCACAATGAAAACCCATGAATACACTAGAGACAGGAAAGTAGAAGACAGGAAGGAACTCTTTGTGGAGTTCCAAAAATTGGTAGTGAAGAAGTTACAAATGATGGAGGAGAGTAATGAAACCATAAGAGACACAAGAAAGAAAGGAAAAAAAAAAACAACCCACCACACAAAACAAACCAACCAAGACAGAGAGTGTACAACAAATGCAGTACTAAAAAGAAATAGCAAAACATCAAAACACAAATTGGAAGGAAAATGAAGAAAATATAAGAATCATGCAGGATGACATTAAACGAAACAACACATGTGTGATTGGAAATCCAGAACAGGAGAAGGGGGAAAACACTGAAAATATTGAGGAAGAGGTACTAGAAGAAAACTCTTAAAGTATCATTAAAAATAAGGAAATACACATTCAAGCTCAGTGAACTTCTATCAGACTACATTCCAAAAGAAACACACCAATCCATGTTGTTGTTGTTGTTGTTATTGTTGTTGTTGTTATGTGCCATCCACTCACCTGCAACTCATAGCAACCCTATGTACCACAGCTCTGAAGTCTGCCCTGTATTGAGCCAATCTCACTGACACCAACACACCTTCCTCCATTGCCCTAGTTACTGTATCAATCCATCTCATCCAGGGTCTTCTTATTCTGTGCTGCCCCTCCATTTTTCTGAGCATGATGTCCTTTTCCAAGGTCCCTCCTGGCTGCATGCTCAAATTATGTGAGACAGAGCTTCAAAATCCTAGTTTCTGAGGAGAAACTTGGTTTCACCCTCTCCAAGACAGACCTGCTTGTTTTCTTGGTGGTTCATGGTCTGTGCAAGACTCTTCCCCAGCACAACAACTGAAAGGAATCAGTTTTTCTTCTGTAATCCTTAGTCATTGTTCAGCTTTCTGATACAAAGTAAGTAATTGCGAAGACCATGGCCTGAATCAGGAGCACCTCAGTCTCTAGAGTGACATTACTGCTTTTCAGTACTCTGGAAAGGCCCCTGACAACAGATTTACCTAATGTAATTCATCTTTTGATTTCCAGACTACTGGTGGCAAAAGTGTTGATTGTAGAGCTGAGCAAGCTATTAACTGTTAACAACCTCAATCTCTTCTCCATCCATCATGGCACTGCCAGTTGGCCTAGTGGTCAGAATCTTTGTCTTCTTTTTTTTTCTATAATTATATTTTATTAATTTTC